>NC_139983.1:31199575-31799575 GCF_963993115.1 Abramis brama | reverse complement strand
CTATTTATTCTCCATTTCACGTTATCTTTAGAAATTACACAAACTAAAATCAATGCTGTTAACACTGAAAAGCAGTATAACAGTTACATAGAATGGATATAAATATCAGTTGTCACTCTATTTCTCCAAATTATATGTCTTAGTAAGATGATATTTAAATGCTTAGTTAAAGCGCTGTAGTTTTTATTATGTTTTATTGTTTTCATTGAACATAAAATGCAATGAAATACAGTAATTGGGAGAAGTACAAATAAACGCACCCCGATCTCAGAGCAGAAAGACATGCAGAGCTTTTAGAATTATACTAAAAGGCCTTTCACTTGCTAAAAAAAAGTATAAACTGTCAATCACACAACAGAAGGCAAGTTTTGATCACAGTGATAATTTAGAGGCTTTAGAAATTTATCAAATATCATACAGTAGACTTTATGCATTTCATCTCAATATTTACATTGGTAACTTTGTCTAATATTAACATACCAAGCAATTCCAATGGCCAATAAAGATTTAGTTTTCCAATCCTGGTGGGCAAACAAAAAGGGCATATCGGTAACATAAACATGTTTTGTAAGAAACATGACATCAAGGATTTGATGCGAATTACACACTGATTATTCCGTGCCAGCAACCTTGGTGTGTGGAACCATGTGCAACTTTCCTCAGATGGTCATTCTTTTTTTTGTAGTTTGTAATTCTTTGGACATGTAGAGTTGAAAATAGAAAAATATTTGCTCTCCTTTTGCAACCCAATCTTTCTTCCCAAAATGGCCATTTTGATTTCCTAAAGGCACAAGAGGTGGTGATAGTGATCAACATATGTGTACATCAGGGGTGTGTGTACCTTTAATACGATGGGGGAAGTTGTAATCTGCTGATTGGTCAGTTTAATTGTCTCACAATTGGTTTTTAGTCACATGGTCAAGGAAAGGATTTTATGGCCAAGGCAGAAGATTGTAACGGTTGCTGTGTCTCTTTTCTTTGGCTTTTCTTTTCTCTGGCTCGTTTTCTTGGACCCTCTTTTCTTTGTCTCTTTGCTCTTGCTCTCTACATGAGCTCTGCCTTCCATCTCATTTTCTCTCTTGTTCACTTTCTCTTTTTCTATCTCTCAGGTAACATTTCACATGCATGCGGGGTTCAATTAATGGTACATGTTGTTATCTCATACATCTGTTTTGTAACTGTTTCCAGTGTAACTGTAAGCCATTACTGTATTAAACCTTTTTAAGGACAAACTATGCCAATTGGTTTTGATTCAGTATTAACATTGAAGTGCTACCTATTGCAATACAATATAGTCAACTATAGCAGCGGTCTCCCACATATTTTGCTATGCTTATTTCCGTCATTGGTATAGCAGTGGGTGGTAATAAGAAATGTACAGTTTTACTAGCCTGGAAATCCACACCCAAATCTGAAAGATTAATGGTCTGGCATCGACTAATTAAAAAATCGTCCAGCTCGAGGGGCGGCACCAAGCATGCATTTGAAAATCTCACTGCACGCAATTGGATAACACTACGACCAATCACAACAAGCCCCATTCGCTTAGCTACCAGCGGAGCTAACTGGTAGATTAGACTCTTGCCGTATCCGGTCGGCAAAAATGCTCTTCTTGCAAAGGAGCGATTCGAGCGGCGTCTTCTGTTCCTCTTTTAGATAAAAAGCCAAGTCTAACTCGTTCATTGTAGCGGCCAAAGCCGTTTCAAACAACTGGTGTTCATCCATAGCCATCTTGCAATGTTTACTAATGACTTGGACGTCACAGCGCTGTCGTCATCCGTTTAGCTCACCTCTGGCCCGCCTATATCAGATAACCCGATGTGATTGGTGCAGCTCGGATACAAAGGCATATTTAACGAGCATCATTACTCGACGCCAGAGTAACTCACTGAGCAAATTCGACTTGTGCTCTCGCGAGAACTCTGGATTTCCAGGGTACAGTTGTACACCATCATGCTGATAACATTTCTCTAGTCATTCGTCAGTCCTGCACCTTTATATAAACATCTGGAGCTCACATCTGACTTACAAAGAAGTGTCTAACAGCATTAATGGAACTGGATGTATCTATTGGTCCAATAACATCAGTGTGTCTATAAGTGCATTCTTTGCATATAAGGATGACATCAAATAATTTGCGTTTCCCTTTTGCTTCCATGAATCCTTCATACAATAATAACAATATACTAATATTTTTTCCTTTTAAGACTAATCTGACATTGCATGATCCCTACACTTCTGCGAGTCATTATTGAAAGTGGAATAACACCTTCAATACGTTTATGCACTGCTGTCACACAGAGCATTAAGTGTGCCAAAAAAGAAAAGTGTTTAGATGTCATCTTCCATCCCTCACTGCACTTTGCAAACCCAGAGAGCTGTAAATGGGGCTGTCAAGTTTATTGCTGATTCTTCCCACACTGGCCATAATCTATTCACAAACTTTTCTATGGAAACCCATCCAAACAAAAGGTCATAGACGTCATATAAGTTTCCTTCAAATGAACCATCTGGACACTGATGGTTCACTGGCATGTGCTTCATTTCTCTCATCTGAATGATACATTTTTCAGTGAAAAAAATTAAACTGCTAATGATATACTGATTACACTTTACAGTAAGGTTCTATTTGTTAACATTAGTTAGTTAACTAAATTAGTTAACAATTAAAATATTAAAATCTTTGTGCATTTATTAATATTAATTTCAACATTTACATTTTATAAATCAAAAGTTGGATCACACTTTAGATTAGGGTCCAATGTTCACTATTAATTAACTCTTATATGACTTTTGCCTCCGTAAACGCCTAATACAATATATTATGTGAATATGTTTCCGTAATTATCTATGTGGTGAACAACCAGCATATGTACATTATCCCTTACTTAATAAATATAGTATCAAATATATTACAATTTTTTAGTGAATGCTAGTTCATGCATAAACTAATGTAAACTAACGGGGCCTTATTATAGACTGTGCATCTACTGACAAACAAATGCAATTTTAATTTTAAAATATTTTATGTAAAAGGTTTTGAAGCAATATTAAACGTCTTGCACTTATAATAAGAAATATTCCACTGAGTTACATCAGATGATGTTCGGGTAAAGCTGAAATCCTAGAATTGTTACACCAGAAAAAAAAAAAAAATCAAAACTATTTAATTTTAGGATAGCAGAAACAACCAAAGGATTACAGTTGCTTTGACTGTCTTTTTCAGTGTTCTGTTCCTCCCATGGAAAAAAACACCAAAGGATTACAATTGTGTAAATTTCATAGAATTTACATCATACATCATAGACTATTGTAGACTGATAGCTTAATGTTAATTTTAAAAAGCTGCAGTCAATGACTGACTAACCTCATAAATATAAAATTGCAAATGCAAGCATGCAGATTTGCTGAATTGCAAGGCCCAGTGCTAGTCTTCTGAGAGCCAACATCTGAGTTGTGATAATAGGAAACGGCCATTTCCGCAGCATAGATTATACTGTGTCATAATTTCCCATGCATCACACACATCTTAGCCAAACAGTAGGGCATGGTGCAAACAACAAGGTCAAAAGTTAAATGTTAGGTTAAAATGTTAGACTAAAACAAAACAAAACAATTAGTATATATATTGAAAGCATCTGCCAAAAGGTTTTTTTTTTTTTTTTTTTTTTTTTAAACAGTCCTATATGTATAGGCCTAAAGTTACACTAAGATCTGAGTTACTTTTCCTTGGAACTAGTTAAATGAAACTCTTTTAGAAGATCACACTAGGTGAACAATGAGTCTATGAAAGTCCATTGAGAAAGACAAGTAATTCAGCCATACTTTAGAGCAAAATAAATTTGTTTTCAAGGCTATCAGTTTCAGAAGTTTATGTAGGTCAGTGAAATAGATTTTATAGTGAGAGAGTAAGATGGATCACATTCTATAATCAATAAGAATGCAGTAACGTGAGATTTGACATTGGTCAAACTTTATATTTGATGTCTTTAAATTCTATTGCAAAACACTTTTGCTGCTATTGAGGAGGTATAAGATTGGGGGCAGGTTTTGTGGTATGGTTATTAAAGGTGTAGATTCAACTGTGTAATTACAAAAAATAATAACAGATTTAATTGCATGCAGGTATTTTTTTTATTTTTTATATAAGTACAATGTAAAAAGTGTATGTAGACAATACGTTGCAAAACGTTGTCTATTGGCCAGCAAACAGCAAAACACACCCATTTCAAATGTAATGTTCATCAGATATCTATTGAAAGGAAGAACTGCAAACATTTGAAACAATTTATTAAAAGAGAAATGCACACACATACACACACACACACACACACACACACACACACACACACACACACACACACACACACACACACACACACACACACACACACACACACACACACACACACACACACACACACACACACACAGACATAAAAAGTCTGCATTTCAACAAAACAATACTCCATATTGTAAACTATTTTGGATTTTGGCTGTTTTGCAGCGCTGGGGCTCAAATGCCTTGCAGTCATTAATGAAATATTGAATTAATGCAGTGTGATGATCACAATTGTATTGCTGAAGATAAGAATTTGACATTTTGGATCTGATATATGAGATCTGATTAAGTTAAAGCTGAAATAGCTTGTTGAGAATGCAAGTTAATGAGGAAAAAGCCGGGGGTCAAAAATCATTTAATTGTGCACAAGAACAGAACATTACAACTCAATGTGTATAGCTGTCATTAGTACAGCACATAGTACATAATTGCAAAGTGGCAATTTAACAATAAACCATGATTTCCTAGATTTCTTTTCTCAGTTTATTTGTCTCGGTTATTATGCATATACATAAAGGTATGATGCTTATGAGCCCCCAGATGCAACAGTGTAAGATCACAAAGTCTTTTCTTGTGAATAACTGATCATAAAAGTGCTTATCCCTTCAAATATCTTGCCCTGATTACACCCAAAGTGCTCCTCGAAGGAAGCTTATTTGATGCAAGAAAGTGCTGACAAGGATCTGCATTGTTACAAACCTAATTTCCTTTTAAGAGAGGAATGTATCCCATTTCACAAAAGCATGCACTAATGTTCAATGCAAGATGCTTGTGTAGCTGCCACCTGATTACTGTCCATAGCTAATTTGTTGAATGTATCCAGTGTGCACTACAGTCTCTGCAGAATAACAGTTTATATTATATTTTATGCAATGGAGGCAGAAAACTGCATTTAATTTGGTAAACATTCAGTGCCCGGTGTTCTTTGTCCAGGTGGCACAATATGCCCTAGTAATGAGTAATACTGATATAATGTGGGTGGAAAATGGTTACGTAAACCTACACTGACTTTTCAATGGCAGAGCTGCTTCTTTTTAGACAGGACAGACAGGCCCTGGTTACCACCCGTGGTTCTCCTCAGGAGACGTTTGAACCTGTGAGCAGCAAAGATACAGTTAATGGATCCGCTGAAGAACATAGTGGACCATCATCATCTCTTTTGCTTCCATTTAGCTTTCTTCTAATGGCAGTTTCTAGGCCAAAAGCCTACTGGATACCAGACTATACTGTGTGTGTGTGTGTATATATATATATATATATATATATATATATATATATATATATATATATATATATATATATATATATATATATATATATATATATATGTATGTATATATATATATATATATATATGTATATATATATATATATATATATATATATATATTATTGTATATATGGTTAATGAGGACACAAATGTGAATAATGTCATAGGTATTACAACTTAACATGGTGTCATGTGTCCTTGCAAACCAAATTGCTTAAAGAAACACTAAACAGCAAATTAAAAAATGTAGAAAGTTTTCTGTGTTGGGTAGGTTTAGGGGTAGGGTTAGTGTAGGGGGATACCATTTACAGTTTGTACGGTATATAAACCATTATGCCTATGGAGAGTCCCCGACAACCACATATTCAAGTGTGTGTGTGTGTGTGTGTGAGAGAGAATGTATTGGTTGTGTATTTCATTACATTAATGACATTTTGCCACGTCTTACAACCAGAAAGTGTCCAAATGCTTTTTGTATTCATTTTGAGAAGAATATCTATTGTATTTCATTTAAAAACTCATCAAAACATCATAATTATTTAAACTGTACTATATTATAATTCTGGTCAGTTTGACCCACAACACATTGTTGAGTTGTAGTAAATGTTGGTTAACCTAAGATGATTTTCTTGAAATTGTGCGACTATTTCTCCTTATTACAGCAGGCACAGACAAGGGGAAGAGGATCTATTTGCAGCGTGAACACTTTAATAAACAAAACAATTCTATGTAAAGCGTTTTGAGTACCCCAAAAAGTGCTATATAAGTGTAGCAAATTATTATTAGCAAAATAAGGTAATCCAACACAGAGAGTAACCACCAAAGATCGCAACAGACGCAAAGACAGCAAATGACATCTCAAAGAACGGAGGGCTATATATAAACAGGGAATGATGAACATAACAAGGAACAGGTGCTCAACATAATCAGTAACTATGGTAACAAATAAAACACATGAGTCAACAAATCAGGAACTAAACACAGGAAACAAAGAGTGAAATGACAATTAAAAATCCTTGAAACAGAAATCTATAAATCCCCGGTAGGGGCCTCATGGCTCAGTAAACAAAAACCTCACTGAAGTGGCGGGAGGGGTGGATGATCTCTAAAAGGAGGAAGAAAAGAGGATTAGGATCCCCGGGTGGCATAGTCTATGGTGGAACTGGCAGAGGAAGAGTCCATGGAGGAGCCGGCAGGGAAGCAGCCCACCGCAGGACTGGACCATGGAGGAGTCGGAGGAGGGAGGAGCCAGGTTGGAGCCTCAGCGATGGTTCTGGGTGGAATCAGGGGGCTGACCAACAAAGGTGAAGCCGGGACAGGTGGAGACCCAGGCAGAGCACAAAGGGGCTAAGACCCAGGATGACCAAGCAAGATGCCAAGGTGGAGTCACAAACTTGCGGGACTGAGGTGGGGATCTGAATACAGAGGACGAGCTGAGGACCGGGAAGCTTGAGGCGGAGCCAGGGAGCAGGATGGAGTCAGCAGAAGAGGAGGAGACAAGGAGCTGGAGGGAACCAGTGAGGACAAAGGGGCTTTGGACGACCTCCATGATTGTGATGAAGAAACTTAATATTCTGGTTACCACTTGGTTACCACAAAACCCCTGCAGCCGATCTCTACCGGACAAACTAATGCTTCCCATTCTTTTTGCTGAGCATCCGCTGCCATCTCCGCATATTTCTTCCGCTGCCATCTTCCTCTCATTTGCTTCCTCAGCAGTGCCCTCCCAGGGTACTGTCAATTCAATGAAATACACTGTGTGCACGGTACTGGACCACAACACCAGGTCTGGTCTTTGGCTAGTACTGATAATTTCAGGCGGGACTATTAGTTGTTTGCCCACATCAGCCAACATTTTCCAGTCTTGTGCTCCCTCGAGATGTAAAGCCCTGGTTGATAGAGGAAGCCTATACCTTCTGCCCTTCCCGAATGAATGGCACTGCCTGGACTGTACTTGGTGTTCCAAAGGGCAGGGCGTTGGTGGCTACTTTTTTGGTCTCAATCGTTGCAGCCAAGCATTTCAACACTTGGTTGTGTCTCCAAGTGTACCTCCCCTGAGACAGGCTTACCTTACAACCGGTAAGGATGTGTCTGAGAGAAGCAGGAGATAAACATAGAGGATATGATGGATCTACCCCCAACCACTGCTTGAGGTTATTGGGTGAAGGCCGGACATCACAGGTTGCCCTGAGCAAGAAGCTGATTCTATTTGCCTCCATCCCCCATAATTCCCTCCAGCTAATTTTCCTCTTCTCTATGCACTTCCAGTTTATCCACTGTCCTTGCTGGGCCTGGTGACTTAGCATTTTTTGCTACCTCCTCCTGATGCCGGTCTTCTTGGACTACCAGATTTCACTGCTCTGAAGGTGTAGCCTTATTCAACTGGGGTCTGCCCTTGCACAGACCCAAACCTCCTCTTCCCTGTTTTACATGTCCCACAATGTCTGCATGCTGGAGTGCTGATTTTGCCTGTTTTACGACTTCATTCTGCGTCAATTTCTGTCCTGATGTTAGATGTGGTCCTGCAACATGTAATGAACTATCTTGGGACTCTGAGAGGGTCATTTCTAGCCTTACTTTAGTATATTTGAACTCCTCTACCAAACTTGAGATGGGCAAATTGAGAATGTTGTGTCCATACAGAGCTATGCTACTCAAGCATTGAGGAACACCTAACCATTTCCTTACATTGGAGCTTATCATTTTATTCATCTTCTCCACTTTTGTAAGGGGGATGTCAACCATGTTTAGGGGCCACATCAGTCTGGGCAGCAGTCCAAACTGTAAGCACCAAAGCTTTAGCTTTCCAGGGAGCATAGACTTATCAAGGATCTCAAGGCCCCTGCCTACATCCTGCCTCAGCTGCCGAACTTGTTCACAGTCTTTTAGGCTTGCATCATAGCATTTTCCAAGCTTTTTAAGTATTGTTGGTATGGGGTTGTTGTTAATGAAGAACCTTTGGTCTGACAGCTTTCCTTTAAGAATGGAAATGCTTGGATGGATAGATGGATTAAACTGCTTTTGGTGCCACTCTGTATGAAAAAGGGAATGCATTTAAAAAATACACCATTCTTCTGGAAGCTCAACTGAATGACAGCATGCTAATGACATGATTAAATCAAGCACATCTTCATCTTGAGTGGTGTAGCTGGTTTGATTGCTCACATAACCTCTGTCGAGCAGGAAAAGCGTTGGGCTTCGACGTCAATGAAGGACTAGAATAAAATGATGACAAATCTGTGAAAAATATGCACTACAGTCAAGTACTGCTGCACAGCTGGGTAATCCATGACTGTGTTTGACTGAATGCGGAGACATGTCAAAAGGTGCAAATTAAAGGTGCCCCTCATAGAGTGAACTGTAAGGATGTTCTCTTGTACGTTTTTCACTGGAATAGATTGCATGTCACATAAATCGTTAACAGGTTTATAAGTTCACATGCAGTCCATTCAGAGTTTTGAACACCACTGCACGCAACCATCTCAGCAGAAATGTTATTAACTGGTGTGTTTAGGGGCAATTCAGTCCAACAGTGCTGTTGGATGTGTAAAGGTTTTATTGAAAGGCCCTCCACTGTATTATAAAATGCTAATGCTTATCATATCTCAGTTAAAGTACATGCAATTAAAAATGATTGAATAGAAACTAGTGATCTGTTGTGTATTGCATAATGCTAGTTAAAGTGTATTTCCTATGATAAATAGAGAATTGCTGGATAAGGCTTAAGTACAGAATAACCATTTTAAATAGACCATAAAGTGACATCTTAAAATATGCTAATGTTCCTGTTTCAAAAGCATCACATATTCTGAAGGCAGAAATCAATGGGAAATGTTTAAATACTTTAAAAGAAAGTACTTTAAATTACCATATGGCAGCATGCAAATTGTGTGCTGTTTGAAGGCACGCCTGTGGATTTTTTTTCTAAACCCTTTGTTCTGTGTTTATGAAAAATATGATAGATGTCTTCAGAATGAGCAGGCAGAAAATAATTTGCTGCCTCTTCCTCTCATATTCTGGATAACATCTCTGAAAGTCCACCATCTCCGTCATGCAATTTTAGTTCAAAGACAGTCGCATTGTTGAGGAGTGGATGATTTGTAATTTGTATTTCTGGAGATGTGGTCGCATTCATCATGCAGAAAAGATCCTCTTCCTGGCCCCTGTTTTTTAATGAATATTCTGATGAGAGGCTGTCTTTTACTGAGATGTCCCCTTCAATTTTCTGCCCTGTTTATACAGATTCATGGGACTCGTTCTTCCAAAAGCACTACAAAGTTCTTTGACAGCAGAGAAGGTTTAAAAAAAAAAGAAAAAAAAAAAGTTGTAATTCCACATCTCCATGCCTTTTGTTTGGTTTTGTGGTCCATTTTTACAGTTCTTATAATATGTCTTTTACCATTTTAACCATTCCAGCAGATGGTTAGATGTACCAATTATGTGCTTGTCTTGTTGCAAAATCTATATTAAAGGGTTAGTTCACCCCAAAAAGAAATTTCTGTCATTAATTACTCACCCTCATGTTGTCCCAAACCCGTAAGACTTTCGTTCATCTTCGGAAGACAAATTAAAATATTTTTGATGAAATCTGAGTGATTTCTGTCCCTCCACTGACAGCTACGCAACTTTGACGCTTCAAAAAGTTCATAAAAAGATTGTAAAATTAATTCATAGGAGGGGCAGAAAGCATATAAGCTTGCATTTTTTTTAAATTCAGTATCATTAAAATGATTGAATTTCATTAAAAATTCTAATATGAATACGATTACATAAAAATAAACTAATTTAAAATAACAAATAAATCATTTTTAAAAAGCAGTTTCGGTTTTCTGCCCAGAATTTTCATTTCGGTGCATCCCTATAATATCATATAGTTCAATTACAATTTATAAATTTGTGGAAAAAAAATAAATAAAATAAATAAAAGTGATACATTTGTCATACAGTGTGGCTGCATGACGCATTGGCATGGAATTAAAATGATCTAAAATAAAATAAATCCTGAAAACTGTTCAGCTAGAATATAGAGCCCATAGAATATATAAAATAGATGCATCATGCATTTGTGTAATTTACATACAACATTTTTCCTTAAAGAATGCTCATTTTTAGTGGCATTACACTGATTTGATGTCAATATGGAATGATATGTAACAACTATAAGCAGTAATGTCCTTTATAACCGTTACTAGGGCAACCAGAAGCACAGCTAATAGTGAAAGTGACTGGCTGCATGCTGACGGCGTGAAAGGAGTTTGAGAGTTGAATGAAGCTGTAAGGTGGACATGGTGAAGTATGCTAAAATGCAAATGATCTATCTCCATTTTTCTGTGCATTTTTCGGTCATATGTATCTATTCCTCTGTTGCTCCTGTTGCCATGGATCTAATAGATGATAAAGAACCTCAGGGTGACAAACAGTGCCTGTCGTCAATGGCCATTTCTTCTTTCAGCATTCAGTTCTTATTTCGTTATACTGTTCCTGACAGTATGGTTAAGTAGACCAGAGCATTTCTGAGTCATCATGTATCATGCATTACATGTACAACCTGTATCATATGCTCACAATATGAGTCATCAGAGCACATGTTACAGGTTGTCTCAGGGCAATTGGCCCAGCAGCATCTATGTAGAAGGTAAATATCCCATTAGAGAATGAAGCTTAAGTAGAGCTAGATAAACTGAACCATCCCACTGAGACTGGTGAGAATTATATATTAGATGGCGCATAAATGGATTGCATCAGGTTGGTCTACACACTGTAAAAACAAACAAAACAAAAAACACATTGCTGTCTTATATTTGTAAGTACAATCAACTTGGATGTTTAAATCATTCAACTTAAATTGCATTAAACTGACTTGAATTTAAAAAAAAAAAAACGAGTTGAATCTTGCATAATCTATTAAAAAGTTGAAACATGCTTAACTTAATGAGTTAAAGCAATGTAAAAACACATGTTGTTATAACTTATTGTATAACACATGTTGTTATAACTTTATATATACTGTATTTTTTTTTTTACAGTGCACTATATCCAGATATTTCCAAAATTAAACTAACTTACACTTAAACATGTAGGACAGTGAAGTATTTGTATTTAAGTTTTTAAAGCTTATTTAAAACTTTTTTACAGATAAAATATTTTATTGTATCCCAGATACATTTGCAGAGACAACTAAATGTATAAAAAATGCATTTTAATTTAGTAAGATTATGTACACAGAAACCACACATTGCTTTTGAGACTTCATGCAGTGATTGTTTACTGGTTGTTGTTTTGATTATAAAATCAAAATGCTGAGAAGAAACATGTGCCTTGCTGGGTGAGAACTGCACCAAGAAGGTTGTGAAATTATTATTATTTTTTTTGCAAAATTGAACATGTGCAAAATATACAAAATGATTGCAAACCCTGTTGATGTTCAATACATTCTTGACAGGGCTGCAGTTTTTTTATGTTAATTTTGTGCACAAATAAAGCATGTTGATTTATCCTTCTTTTAAATGATCTGCTCTGTCCTGCTGTGCCTCCTGCAATACAACATCAATGCTATTAAAATAATGGATGCAGTCACTATTGATAATTCTGGAAGTGGTTTTGCTTTTAATGTACAAAAAAAAAAAAAAAAAAAAAATATCAAAAGAGCAGACTAAACCAGTAACAACCAAGGTGAGAGACAGCACTGTAAGTTGCAGGAAAATGGATGAATACTAACTCTGTTTGATCACAGAAAACATGTTACTGAAGAAGGGTGAGGAGACACCACACAATGTCGAACTCAAACTCAGAACGACACAAGATGAAAAGGTGAGAGTGAGTATAAAAACTGTCCAACATGAGGGAGGTAACAGTGAACAGGTGAAGGTGATTCTGACGAATGAGAAGGGATGGGGTTGGAGAACATGACAGTAATGTTGCTGCTGCATGGCATGTGTACAACTCAGCTGTTGGCTCATTTTTTACTGTCAATACAAATGATGAACCCTCACATACCTGGGCTGCATTTCCCAAAAGCATCGTAAGCCAGAGAAGATCGTAAAAACGATTGTATGACTGATCTTAATATTACGGTCTGTTTCCCAAAAGCATCGTAATTTAAGTAGCACTTAAAAATCATCGTAGATCTACGAGTAATCGTAAATCCCTAAGTGCATCGTAAGAAGACAGAGTTATGAGGTCACCTGCAGGACAACCGGCAGATTACACCTTTATTCAAGTGCAATGTGATTATAAGATTTCGATTGTACTTTAAGTTTATTGTACACTTACTCGCTATTGTATTACTTGTTTTTTGTTTAAATGAATTTCTAAATGAAATAATTAAAAAGGGCAGAAAACAAAAATAGAAACAATTTAATCCAATAATTTTAATCTAAATTAAATGAATGAACAAAATGTTTAAAAGATGAAATATGCTTCAAAGACTGGGAAAAATAGGGATGAACTAAAAAAAATCTGTCAATGACTCGTACCATGTATTGGAAAATTCTTGGTTGGCCATCATGTGGTCCCATCATGCCATATTTGACCTCCTCCTCCTCCTCTTCCTCCTCCACCACCTCTTCATCTTATCCCTCCCTGTTAAGTAAGGACACTCTCATATGCCCTGACTACAACTAAATTAAATGTTGTCCTCTGCAGTGCCCATTTCCTTTTAGCAAGGCTTGCCACTTCTTCCTGACCTCCTTCCCTGATCTTTTAATGCCCCTAGTTGCAGTCAGTTTTCTAGCAATATCCTCCTAGATTTTTTGTTTTTGTTTATTTGTTTGACTGCCCTTAAACCTGCTGAAAATAATACGTTTGTATAGCTCCACCTCATCTAAAATGACATTAATCTCCTCTTTTAGGAAAAATGTATTTATTTTTTATTTTTTTTTTGGTTCAGCCATTTTGCTGGTGTCTCCACCCGAAGGTTTGTGCTTTTTATAGATTTCAAAATACAAGCGTGTGCTACAATTACGAGCCATTCTACAAGGTGACATTTCAGCACTTGACAAACAGACAGCGACTCTTAAGTAGCACTTAAAGCACAGCTGCGTGCGATCGTGCTAAGTCCATTTTTGTGAAACGCACGTGAAATGAACACGAACGCTCGTAAAGTCGCTCGTAGAAAATCCTCGTAAGTGCTAAGATCCATCGTTATCTGGAAACATAGCCCTGCCCAGTTCAATGTAACCCAATGTTGGATAGTCTGTGCCAAACTGGTTAAAACTGGATAATTCCATCTTCCTGAGGGGAAACTTCCTTAATGAAATTAAGGTTTGTATTAGCCTACACTGTATTCCTATCAAATTATTATTGTACAAATAGGAAAATGTCTGTAGTCTCACATTTTACCTTTTTGTTTACATGTACGTCACATATTTTATCTGTTTGTATGTTTTCTTGGAATTGAACCCATGAGAATTGAACCTTGGCATTCCTAGTTGCATGCTTGAAGGGATATTTCACCGCTGGAAAGATGAATGTGTATTTAAATTGGGTCATTTATGTAGTAGAAATGTGAAATTATTTTAGAAGTTGGTGCCTTCTAGACTGAGAAAAGCCAGAAAATGTATTTTTGGCTCATGTGGATGAAAGACAACAACTCCCAGAATGCACTTGCTTCGCTGCCCTACGAGGCCACTCCCAAGCCACGCCTACCGGTTACAGAGGGCAGTATCAGAGGAAATGACACAACTAGACTAGTTGACTCGAAACTGAAAAGACGGCGTTTTATCGTGAGATCCCCCTATGGGCGGGTTGAAGACATGCGGAATGAGCTCCTCCTACTGGCTGGAGTCTCTCGCCTCTGAACAAAAGAGCCTCAGATGACGTTAAATTATGATTTTTGCGTCATCAGAGTTTTTTTTTCCAGACACACAATACAGAAATCTCTCGTCTCAGGAGGACATGAGGGAGGGAAGCACGGTCATTCGAAAATACTACCGGGTTTCTACTGATACAAAGCTTAATGCTAATCGGTGAAGTATCCCTTTAACTACTGATTTACAGGAACCAGACCTTACTAAACCTTAGATGACTTCACAGTGATATGATACAGCTAATCATCCAGGCTATTTCAGGATTTCACTTGTTGTCAGATATTCAAATAACACTGCCAAAACTTTGACTGCCTTCCCGCAACTAGCTACTGTTTTTTGTAAGGTGCCATTTTGGGTTGTGTGTTACTCAAGTTTATCAGGAAGGAGAATCATCTAAAAATCATGCAGACCCAAAGACTTGATCTACAGTCATTAATTTTTATTTTATTTTATTGTTATTATTCTCATGTTGCCTAGTTGTCTGTTTATTCGAGTTCACGTCTGCATGTTTTGCAGTGTTTTTCTGAAGTCTTCCTCCTCAGAATGTGCTGAAAAGTCTTGAATCAGGCATTTAGTAATCACTAATAGATGTAGGAGGGCAAGCTGTCATTTAACTAGAACTGAATTATATATATTTATTTTTTCTTTAACTTCTGATTAATTATACAAAATCTGAGTCATCTAAAAAGTTTCTTGTTAAAATCCACATTCTGGCACGACTAGTTTTCCTGGAGGAGGTTAGGTAAATTTGTGTTTCACAAACATTATTAATTTTTAATTCTCATATCACAATCAAACAAAGAGCATCCTCTGAAAAATGTATATAAATCTTTCCTAGGGTCTTTGCTGAATATCATACCTCAGCTTCCAACTTTTTGTGTAAAGTAACAGTTTAAGTCCTAAGATTTATTTTGCTAGGTCATTTCTTATTGTCTTATTTATAGCACTTTACACATTGTTTGAAAGAAGCTTTAAAGAAAACCATGATGTTAATATCTTAATATCTTCATGCACAGTTAGCAGATCAGAGCTGGGCAATATTTTATTATCAAGCAGATGAGATTTACTACATAGTATATATTGCTTTATGTGAGTATACATGGAAATAAAGTTGTATATATTTCTAGCTTTATATATAGAGCAGTGTGATCACACAGTTTACAGTTTTTGTGACGATACAAACAATCAAAGATTTGCAATATATGGTATATATTGCTTTATATACTATATGTACACAGATAAAGTAGGTTATTATATTACATTACTGTCACAGTGAGGATCTGTGACTAGAGACTCTTATTTTGGAGAAGACTCTTAGTATGACACTGGACTGAGAAAATGCATACATACAGACACTTTCACACTAACATCTTAACACACTATCTGTTTTGCGCATAGTTTTACACCAGTTAACGCAGATATATGTGTGTCACTGATTGTGTATTGTTTCGTGTTGTACCTGTCTTCACCATGCCCTTTTTTCATTTACTGAGTTATTAATTTCTCGTTGTTGATTTATATATTGTAAAGAACTCAAACAAGACCGGTAACCATGTTATATGTTTATTGATTTCAATTAACCTCTTACATAATAATAAATTGTCATACTTACGTACAGGAACATTTTACTTTACCAAACAGACGAAACCCGGTCACAGGAACTGCCACCATTTTGAATGTCTCTTTCCCGCCAATAGGCACAGTTAATTGTTGTCATGTGTGAGGGGGAGATTGGAGTTCTGTTTGATTCTTTGATACGCGTTGTTCAACATTAATAATTAATTGAGTTGTTTTGTTTTCAATGTTTATATATTTTTATATTATTCAAACTGTTTATCTCTTTGTTACTGTTAAATCTATTTTGATTTGTCTTCTTTAAATGTCTTTTATTATCTTTAATTACCAAATGGTTTGGTCCAAGTAGGAGGGGCTTAGCCTTTTTTAAGAAGGCGCCTCAGTGTGGTTAGGAAGCTCGTAGAGTGAGTGTTTGGGGGAGTTATTGCTCTGTTTTTGGGCCAATTTACTGGTATAGCCAAATTTTGTGTGCAGATAACTTTAAACAGTTTATTTTATTTATTTTTGTTTGATTAGTTTTTTTTTTTTTTTCTTCTTTGGATTTTCACTGTAAATACCAGTTGCACCTATTGGATTAAACACTGAACTTTTGACCTCATCATCACGTCACTTCATTTTTTCGCCTCCATCTGCCGGTACATTCAGAGCAGTGGTGCTGCTGCTGTTGGGGCCTCTTTGTGGCACCCCTGTCTCTGTTACAATTACATTACATTATATTATAGCTTGCACAATGGTGTAGTTAAACCATCTACCGGCAGGGTCTAACTGGCCTAAACCTTGCAACCTGATTTTATACGAAAAATATACATACATGCATACATTTTTGCCAAAAATCATCTCAAACGTCATTTAGAAAATTAATATCATCCAAATAATGATGATTTCTCATAAAAGGGTTCGGCAAAGTTATGTTTCACACAAACTTGTACTGATCCTGTATAAGTGCCAAGGTGTGGATTTAATAACCCAATAATGGCATTTCATAACTGTTTTAGATTTTGGCGAATTGGTGGCTAAATTCATACAATCCCATTTGCACATTTTGTACAATCTGCATACGCCCCAGTGATGGTTATGTTTAGGGGTGGTCCTTCATGATTTTTTTCTTTTCTTCTAAAAATCATACAGTTCACATCGTACAAATTCATACAAAATCAACTCCTCTTAAAATAGTTACATTTACCCATGATATTGGGTTGGATTCACCCAAAAAACTCAGTGTTTTACACTGGACTAAAATGACCTCGGCTAGAGCAGAAGAAATGTAATAATTACTTGGCTAAATATGGACTGTAAATGTTTATCTTATGCCATCCCGAGTGACATGCTTCAGATATGTTTTACAAATAACCAATTTGCACACACAAACTGCAAAAAGTCTAATTTATGTTGGCTGATTAGATATGTTCAAAATATGTTAACAAGTGACTGCACATCAGAGAACATCTAGGTTTTCAGAGTTAAACTTGTCAAGGCCATTCTTGAATGAAAAGGCATGGATCATCGCAAAAATGAATGTGCAAAAGCTCATTGACAGCATGCTGCTATTCATAAGAGACAGGCTTGTTAGTTGAGCCATCCAGGTGGTTTCATTAAATATTAACTGAACTTTATAGAAATAGACACAATTCAGATAACAATTTCTTCCCATTTTTGTCGCCCGTTTTTGATGTATTGGTACATTTTGTTACAGAACCAGCTGAATGTTACGGTCTTTACAGTAGCTTTGTTTGCCCTGGCGCACTGCAGGGATTTCTGCAGGGAGAAATTTTGATCCTATTTCTCAGCAGGCCCACGGAGAGTTGTCTAAGAGAAGTGTCTGATATGGTAAATAGGCGCAGAATTACATAAATAATTTAGGGGGGGGGGGGGGGGGGGGGCGTTCATTAATAAAACCTACTTTACAAGTCTCTTTTAAGCAGAGAGATGCAAGCTTGTGAGAAAGTGCTGACAATTCTGACCAGAGACGGACAAGGTCAGGACAAGGTCACTTGTCTCTGTGGCACAGATGAGTATCTGTTCGACCCCTAAACAGATTAATCATAACAGAGAGGGCCGCACCCCACCTTGCTCATGCATTTTACTTCCACACGCAATCAAATAAGCCTCACTTGCGGCAGTGCTGTTCGGCATCTTTTTCTCACAAGGTCTTTGTAACCTCCATTCATTCATCTCCGATGAAAGCCTACATTACAAGGACTCAGTGTCAGTAATACAGGCCATTCTTTGTCGAGCTAACAGCTATAATGGAGGATGGATATATCAGGTAATAAATGTCAAAATAGGACATCAGGACCCAAATATCAGGATCAATGATCTCATATCGAGATCCAAAGTATTGTCATAAGATGACATTAACATCGCAAGACGTAAATGTGCATGTTAGTATGAAAGGAAGTGAGGCTCTTCTTAAGTACATCAAAGCAAAGGAGACCTTTCAGCCTAATTAGTTTGTCCTTTATAAAAGGATTAAGGGCTCAGATTGTTATATATTCATCATCAGATAGCTTAGGAAAGCTAATGGATGAATCAATGCTTGCTGCAACTGGTGGATTCTGTACACATAGTTACTTCTAGTAACAAAGGTTCTGCCATCATCTATTCAACTTTTTCCTTGAATTTGCTCTCATAAAGCATTAAGAAAGTGAGAACCAACTTTAGAAAGTTTGGATCAACTTAATTTTTTTTTTTTTGATGATGATGATTAAACAAGTAATCTTGCTTATGAACTTTACATGAAAGTCTGTGGGACAAGACAATGCAATTCAAGACTAATAGTAGAACCATAAAACATAGTAGTGTGATAAAACCTGTCTGTGCAAAGTTACAGCCAAATGTATATATTTTTTTTTCTTAAATTATATTTATGGCTTGGTTCAAACCTTTAATTTTGTATATATAATATTAATCAAAAATATTTATTTTTCCAAAGACACAAACATTCATATAAATATATATTTTTTATTATAAACACCATATTAATTAATAGATTTTATTCAGACGTAATCTATATATATATATATATATATATATATATATATATATATATATATATATATATATATAAAGATATAAGAGGTATATATACAAGTGATAATGCACATAACAAGAAACAGGTGCTCAGCATAATCAGTAACTATAACAAATCAGGGACTAAGGAAACTCAGGGAAACAGGGACTATAAACAGAAACAAATGTCAAAAGAAGAGTCCTCAAAACACAAACAGAACGTGACAGTACTCCCCCCTTCCAAAAGGTGGCTCCTGACTCCTAACTTTGACATAAACCAGGCTGGCGGAGGGGGACACCACGACAGAACTGGCGGAGTGGGATGCCCTGATGGAGCTAAAGGGAAGTAGACCCACACCGGAGCCTTAGGTGGTGTGGACCAGTTGGAGAGACGGAAGACCGAGGCCCGGACGGGCAAGCTGGAGACCAAGGTGGAGCTGTGGAGGGCTAGAGAACCAGGGTGACTCCGTTGCACTGGAGGTGGAGCCAGGGGATCTGAGGACCAAAGCGGAGAGTTTTTAGGTAGAGCCTGTGGGAGTGTTGATAACAGTAAAACTGAGGAGATGGAGGAGACCATTGGATTTGAAGGAGTGGAGGGACCAGGTGCAGCCACAGGCCCAGAAGTATGCAGTGGAGCCAGGGGGACAATAAACCCAGGCAGAGATGCTGGGACGAGGGGCCCAGTGCAGGCGGAGGGATGACAGGCCACGGTGGAGCTGAGGGAGCAATGGAGCTTTTTCAGTGTAATCCATACAGCAGCATTGCAGATAAATAGCAGATAACACATTGCATCAGTTGTATCAGTCAGTGTAGCTGCATATATTCTTTGAAGGCTGAAAGCTGTTGTATTTGAGCCAGCTGTTGCATCTATGAGCATCTATGGGTAAATCATAAATCCTTGCATAATAAAAAACAAGGCTAGTTAATTAGTTAACACAAAAGAAAGCAACAGTACAGACTACAGAATACTCTGAGAAAATAGTCTGCCAGTCGATAGCAAGTGTTTTCCAATACAATAATGTGTCTATGACTGTAGCTTCAAGCAGAGCTGTAAAGCGCCATCATTTCCTTTCATTGCTCAAGAACCTCAGAAAACAGAATGATTCATTTTTATATAAAAAAAATATATCCAAGCCAGAAACCTTGGATAGATGACATTGTAGAGAGGGTTTGTATATCCTGACAGTGGGTAGACTGAGTTGGTAATATCTTTAATAATAATAATAATAATAATAATAATAACGGGTATTACTTTTCTTCCTAATGGCATAATGACTCAATTACAGTCATCTCTGATTTTTTTTAGCATTTAACACAGAGGGAAATTGATGGGTTGATTCATAATTGAAATATGATCACATGTGCATTTTTTATTTAAAATTTTTACTTTTTAGTTTTCAAGGCTCCGACCTTCTGAGTGCAGATTCATCTGTTAGATGTCTGAGGTAATCTGAGCAGAGATCATTACTTTATTACCCAAGATCTAGGCTGAGGTCGAGGGGTGTCCATGTTTTTTTTTCCATTGCTGGGCTAAAACTGTGGAATAGCCTTCAGTATCTCGTTTTAACAGATCCAACAGCTAAAACCACATCTTTTTGCATAGGCTCTGTTCCTAGAGTCTAAGAACCACTTATATCTGGTTCTTTCCACTGCTTTGCAGTCTGTGATGTTTATTTTAGTATATGGTTGAACAGCACACTGGTGAGCTACATGCTAAGATGGCGGCACGCACAGACGCTGTGGCTTCGTGCTCCCCACATAGGTGCTGTTTTATGTCAAAAATGTTTTTAACATTGACTATCATTATATCACAAACTAGTGCGAACACTTACTACAGTCGCCAGAAGCTGCTACAGATCGGCTCGAATTACACAGACTATTATTATAACTCGGAAACAATACCGCAGGAGATTCTCAGATCACCGGGACTATCCTTGATTCCTATTCACGAAGGGAGACGACGCAGATGGCGCAGGGAGAGGAAGGTAAGCGAGCAGGCCTACTAGCGAGACTAAGAGCTGCTCCCCATTAAACCCCTCTCCCTAGTGTCTTTCTTGCGAATACTAGATCACTTACCAACAAAATGGACGAGCTTCAACTGGACATTGTCACACATAAAACTACAGAGGAATGTTGCCTTCTGATTTTCTCAGAGACGTAGCTGAACCTCAGCATACCGGACGCTGCAGTTGAGCTAGCAGGCCGTACTCTACATCGTGCAGTCAGAACGTCCGAATCCGGTAAGAAAACAGGAGAAGGACTTTGTGTTTATGCTAATGATTCCTGGTGCACTAATTCAATTAAAATCAACAAGATTTGCTCTCCGGATTTGGAATATTTAATGTTAAGATGCCGACCAATTTACTTGCCCAGGGAACATACAGTTGTGATTGTTATGGCCGTATACATACCACCTCAGGCTAATGTTAAGTTAGCATTGGAGCAGGTTTATGACGTTATCAGTAAACAATAGAACAAACACCCTGAAGGAGTTATCATCATCGCTGGGGATTTTAATCAAGCGCATCTTCAGACTGTACTTCCCAGATTTTACCAACATGTAAAGTGTAAAACTAGAGGGGAAAACACCCTAGATCATGTTTATTCAAACATAAAAGATGCTTATAAGGTTATACCACGACCCCACCTCGGACAGTCAGACCATATCTCCTTGTACCTTGTACCTGCATACAAAGCCCTTGTTAACAGTGCTAAACCAACTAGCAGGATTGTTCAAGTTTGGCCTAGAGTTGCCATTAATCAACTCCAGGACTGCTTCGAACACCCAGATTGGAACATATTTTCCCATCAGTCAGACTTAGAGACATTTACTTCATCTGTGTTGTAATATATTAATTATTGTGTGGATAATGTCACTGTTAATAAAAAGATCAGAGTGTATCCAAACGAGAAACTGTGGATGGACAATGAAGTTAAACAGCTGCTCAGGGCAAGGGACACAGTCTTTAAATCAGGAGATATATCTGGTCTGCAAAATTAAAGTACAAACAGTGGATTGAAGAGGAATGTGGCAAGGCATCCGATCAATCACAGACTATAAAAAGAAAAAATGACACACAACATATACCATTCAGCAATAATGCTAACCTTGCAGAGGAACTTAACAGCTTCTTTGCTCGGTTTGATAAAGATAATAACCAATTTCCAGTTCACTTGACAGGGGACTCACAGCCCCTTATCCTACATACACATGAGGTACGGCAGGCACTTAACAACATCAAAATAAGAAAAGCAACTGTTCCTCATGGTGTGCAAGGACGTGTGCACTGACCAACTGGTGGAGGTTTTTACAAACATTTTCAACCTCTCCTTGTGTATAGTCCCCACGTGCCTGAAATCCACAACCATCGCGCCTGTTCCAAAAAAAAAACATAACATTTCTCAATGACTATCGACCAATTGCTCTCACTCCTGTCATTGCAAAATGTTTTGAACTACTAGTAATCACTCACATCAAAGACTCTGTACCAGCTGATCTAGACCAATTTCAGTTTGCCTACCGGGCAAATAGATCGACTGAGGATGTAATTTGTGTACTTATGCATGCTACCCTCTCACATCTGGAAAAGCCCAACACACACATCAGGATGCTCTTCGTTGACTACAGCTCGGCATTTAACACCATCGTACCAAGCCAGCTGATCATCAGACTTCATGCATTAGAACTAACTCCCTCCATATGCAGCTGGTTACTGAACTTTCTCACCAACCGCCCCCAGTCAGTGCGGTTGGATAAGCATACATCCTCTACCCTAACCTTAAGTACTGGTGTGCCACAAAGATCTGTGCTAAGCCCCCTCCTTTATGCACTTTTCACCCATGACTAGGCGCGTTTCCATTACAGATTTGCGCAAAACTTGTGCGATTTTTTTTCTAAATAACGATAAAAAACTATTGCGAAATGACGGCGTTTCCATTAACCGATGTTATGCGACTAAAACGTCATTTTTTCCTCTCGCGATAAGTCATTCCAAAAATCATGGCAACTGACGTTGGTAGGTTTATATATATCACAGCCACCGCACTAGACATTATTATTATTAATGGAAGGAAACGAAGGCGTGTTATCCAAGTATTAATGGCAAGGAAAGACCCTTACTGTGAGCGGCACATATGAGGTGTTTCTGAATGTTTCTCATTCATTTCTGCTCCGAGATCTTGATTGTGGCACCTCTATGAGGTTTAGAATCCAGTATTTCTGTAATTCTTTTGTCTTTTATGAATTTAATATAGAACTCTGTCTCGTATTCTGTCCAAACACACCGCACCTTCTAAGTCAGATCAGCAAAAACTGTTTCCATTGCAGTTTTGCGAAATATTCCTTTTTCGAATTGCTTGAAAAACCACCTCATGCGAGTGTAAAAACTTTTTTGCGATAAATGAGAGTTTTTGCGAAATTGACGTGTTTCCATTGGGCATATTTCCAATTCGCAATTTCAATTTGCCCAATTTGAAGGGTAATGGAAACACGGCTACTGTCCAGCTACCCATGAGTCGAACATTCTGGTCAAATTTACAGATGATACGACTGTCATTGGGCTCATATCAAACAACAATGAAGCTGCATATAGGGAGGAGGTTCAAAACCTGACAGCGTGGTGTGATATCAACAACCTGGTCTTGAACATCAAAAAGACCAAATAAATGATTGTGGATAACATCATCAAGGACATCACTCACCCTTGTCATAACTTGTTTCAGCTCCTCGCATCCGGCAGGCGCTTTCGGTCAATCCGTTTACGCACAAACAGACTAAAAAACTCTTTTTTTTCCCCGACAGCAATGACCATGTTAAACTCTGATATCGCCCTGTTGAACCATGTATAATAAGGTTGTTGGCAATGTGTGACTCACTGTTCAAGTGCAATAATAATTCACGATGCTATACACTTGTACAATAATAATAGTGTTGGTACCCTTGCATTAACAATGGATATGGCATTTTGACAATATTCTGAGCAATTTTTAAATATTTTGTATTATGATTCAGTTTTCTAGCTTTTATATTGCAGTTATTTATTATATTGTTATGCTAATTATTTATATTTATTAACTATTTCATCTTGAGTTGTATTAATTTGTATCTTAGTACACGTATTGTTAACTACTTGTGTTGTTTTATTTTAAATGGATATTTTTCTCCTGATTTTTTTTTAATGCACCTTTGGGGGCGTCACAAGAGTAATTTCATTGTTCTACACAATGACAATAAAGTACTTGTATACAGTTGTTTTTACTGTGCTTTATAAAAATAATTTGATTTGATAATTAAAAAGGTCCTGTTCTTAAAGCCTTTCATTTTATTTTGTACTTGCTCTTATGGGAATTTAGTTCTTGCATATATCCATATATTAATAATAATAATTCCTTACATTTATATAGCGCTTTTCTCTGCACTCAAAGCGCTTTACATAGAAGGGGGAATCTCCTCAACCACCACCAATGTGCAGCATCCACCTGGATGATGCGACGGCAGCCATATTGCGCCAGTACGCCCACCACACACCAGCTTACTGGTGGAGAGGAGACAGTGATGAAGCCAATCAGTATATGGGGATGATTAGGAGGCCATGATGGACAGAGGCCAAGGGGCAAATTTGGCCAGGATGCCGGGGTTACACCCCTACTCTTTTTCGAAGGACATCCTGGGATTTTTAATGACCACAGAGAGTCAGGACCTCGGTTTAACGTCTCATCCGAAGGACGGATATTAACCCTAGTATTTTTGGCAGTACGTAAGGCTCTGTGGACTTTTAGAAAATAATGCGCAACAGTGTATTTAATCATGTTTCACTGAAAAATGTTGTCACTTTTGAATCTTTTTTTCTATGAAACATCATGAACATGTTTCTTGCGTTTGCCCCTGTTTGTAGTCCTTTTGTTCATTGGTTCCCCCTGTTCATTAGTCTTGATTGTTCCCAGGTGTGTCTTGTTATTTTGTTAGCCCTTGTGAATTTAAACCCCAGTGTTGTCTGTGTGGATTTTTTTTATATTTTTTTCAGGTCTTGTTCTTGTACAGTATGGCTGTTTGTTTAGCGTTATCAGTTCTACTCCTGGGGCCTGTACCATGAAGGTAGCTGAACAAACTCGGGGTTACAGGATTAGTTTTGAGTTGACAAAACCAAACCGATGCAATCAGGCTTTATTGGTACCATGATGCAGCTCATCAACTTTCTTTGTCAACTCAGGCTTTGATCCTCAAGCTATGATTACTCCACAAGCGCGTGCACATAAAAGAGTGACGTCGACACTGAACAACCAATAGCGGGTAGAGCGAGAGCGATATATTTTTCTGCGGAGGAGCAAGAGATAATCATTCATAATTACGATGAATTTAAATATGTATTTCAAGCTCGAAACAATACGTTCTCTGCTGCCAAAGCAAGAGAAGACTGTTGGAGAAAGATTGCTGATTGTTAATGTGTAAGTTAAACAAATACGTTCTATATTTATGTAAAATTATGTATGTATATATGTATGCCTATATGTGTAATATAGCCTATAGCTTATTTTTATAATATATAAAAAATGTGCATGTATGTACTAAGAAAGATTAATATTCATTGATTTTTAGATGCAACCCCAACTCCAAATGTTCTTGGCAGCAGATAAAGACAAAATATAAAAATATAATTCAAAGGTTATTTCAAGGAGTTAATTCAAAGAGTATTTACCACAACCTTTTATTACTTTTGTGAACATTTTATCACACTTGTTTGCAGCAAACAGAAATAAAGAATTAAATTCAGAAAACCAGAATACACTGGCGGAGGAGTTGGCTCTGAGTAGGCAATAAGGGACGGCCGATTATGGATGGGATTACAGGTGCTGTACAATCTGACCCTGGTGCTGGCTCCTCTAAGCAAGTAACACTGGGTACGTGTGCAATACATTACTACTTTTAAGTTTTAAATATGGCTGACTGTATGTTCTGCAGTAGAAGGAAATACAGTGTCCCTGTTGAAGCTAGCACACATTCACACACACACACTATTAGGGTGAAGCAAATGATGAAGACACTCTGTCTGTGTGTTCTCAGACAGTTGCTGATGTGAATGCACTGGGCTTTTTATTATGGCAAACATTTGAATGTGTGGCATAAAAAAGGGACTGGCCCTTACACATCTCTTTTATTGTAGGATTTTTCAGAACCTGCCCCAGAAACTGAGGCCTCTACCTCAATGGGCTTCAGAAGAAATGTGTAAGGATTTAAAACCCTTGACATTAATTACAGTCAGTCCTGTGTTTGTAGGAAGTCAAGGAACTTTTTGTGATTTGATGAGCCTCCAGAAAACTTGTAATGATCATGTTTGTGGTGGAATTATGTTTCAGGTGGAAACAGACTCAGTCAGGGCCCTGTACAAAAGGAGACTTGAACTAGACTGCACACTAAAGGAGCTGACTGTGAGCTGAGGAGGCTCCAAACAAAATCAAACAGCTGGATAAAACTGATCTCAGTATGTATATAGTTATATAGTATATATAGTATAACTTATTTAACCAAGTAACACTTTAGTATGAAGATTTATTAATGCAACTTTCTCTTGCTCTCTTTCTCCCTCCCATCCCACAAAACCAATAAAACAGTTTGAGACATATCTGCAGTTTCAATGTGCTTTTATTAAGTGTAATATTGTATGGTGATTGCATCTACATCTGCACCAGCTGGGTGGTCAAGTGTGATCGGGTCAGTTTCATCGGGGAGAAGCTGGTTTTGTGGTGTTTCTCGCTCCTTTCTACTGGTGGCTATATTGTGCAGAATGGCACATGCAGCCACTATCTGTGATGCCCGCTCTGGTGACTCTGAAGCACCGAACACAGTTGAAATGTGCCTTTAGGATGCCAAAGGTCATCTCTATCTTCACTCTGGTTTTACTGAGGGCCACACTGAAGTGGTGCTGTGGCCCTGTCTGAGGGTCATGATAGGGGGTTATTGTGTAGGTTTTTCTATCTCAGTTTAAATGAACAGTGTTTTGTACTGTACCAAATTTAACTTGCTTTCCTCAAAGCGCTGACACAACACAGACTCATGGGAAATTTGTGAGACAAGCACTGGAGCCAGGCCATTTGGCATCCAAACTTGATCATATGTTCATGACCACAAGTCGTCTGCAGATGAAATGTTTAGTAGATCATTGTTATATCTGTTAAAGTTACTATTAATTTAAAGATTCATCTCACAGAAAATAATCATCTCACATATTCACATCATCTCTACCTGAACATTAAGGCTGTGATAGGACTTCCTATTAACATAATCTGCCTCATGTTCCCCTAGAGCAGTGGAGATTGGAGCAATAGACTGCCTACATGTTGCAATGACTTGGGAATCCTATCATTAGATTATCAGAAGAATAATAAAAAAGATTCAAAATAATTCTTAACATGTATTATATTGTATAGTACATTTGTGAAATTTGCTTTTTGAGAAAAAAAAAAAGTGTTCATGTGATGTCACCCTATCAATATATCTTACCGGCAATTTTATAAAAGCCCTCTTTTATGGACGTGGTCGATAAATGTCCGGGGAACATTATTAGTTAAACTTTTCATGTACTCCTGCAGAGCGAGGACCACCTTGCGAATGGTTCAACAAACATATGTTTTCCCCTAGCTTCTGTGCGTCACCCACCGTGCAAGAATGTACCACTTGCAAAAAAAAAAAAAAAAATGCAACGCAATATTTGCGGTACAGTAAGTGCATGAATTCGACGTGTTAAATTCTTTATGTGCGGCTCAAGAAGTTCGCAAAGATAAGACATTCCTTCCGTGGAAAATCTGTATCTTTCATACAAGTAACTATCAGTTAAGGCAAGGGGATTTTGTCTGGCTAAAAACTCTTTCTCTACGAAGTGCTCGTCAAACAATTTGCGCTGAGATGTCCACCGGATTTGGAAGAAAAGGTGAAGTCATTGTAACAGACACTTGGAATAAGTTACGTCACCTATATGTTTCTTTGCTCTCAGCTGATTGGTCAAACTTCGGTCTGAGATCTTGAATCCAGAACATAACCTGCCCCGGAGCAGGTTAGCCGTGCAGCGTAAGATACCATGGCAACGAACACCGATTAAAGCCGAGCTACTTTCATAGTACCTAAAACCCAGGGTTGGCGGAAACTAAGCTGAAACACAGCTGGCTAGCCACCTAATCCGGCTTCATGGTACAGGCCCCTGGTCTTTTTGTTATTATTTGTTTTATTTTAAATCTCTGTATTTGGATCCAGCTCTTCCTCATTTCTGAATTTCATCAATGTTTTTTAAATGATGTGTTGTACTGTGTGAATGATTCGGTGGTAAACAATTTTGGGAATAAAATGACCAACTCAATTTTCTTGCAAGGCTAATTTCAGCTGGCATTTTATATTATTACTATTCTCATTGTTATTCACAACACAAATTTTTAGGCATATTTTAATTGTATTATTTTAGAATATTGGTAAACACATGGAGTAAAATGGTAACACTACAATAAGGTTGCTTTAACATTAGTTAATGCATTAGTTAACTAACAAACTATGAGCAATATTTTCTAAAGCATTAATCTTTGTTACTGTTAGTAAATAAAAATACAATTGTTCATTGTTTGTTCAGTGTACACTTTTTTTTTTTTTTATCTGTTGTATTAGTGTACAAAAATATTGTAACACTTAAGTTCAATAAAGATGAAGGATAGCACACAAGGTTTATTACAATAATCCTAACAGCCAACATGTGAAACAGTGTGCAGACGCAAACAATACCAGACAAGGAGTGCAGGTGAAGGAACAACTTAAGAAAGAACAACGAGGATAATTAATCACATACAGCTGACACATATGAACTAATGATAACGGTAACCAAGGAGACAAACGAAAGGTGGGAATCTGAACAAAGAAGACATATGACAAATGAAAACAAACCGAAACTTATCAGTACAGAATGGTGACAAATATATTAGAAAATGTAGAAATTAACTAAGATTAATAAATGTTCATGTTAACTAATATAGTTAAATACTATTTGCACATCAGTGCAGTGTAATATAGCCTCAAGTAAACTCCTTAATCCTATACCTACCCCCAACCCTACCCATGGAAATCTAATATTTCTAATATTAACGCGGGTCCTAAAGCTCTTGCCTGATCATAACCCTTCTTTTTCCAGTAAAATTCCTCTGAGCTTTTCTCTTTTGTAATGTCTCTCAGCCATCTCTCTGGGTGCTTCTCAATATCCCTCCTCGTCTCCTCGCTCCTCCGTCCTCCATCCTATGACCCGGAAACCGATCGAGCTCAGCCATCTTGAAGGACATCTCAATTCTCTAACTGGATTTTCTTACTGGATTCTCTAACGAGGATTGAGGATTGAGGAGGCTTCCTGAGGAGTCATGAGCGAGGATACACAGGTGTATCCTATGCGGAAGAGTTTTATCGACTAAACATGGCGCACATATAAATTCTCCTCCCCCTTCACGTCGGTCACAATAATTTTAATTTATATTTTACCTTTGCAGTTTATATAAACCACACATCTCACATATTTCAACAGGGTATCTTGCTTTATTATTATTTATTATGAATTTCTTAAATAACCAAACTTCAACAACATAAGGGCAGGTCCTTTGAGCACTGCTGATGATGCCATGAAGTGATGCTCAAGTGATCAAGTATTCCAATGTATAAAAAAGCTTTCATTCGATTCCTCCGTCCTCATTTTCTTTCCTTGCAGCCTTCCCTCGCATCCTACAGGGGGTGGAGCTGAGACGCGAGGAAAGGAAACGAGGATGCACAAATAAGAATTGAGAAGCACCCTCTTTGTATTTCTTCAAATCTCACTCTCTCTCCTCTCCCAGTATGAGTGGACACGCCCCCTACTACTGATTGGCTACAAGTGTGTCGTGCTGCTCGGGTCTGATACACTTTCAACAGCGTTTCTCAGAAATCGTTTACAGCAATTTTAAATACTAGCCTGGTCCTACCAGACTCTCCTACATTTCATTTGTACAGAGTCTGGCCACTGACCATTGACAAGCGTTAACTTCCTTGAAGGCGGGTACTCTGAAGTTTAAAACTATTGGATCTGCCATAACCAATCGCTAACGTTTGGTCGTGACGTAACCCTACAACTCAAACTAGCGCACGACATCAACGTCATTGTTCTCAGCCACTCCCTCTGTTCGCTGATTGGACCGGTAAAAATTTGGCCGGAGAAAACCCAAGATTATACCGCAAACCCAGACGGAGTAAAGAAAATGAAAATTGAGTGGAAGTACGTAGGAGGGCGGAGTCAGGCTATTTAAATACCCCCTAGGCACTTTAATTAATTCATTTTTATTTAAAATAAACAATGGGAAAAGAGAGAAGAATGAGTTCGGAAAAAGGCAGATTCAAACTCAGGTAGGTCGCATCAAACTAACAACTAACGCCACCCTCCTTACTCTCTTCTACACCGGACAGTTGACCACATCCCAGATCCCACAGTGGGATACCAAACAAGTGTTTAAAAAAGACCATTATGTTAATTACACAACCGTGTTCTTGAAAAGGAAAAAATATACTTCAATGCATTTCTCTCCACAGTCAGCACAGAAATAGGATTTTGCTGAGAATTTGGTAGCATCCGGTTTCAACAATTTATATATCAGGCAGGCAGTGCTCCCTGTCAAGTGACAACATGATATTAGTGCTTCTGTGATCGGTCTCCTGAGGCATCTCACTCCTTTTATCAGAGAACCAGGGTTACGTAAATAGCCTTACATTCTGGAAATCACTATCAATGTGAAAACACAACATGAGCCTGCTGTTGCAGATACACTACTTTCACTTTTGGTGTGGAAGGACCTTTACATTTGCCAGAAATAGAACTTTATTTGCAATTAAAAAACAACCAACCAAGCCCAGCCCAGGTGAGAAAAAGTAACATAACACATTACTTCCCATAAAAAGTAACTATAATACAATAAGTTACTTTTTTCTAATGAGTAATGCAATATTGTAAAACTTTACTTTTAAAAGTAACTTTCCCCAACACTGATCCTAAGCTAGACTGTCACCCCTTATGCTTTTTAGAGATCCACTTATGTACTGATTCCCAAGACAAAACCCCCCCCCAAAAAAACAATCAACCCGAATGATTTCTGCCCTGTAGCATTTACTCTTGTGATTTGAGAGGCTAGTCAAAAACTACATCTGCTTCATGTTTCATCCCTCTCTGGAAAACAATGCGAGAATGTTTTTTGTGTGTGTGTTTATAATTCAGAGTTTACAGTATTTCCCATCAGACTGTAACTAAGCTTAAGTAATTAGGACTGAAACCCCCCATCTGCCAGTAGGTCCGGGACTAAAAAGTAAGAAGTTTCAATTAAATTGCTTAAACTTAAATTACACTCCAAAAAAAAAAAAAAAAACAGTTTGCAATTACAATTTTGAGTTATGACAACTTCTATTGAAATTATGTTCAACAACAACAAAAAGTACCTTGAGTTAGAGAAATGTTTAAGTTACTGTATACATGTACTTACTGGTCATATACTTTTTCTCTCAATTTTATTTAGTTGCTTATTTCCTTTTCCTTTTTTTTTTTTTTTTTTTTTTTACATCATTTCACATTCATGGGGACTGGTAGACAAACAATTTCAATGCCATTGTACAAGTGTGTATATGAGGAATAAAACACTGAACTCTAATGAACCATGGGATTAAGGAAAGACTACTTGACTCAATTAACTAGTTCATATTGTGATAGCTTATTGAAAATGCTACGCTGTAGTATATTAATGGCAAATGTTGATTTATTGTCCCTTCATAACTATTGGTCGTGTGGGCCTACAGGGCTGTGGAAATTTCACTTACACAGCTCAGAAAATGTAATTTTACACAACTGTGGACCTCATAAAGATTCTGCTCCAGTGTGCAAAGAAAGGCAGAGAGACAGAGAAAAAATGGTCTTGGCCCTGGTTTAGCCCTCACTATTGCACTCTCTTCCTCTCCAGTTTTTATCTCCAGCCTGTCCCTCACTCGTACGTCTCTGTCATTTATTCAAAGTCCTGAAACCATCCCACAGTGCAGGGTGATTTACATCTAACACCTGTTAGACTCTGTGTGATGGACCTTCTAATAGAGTCATACTAAAACAGCAGACCCCAGTCGAACAGTTTACCTGGGATCTGCTTGGGAGCCCAAACAAGGGTATTCTGGAGGGTCTACCCCCTGCATGATGAGGAAGCGTAATGAAGGCACCATCGAGCACAACTAATCGTGTTTTGCTTGGCAACGGTAGGTTACCCTGGCCTCAGACAACTGCAAAGGCCACGCTGTGTAGTCAGGCTGAGAATTCTTCCTCCACATCCTTCATTGGGACTGACAGTGGCTGCCAATTCACTAACATTTCATGCCAGATTTTCAATCCAGCGATAGGGCTGTCTAAATGCAGTGTGACAAAGCAGGGAAATCAGTGTAACTTTCACAGCCAAATATAAACAAAATATCTGGAGTTTAAAATAAACTGTTTTTGACGGATTTGTACTGAAGAATACATTGCAATTACTATTAAGAAAATTGATTACAAAAAACATGGTTATTGTAGTTAAACCACGGTAAACATGGTTATATATATAAAACCTATATATATATAGCCGACACAAACTTTGTTGCATTATTTTCCTGTTATCACTGTAAAGCTGCTTTGTATTGTAAAAAGCACTATATAAATAAATATGACTAGACTTGACTTGACAGTTTAACCATGGTATTTGTAGTAGAACTGTGGTTATAAAAATGGTTAATTTTCGTAAGGGTACATATATGATGATATATTTCACCACCCTGCATCCATTACATTGGCTGAATGAAATCCAATAATTTTTTTTTTTTTTTTGGTGTGCTGATTCCAAAAATAGTGCCTGTTTTGCTCCAGCATGTCATACTTTGTCATAAAATATGATGTGTATTCCGTATCATTTACTTTCGACAACCATTTATAAGGTGTGTTATAATTATAATTACCAGACAAACTGCTGCAAAGACATGATTCCTACAGTATATTTTGCTTCAAGCTAGGTTAAAACTATTTGTTTAATTTTCATTGTTTTATGCCTATAACTCCAATCCAAGGATCATTCAGCAGAAGTCATAAAACATAAATAATAATGACAGTAACAAACAGATAATTCTTCATAAAATGAACTGAATGCTCAGAAAAATGCTGCTATATGGGAAAGTATCATTAAGCTTTCTTGTCACGGATAATTACAAATAGGTGTTTAATAGAACTCCAGTGAGCACAAACGATCTGAAGCTAAAATCACTCAATAACTTTAATCAACAACCACCGTTGGTACTATGATTCTTGGATCAATATTTACATACAAATGATCTGCATTGTGCCGCAGGTCATGGACAGAGCTGAAGGTGAAACGTGTTACATTGAAATATAGTTAATCTGACTTAGTGAGGGCTGAAGGTTGCTCATTTATAATTTATATTATCCACAAGATGAATGGAAGCGCAAAACTAATCTTGAACAAAATGGGAGAAGTCGAGCTAATCTACCACGTTCCTATCAACATCTCGCTCCTCTCCTGTGAAAGGCTGATAATATAGACCTGTCCTTTAATGAAGATGTGGCTTCTGTCAATGTGCTATAAAACAAGAAAATGTCGAACTTTGAGAACTTCAAAAAAACAGTAAAAAAGAGAATATGTGAGAAACAGAGGCTCGTTTTATTGTAAAACTTTTTTTGAATGAGGTTCTTGATTTCTGCATTCATCAATGCACCAAATAAATTGTGGCTTTACACAGTATATTAGCTTGCATTGATTACTACTATATTGCTAATATTTAAAGGTGAAGAATATGGCAAAACGTCTTAGACTTACTCCACTATAGCAGGCCAAATCCTGCCGTCAGTCATTTTCATCCAGCTCTCCAACTGATATTTTTATGACTATGATCTATATTTGCAGAACACAGTCCGTCTGAATCAGTTTCCCAAGCATGAATCGTGTCTTATCCAATCAAATGTATTTATGCAAATCGCTTATCTGCAGACAAATATTCAAATAGTCACTGCTAAATCATGCTTGCAGAGCAAGAAAAGGCTATTTTTTTTTTCCCACTGAAAATAAAAAGACAGAGATGTGTGTTGAGTGATGCGGGTTGTCAGGTGACTTTTGTCTTTTCCCAGAACCTCTCTTATGTAATCACCTCATGCAACTCTGTGATGATGATTTAGACTGATGAGTGATGCAATGTTTGAGAAACCGCAAAACCCTTTAAAAAGACACCGAACCTCTCCGTCATTATAGTCTCTTGTGCTCGATGATCTTCCTTTGCTTCTTAGACATTCCATTTGATGACATTTTCTGAAATCTCTTTGATTTCAACCCAAGGACTATATGGACTGACAGGAACAGCCAATAATGAGTTCAAAGAAATGAAGAGCTTATTGAAGATTTTTTATTAGCTTTTTCCCCCCTGCTCTGTCATGCCATGAAAACCAGTGCAGTCTGTAGCAAAACACCACTCATTTCAGGTGTCTGGTAAATAACATTATGGAATGAATAAGCTGCTTAAAATCTTCAATTAGAAATGACAGTAATGCACAGTGTGATAAAAAAATGTTTTCCATCAATGGCAGTGACATAAAAAAAGAACAATAAAATATACATGTGAAAGTGATTAAGAGAAATCCAACTAAATGGGTTGTACGTCTAGCATATTTCAAAGTAATTAAGAAACTCAAGTTCACCAAGTGTTACTGTTATTAATTCATTATGCAGTGAAACGTCTCAAGGGAATGTTTTATCTAGATTTATACAAGGGAGATCATTTTCATTACTCTACCCATAATCCTAACTGAATAATACATTTATGGAGCCGGAAACACATTAATATGCATCTAAGAAATCCCAGGAGACACAGTTCTAATTTCTCGACTCCCAATTGAGTAAGGTTGATACATTATCCCCGTTTGTAAATTTGGCATAGGAAGTCCCAAAAATGACTTAATGAGTCATTATTTTAAATGGCATATGTATTTTAAATTAACAGGAGGTTACGTCTGTACTATATAGTGTGGAATCGGATAGAGAGATCTCTAGATGGAGTGTAATCATTTGTTGACAATTAAATTGTTTAATAAGTCACTGTAAATATGTGAATAATCATGCCTGAAACAATTATATTAATAATGCTTTAGGGCTGTCAAAAGAACATGAATTTAGTAAAGCTAATGCATATCCAACCTGTGTTCAAATTCTGTAATAAAAGATGGGTTTATGCATGCATATATAAATAAATAGACATTATAAATATATATTAAGTATGTGTATATAATGTAATTAATTAATAAATAAATAATTATGTAGAGGTTTAGATATATATAAATGTGATAAATGTGATGATAGATGACAACACAACTGGCCCAATCTCATCTCTTCCCCCCATGCTGAGTTCCTGACCCCTCACACTGTCTTCTCCCCTCCATGTTTCATTCAGTCATGCACACAAACACAAACCTACTGCCTCCAGCTGTTTTATGTGAGGGCAAAATAAATACTTTTGGTGCGAATGGTAAAGGAGTTTCATTCCCGCAGCAGCAGAACAGTCAGAAAAAAGAAAACAATGCCTGTTCTTCTGATGTGGGAGATGCCCCAATAAATCACGTTGATAACCATTTGTATTTATCCCCCAAACTCAGGGCACGAGAAAGGGTCCAACGAAAGCTGAATAAATATTTGGGTGCTAGATGTTTATTGTTCTTTTGTTCCACTTGGGTATTTAAAGGGAATTGGCAAGCCACTCAAGGAAGCATCTGTAAACAGAACTTCCCACACTGTTGCTGTGTGTCTCTATTGCCAGGTATGCTGACCCTTTAAAACTATCTTGATATTGCATTTTGAATGATGTCTCTCTTATATGCTGATCAGTTGTGTACTATGTATTCTTTTTATTTGATGTTTAATTCTGCCTGGCAAAAATAAATGTTAACCTTGATTTATTCTGCATTCTTCTGAAATCATTATTTCCAGATTAATGTGTAGTCTGGTGTTTCCGCAAATCTCTGTCCAGGATAGATCAAACCGAAGGCACTATGAATGGAGCATGTGGCACATCATTAAGGAGACCTTCCGATTTCTGACTTAGCACGTTGCAAGCTCGCAACTATAAAAAAAATTACACCTTTGTTATGAGTCAGCAGTGAGCGGCCGCTTAGGGTAAAATTGCACTGCACCCTCTGACTATTTCAGGACTGGCTAGTTTGTGAGCGTGAGCGCACATTTGCGACGTGACGTCTCAAAGCGACACCGGGTCCTTAATGAACGAATATATGAAATTATGAGATGCCCAGAATAATCCTCGGTCTAAATTAAATCACAACTAATCTGAGGATCAGCTGTTAAGATAGAACATTTGAAAAAACAAAGAGTCACTTAAATTTGGAGTCAGAATTAAAATTAGAATAAATTAAAGTGATTTTTCCAGAAGTGCCCGAAAAGACATACACGCTGAATTCCCTTCGACCACGACACCGGATACCATTTTTGGGCCAGTGGGTGGAGTTTACGATCGATAGATAGATTTTTGGTTTGTTTGTTTGCTTGTTTTTAAGGAAAAAAAGTAACTAAAAAGTAAGACCCAACAGTGATCACAATTCTGATTTAGGTTGAAATGACAATTCATTCATGTAATCGTTAACAATATCATATTCAGCATCATAAGAACGGACGCCCAACGTTTCAACCCAGCTTCTTTTGTCACAGCTATTATAATTCTAGAGGTCTAATTCTCAGTGGATTACCTCTGTATCTGAGCAGGTGCACACACACACTGAGACTTTGGACCAAGGCTGCAGACATGCTTGTTATTTCTATCACACACTCTATGGAAAGCAAAGAAAAAGGACACAAAAAAACTCTTCTCATAGCACTGTTCATCCATTTTAATGCAGTATAAAGCAGAATGAAAGCCCCTAAAAATGTCACCAATTATAAAATACCCTGCGATATTTTTCTTCTCTGATTACTAAATAATTATCTTATGTGTAATTCCCATCCTTAATCATTATAATAATGGCATGGAGTTATGCATATTACATTTAATACGCATGCTAATTGGTTTGAATGTTAAATAAGGCAAGGAAGAATATTTCTCAGTGTCTAGATATGAAGTCATATGAAAGAGACAAGACCTCAACCACGCCAAGATCTTCTGAATTTGATTTCACACTGATTATTTGGCAGGTTTGCTTGATAGAAAGCGTTACCAATTATGTTACACAGATTCATAGATAGAGTAGAATTAATGTGTTAAATGTTGATTGATGTATGATCTCTGGGGTTTGATGAATGAATAACCTCAGTATATATAATGCTTAAATAAAAGAGTAATACATTGAGCACGAAAGAGAGCGAGAGAGGCCGGAAGAGAAATATGACTGTTCTTTCCTGTAAGATATAATCTTTCACATTTTGTTCTTATCTCACAAATATTACAGACACAATGGCAATCTTCAAAAGTCACTGCCATAAATTATTATGTATTTTGTGTATTTGTGTGTGTGTGAGTCCAATGTCCACAGTGTCTGAAACAAACAAATAAATAAAATCTATAACTTATTATAATGCTGTTGTAGCCTGGAAATCCAGACCTAAATCTGAAAGATTAATGATCTGGCATCGACTAATGAAAATCGGCCAGCTCGAGGGGCGGCACCAAGCATGCATTTGAAAATCTCACTGCACGCAATTGGATATCACTACGACCAATCACAACAAGTTATCGCTTAGCTATCAGCGGAGCTAACTGGTAGATTAGACTCTTGCCGTCTCCGGTCGGCAAAAACGGCCTTCTTGCAAAGGAGCGATTCGAGCGCCGTCTTCAGTTCCTCTTTTAGATAAAAAGCCAAGTCTAACTCGTTCATTGTAGTGGCCAAAGCCGTTTCAAACAACTGGTGTTCATCCATAGCCATCTTGCAATGTTTACTAATGACTTGGACGTCACAGCGCTGTCGTCATCTCGCCTCTGGCCCGCCTATATCAGATTACCCGATGTGATTGGTGCAGCTCGGACACAAGGGCATATTTAATGAGCATCATTACTCGTCATTACTTATTTGGGAATGAGTTACTCTTATCAATCATATATTTTCAATGAATAGGTTAATCCAGTTTTTGGGTTCTCATAAGAGTCTCAGCTCACTTTGACGCGTCCAGTTTAAACATCTTGTTTTGTGTCTCTGTACAGACAGGATCCCAGCGTCGAAAACAAGTGGATGGTTTATTTGAATGACTTCCCGGATCGCGTCGGAGGATTATATGTTTGTTCGGAGCATTTTGTTTTGGCACAGTGTAATGGAGAGTTTGCAAAGAAACTTTTGATGAAAGCCAACTGTACTGGATCTGACAGAAGCTGCGACACAATGATGTATTAATGCTTTGTCTGTAAATAATGTTTTTTTATGGATAATGTTTCAAAACACTTACTCGCGTGTAATAGTGAGGTGCCGTTGATACTGTTTCCTGTGCAATGACATTAGCCAATCATAAGTGTCTGTTTACTGACAGGCTTTAAAGGAGCCATGCCTTAAAAACTGATCATTTCAGTCAGAGGCTCAGAATGAAGGTTGAGAATAATCGTTTTCCGCATATACGTTTTTTTTTTTTTTTGTGTGTGTAAAAACCTTTTACCATTATAAGTGGACCTCACGTCATGTCAAGTCAAGTCACATTTATTTATATTGCAATTTTTACAACACAGATTGTTTCAAAGCAGCTTTACAGAGATGACAGGCAAATAATGCAACAAAGTTTGTTTCCAGGAGAAAATAGCAGCACAGTCCAGCTTAAATTCAGTGATGTTTCATGTTTGTTGTAAAAAAGTTATTAATTTAGTTCATTTATATACATAGTATAGCCGCTGTGATGTCATCGTCCAGGGGTGTGTTTCCTGTACAACGACGTAACTCGCTTTGCTATATATTACGGACATGGCATCTGAGGACTATTTCTCATTTTTCTCAGTTATTTTGCTTTATTTCCAGATTCAGTCTCGTTCTTGCGTACTAGAGGATATTCGCACATGCGCACTCTTCAAAAATGACGCTTTAAATATCTTGACAAACTAAAAGACGTAAATTACATGTATTTTAAATAAAAGATATAGATTGTACTGAATGTCAGCTTGCTTATTTGACTTAAGATAAGGATTTATTGAGTCCACATGTCATGCAAACAAGAAACTCTGCTTCTAACTAAATATATACAGTATATGTATGCAAATATTTCTTAAATATATACATGCATGTGTGTGTATTTATATATACACAAAATAATTATACACAGTACACACACATATATTATGTAAACACAAACTTTTATTTTGGATGCGATTAATCACGATTAATCTTTTCACAGCCCTAATTAAAATAAAACATTCAAGGAACATTCAAGGAAAATATTCAAATAAAAACAAAATGTCAAGACCCCTTTAACTCTTCGAAGAGAAACGAGTCTTTCAGTCTTCAGTGACACAACAGCTATTGTCCATCTGTCACTCGGGCAAAATGACCACCAGGATATTCATACCATGCTTTGTGGTGCAGATCTGGTTTTCCATGTTCGAGGAGAGAGGGATTGCATTGCTCTGTATAAATAGACCAGGCTATGCAAATGGATTCACATCTTGTTTTCAACAATTAAACTGGCCATCTGCATGACATTTCTGCCTTTGCAGGGATTTGTTGAAAATGAAAGGAACATTTTGCAGTCAATTCTGTACTATGTACATACTACAAATAAAAGAGCCTGTATGGATACAATTCCTGCTAAAGCTTTTGCCACTTTCCTGTTAAAGCATTATCTCAATTATGATGTGCATTAAAAATACTAACAAATAGCTACACATTTTTAGCTAATTTTATTTATTTTACAAATTGCAAATAATCTATCTAGCCAGTCTTTATATCTGTCTTTTTTTTCTGTATTTCTGTCCATGGAAATCCCTGTTTTCAAAGATAAAAAAAAAAAAAAAAAAGCCATTACTATTACTTGGCCTTATGCAGTCATGTGGCTTATAGTACAGTAGATGACATTAATAAATGGTAATAACCTACTGAGAGAGGACAAAACAGTTTACTAGAGCCCCCACAAACAAGTAATCCTCTTGAAAACATGGAAGAAAAAAAAGAGTTTTCTATAAGAGTAGAAAGCAAACATCGCCTTTTCTTCAGGTCTCAACCCTCATTTAGATTTTTCTCTCTTCCTTGCTATTTGTCTCATTACTCTCCTTGTTCTACTTTGTTTGAGCTTGGACAACAATCTTGCACACACGTGTCCTGAAAGCATATTAGAACAAACAATTAAATTCCACTAGGCTAGGACAACTCTCAGCATTAGATTAATTCCAACACCCAATGGTCTCTTGGGAAACAGCCATTTGGACAGCCATGTATGTGTCACTTGAGGTACGAATAGACCCCCATTTGAGTCATAACCCCCCTAGTTATCATCATTATATTGACTTCACATAGCAACACCCTAGCAACCACACCGAGTACCCTAGCAAAAACATTGCAACACCCTAGTAACAACCCAGAACACCCTAGCAAGTCAAGTCACCTTTGTTTATATAGTGCTTTATACAATACAGAAATGTCACCAATTTGTTTGTTTTGACGAACATTTTTATCTTATTACTATTATTAATAACTCTCCTCTATAGAGGTAAACAGCAATGCGTCATACAAATTAAGAGGAAACAGTGTTCCTTTAATTTTGTGGATTATTTAATTAACTTATTAATTTTGCATTTCAAATAATTCATTTGTTCAGTTTAGTAGTTAAAGATGTTCAACAACAAATAGCAAAGTAGCAAAACATCAGATTATCAGACAACATGGCATTACTATTAAGAAACATTTTTTGATTTAGCCTGCTTTTTAAAATGTATTTATTCTGAATTCTTGGAAACACTTTCCATCTTTTAAATACCACAGCCCTGTTGCAACAAACCCCTTAAGCTAAGAAAACCCGTAGTTGTTTTTGTAAGGAAATGATCACTAAGGAAGTCACTGTTCTTAATTTAAGGGATTTGTTGCAACCAGCTGCAGGCCCTTTAGAAATGTTGATATAATACAAAACCATACAGTTTAGAGCCACAAACAGGAAGTTTTAAAAGGGGTCAAACTATGCTATTTTAAAAGTCCATGATTTTGATTATTGGGGTTATAATATAACATTTTAACATGATTTAATGTTCAAAAACCACATTATCTTTTCACATACTGTACATTATTGCAGCTCTTCTATTCCCAGTCTGTCTGAAACACACTGATTTCTACAAAGCCCCTCCTTCTAAAAAAGCTCAGAGTGCTCTGATTGGCCAGCTGACCCCCTGCATTGTGATTGGCCAAACACCTCAAGCGTCATCACGAGCTTCAGCTTCCAAGGCTTTAAGCAAGTTAATAATGTTGTCTGTTTATATAATAATGATGTTAATAATGTTTATATAAAAATAATGTTGTCTGTTAATAAAAGCGTCTTTGCTTTTGCATCCAAACACACAGCATCTCTGCGACATGATGGAAACACTTCAATGCACTGAAACCTTGCCTTCTTTCTTTGCATTATGCTAATATTTCACATTGTGACATGGAAGTTTAAGGAAGTAATATCTGGACATTACACACTAAAGCAAAAGTAAAACAATTATCAAGCATCACATGACCCCTTTAAAGCATACGTATGTTTTTCAGATGTCAGGTAAGGTTGGAGGTCAAGGTAGAAAACGTGTCATTTGCAAATTTGCAATCAGTGTTTAAATAACTGGAAGGCCTGTTTACATGAAATTGTGATTAGACAACCCGACTGCAGAGCCCTGTTGACTCCCGTAATGGAACAGAGAGTGAGCACACGTGTTTTTGTCCACTCAAGGCATGTAATGATGCACCTAACAATTCATCACTGAAGTGATGTTGGCACTGTGTCAAGATCAGCGTCCTGCTCCACCAGGGCTTTGTGGATTACAATACAGGGCATAACCTGGGGCTGTTTTCATGTTTCACATGTTCATATAATCTATAAAAGGGATGTGGGAAAGGCTAAACAGTTGCTCGCTGTCTGCAACTGAGGTTACTGAGTGTTACACTCCTTCTCAAAGATCCCATTCTGAACCTAATTATAAAGGAGAAGAGGAAACCAGGGACAATGGAATGAAATAAACATCAAAATAAGAGTCTTAGTGCGAAAAAAAAAAAAACACAGGAAAACTGTGACATAGTGTATGTATATGTCACAAACTGTGACATACTACTGTAGTTTCACAACATTATTAGTATTAAAGGAACATTTTTGTAGCCAAGACTTTGTGTTTCTTCACTGGAATAAAAATTGTGACAACCACTCATGGTCTCACTTATACTGCAGAAGTTTGTAACTTCATTTCACAAGTTCACATCTTCATTAAACCTATAAGAGCAATGAGGAAAAGGGTGAACAGATTTGGGTCTCTGTGCAGAATGGAGTTTCAAGCATAAGATTGTTCTCTGTTTAAATTTCCTCCAAAAGAAGGTTTGATTGTATTATTGAAAGAGAGCAACACAATGCCGGCTCATAGCACCAAATGTTATGGTCTGTAAAAAGTATAAAATACCTTACAAATAGCATTATGGGAAATAAGCATTGGTCAGTTACACATTAGCACTGTTTACAGTAAACCCGACAATAAGAATGTGACACGCTGTGTTTACAACATGTTCTAGAAATAATATACTGAAACTTAAAAATATACATTGAAACATAAATGCAAGATGACAAAATTCACACGTTACAAAATAATAATAAGGAACAGGAAAAAATAAGGTAGAAACATAATTCTAGATTATTTTTGTGGATTATTTTCTGCAGTTGGACACATTTAACACAATGTGTCTTATAAACTGGGTTGGTCGAAGGTATTTTAAAAAACAAAATTCAATGATTGATTGCATAAACTATGTTTGCAGAAAACCGTGTATTTTTGGAAAAACCACGGAGACACAATGTTCAGTATAACTCAAAGGTCAGCATAAAAAAAACAGCAACATCATCATGATGGTTTAGTCCATTATAGAGTCTTTGGCTGGAAATAAGTAAATGAACAAAAGCACTAACATCTATTGAAGGTTATCTTTTGGTCATAAACTATTTATAGTCTTTCAAATGCATGATGAATGAATACATTTTTTATTGCTTTTAGTGTATTAACAAAAGAGTGTCTGCAACTGAATCGGGTATCAAGAAAGATTTATCAAAGAGCATCAATTAATAATAGCTCTTTTCATTCGAAGTCTCATCTAATTAAGATTCATCGTGTGTGAGAAAATTGTCAATATGAGATGGTAGTTATCTAGTTATATCCAGCACATCAATGTGGTAACATGCATTTAGAAAAATATTCATGCATGTGTAAAGAGCTTTTTGATTTGAACTTTTTTAATGAACCTGAACCTCCAAATATATAGATATATATTTAGATATACACACACACACACACACACACACACACACACACACACACACACACACACACACACACACACACACACACACACACACACTTAGATACACAATCAAACATCAGGTCTATTCAGATTTCCAAGCTATAGCTGGTTTAGTTTCAGAAATGCAATATTACATTTCAATCAAGCTCTATATCTGAATATATAAATCTTTTTTATATTTATGGTCTGTCTGAATCCTTGATTCTGATTGGCTTGAAGGTATGCAATAAAACCTTTTAATGCACAGATACTTCCTGTTTGTCAGGATTATGTTTAGTGTGTTTAGTTCTGTCATTCTAAATTAATCTGTGCCTGTTTCATTCAGTTCACCAGTTATTGATTAATGAACTCATTAGTTCCCTTGTTTAGTCTGGTATAGCTACTCCCTGTGCTGTTCACTTCTTTGTCCTGCTGATGTAAAGTGCTTGTGTTTGCCTTATTCTCCTGTGGATTTAATAAAGACAGTCTATGTTTAGATATTCTCATTCGTCGAGTGTTTGTACACAGCAACTCGTGACGGAAGACTGGACCAATAAAGTGGATTTATTGCGGCTTTTTTCACCTGAAATACATCAGAATCCAAGCTAAAGCATGCAAGCCTTGATAAGCTGAAGGAAAAAGATGCAGAGACTCTGTGCATTGAAGTGTTTTAACAAACAACACTTGCTGTTTTTTCCCCCTCCTTGTCAGACTAGATGGAGGTATAAAAAAATAGCATGTTGTTTGTCAGAGTAGCAGGTCCAGTTCATTCTGGGTGTGCCCTGACCTTTTCAGATGTGATTTCCAAGAGCTTTTCAATCCTGATGGGCCTTCTCCAGAGGAGTGTGGCCAGTGGCAGTCCTCCTCAAAAGGAAAGGTCAATTCTTCAGGAAATCCTGAGCCCCAGATACACAGGAGCTGTTTTCTAAGTGGCAGACTGGCAGAGTCAAGGAGAAGCATACAGAGACAGTGAATAATGCTGCCAATGACGTAACAGAAATGAAGACAGGTAGACAAAGCCGATTAAAATGGAATTGTCAGGATTGGCTGGAAAAGGAGTGAGATCGTATTTGTGATCTAGGCTGAAAAACTCAGTAGAAATCATGATTCTCATTTTCATGTTTCAAGTCCCTACACCATTTGAGTACTAGTATCTGAATCGTGTCACCTTGTGTAATTTTAGAATCAAACTTTATATTAGGTGTTCTTAACTATGCATTTACATTATAAAATTAAGCAATTGGTACAATGCATTTACTGTCTACATATTGATCTGCAAAACTCATGCCAAATTTGCTTTTGCTGCTATAGAGTGCTGCAGAGATGATGTTTTATTGCAGGCCTAAACCTCGGAAATGAGTTATCATTTTAGCACTTCTGTTGTCCTGAAGTTAATGTATGTTTTTTGTTGTTTAAGAAGATTAACTAAAAACCCAAGGTTTGGAAGATACATTTACTCTCTGACATAAATATATAATCAGACACAAATAAAAGGCACTGCAGCTTAAAAAAATTGGCCTTTAATTGGGTCAGAGAGTGGGTGGAAATGGTCATGAAAAGTTTTGACTGTTTTTGCACAAAAGCTTTAATCATTATAAGTGGACATCAGGGAAGAAAACCAAATGGTATTTTTTTTTTTTTTAAATTTATTTTATCATATGACCTCTTTAATTGTTATAAAAATCAAATGTGTGAAATAATTTGACCATGTAAAAGAGTTTTTTTTTTATGAGTAACGTCCTCTTTAATTAAATATGTGCTTCCAATTAAAATAGATACAATTTTTGTTCCTGCGGCTGCATATTTTTCCATGATTACCACGGTTTCCTACAACAACATGACTACAGTACAACTCATTGTTGGAGTTATAGTAAAGTTAGACCTTAATGATATGACATTTTATTATCAGATATCAGAAATGATTTGCAGATGGCATCTATATGGCAATCAAGTTGGATTATCCAGTGGAGCTACATTAGAAAATGTGACTTAATCTTATACCATTTCCAAATAAAGAGTGCAGTCAGATCTGCCTCCTCCTTATCTGTAAATGTGATGATCCTTTTGGGGTTGTGGGAGATAATCATGGGCTTGTGGAGTCTGTGACTCCCACACCACAGTAGGTTTAATTGATTCTGTCCCATCTGGCCCTCACTTTCAAAATGAAAGAACTTATCACCAACTTAATTTGGTTGGGAACTATAGGGGTGCCCATGCAGTCTTCATCACATACTGCTTTGACTATTGGCACCTATGGCTTTCTCACTGCCGGTGTCCTGGCACAGTCATCAAGGTAATTGGATGGCTTCAATAACAAATGAAATTCTCTTCACATCTACTTCAGGGGCTTTGCTGACCTTTGAAGAGAAAACGGTATAAACAATTTCAACGTTATAATGGAATACAGCTACATCAACCCCAGATCAAAATTTAAATTAAAAGAATCGTTTACTCAAAAAATGAAATGACTCTTTTTCCATACCCTCATATCATTCCAAACCTTGGTCTATATGTAAGCTGAGACTAAAAACACATTGAAATGATCCTAGTCTGTATGATTTCTGTTATTCACTGATGGTAATTCTCTCTGCCGAAACTCAATCACATTTGTGTTCACCTTCAAAACCGGTGTCAGGATTGACTATTAGTGCCACCAGTCCATCAAAGACATTATCACTATTCAACTATCATTGGGAATAACATGAGAATTTTCATTTTTGTGTTTACTCTCCTTTTAATTTCATACATTGTATAGACATATTAATTAAACAGATGATTATGTGTTAAATTAGATGATTTTCATAATAGTCTAATACCACGTGTAAACCTAGAATCAATTACTATAAAACCTAAAAAAGAATAAATGCTGGGTAAATATGCTCAGAGATGCAATAGTACAAATTTCACAGCCAATAAGGGATGTGCTCTGGCTGCCAAATAGCACATCACTGGAGCACATGTTCCTGGCAGAGAAATGTTATTGCATGCGGCGCTGCCAGTCGTTGGAGAGCTGAGAATAGATGCGTTGGCTTCTTTCCAAACCCTGCACCTGGAAATGGGCTATCATGGGGCAGGAGTAGGCTAGACAGGGGGAAAGCTTTTATTACCACAACCTTATTGGCTGCATTTTATCAAGGTCAGTTATCCATATAGTTTATTACTTATGGCTAATTATTACTCATTATGACTCTTTAAAACCATTGCTTTACATGCAATTATTACTCTACTTGAATTAAAGGAAAAACCAACATTGCTTTTCAATTATCATTTTTCAATGGTAGTAATATACTTTTACAGTTTGCAATGATAGTACAAAAAATTGATGTTTAGATCCATTGTACTCTAATTATAAATCCATGATTTGTTTTAGTTGTATGCAGTTTCAAAGGACAGCGATAGTTAATATGCAGAAATCTGAGTGCAAAGAAAGGCATTAACCTTAAAGGGATAGTTCGCCCAAAAATGAAAATTCTGTCATTAATTACTCACCTTCATGTCCCCCTCAGACTTTCTTTTTCATATTTTTGATGAAGTCAGACAGTTTTCTGTCCCTCTATTGACAGCTAAAAAACTACCACTTTGACGCTTCAAAAAGTTTCTAAAGTCATCGTAAAACTAATCAATTTGAATTGAGTGGATTAGTCAAAATTTTCTGAAGACACTCTATTGCTTTATATGATTAACCGATGTAATTTAGGTTTTTATTCACATATAAACATTGATGAGCGAACATAAACAGAAGCTCAACCGAATCTGCTTGACGGGTGAGAACAAACCTCTTGCTGAAGCTCAAACGTGCTGCGTAACACGAGAATGAACCCCATTGGTTCTTGCAGAAGCTCAAACGTGCTGCGTAACACGAGAATGAACCTCACTGGTTCTTGCTGAAGCTCAAACGTGCTGCGTAACACGAGAATGAACCCCATTGGTTCTTGCTGATGCTCAAACGTGCTGCGTAACACGAGAATGAACCTCACTGGTTCTTGCTGAAGCTCAAACGTGCTGCGTAACACGAGAATGAACCCCATTGGTTCTTGCTGAAGCTCAAACGTGCTGCGTAACACGAGAATTAACCTCATTGGTTCTTGGTGAAGCTCAAACTTGCTGTGTAATGGATTTGTTCTACGATCTCTTCATCAACTTTTTGAAGCGTCAAAGTGGTAATTGCATAACTGTCAATGGAGGGACAGCAATCTCTCAGATTCATCAAAAAATATCTTCATTTGTGTTCCAAAGATGAACGAAAGTCCATCGTGTCTGGAACGACATGATGGCAGTAAATGATGGCAGATTTTGTTTTATTTTTGGGTGAACTATCCCTTTAAAAAAAGTTAATAAATAATTATTTCCTTAATAAATGGAAATTAATAAATCTCAAATTGTGTTTAAGGGAGAGGTTTTACCATGTCATGCACCATCTCCTCTAAAGAAACGCATGACTCTTTGAAGTCTTATCTAAACTATAGCTCATGAGATTTCCAGCACTGTTCAAAGGATCAGGAAAGAAGAGTTACTGCGTGCTGATGATTATTTGATTTATTCATGATCTCAAATTATCATGTGCCCCATAATTTCACTGCGTGTCTATTGGCTATAATAACGGCTTCTCCGATAACTGCTACTCAGCTACATCTTATGATCTTTTTGATTTATTTGATATTGCTTTCTTCAAGGCTAGCCTGAGAAACTAGGTGATAGATGATTAGCATTTATTGGAGAAGCCTTGAAGAGCGCATAAGTGCTGCTATTGTTGTTAGCTCCTTTGTTGCTAATTATTTAACAGCACCTGGATTCCTATTCATCCTTGCCAGCGATTCCCCCCCGAGATGGAGCTGCAGGAAAGATCAGGCCTTGAGCACTTCTCAATTGCCCCAAAGTAAATACTCATATGCCAGGTGGTTAGCTCAGGGCAAAGAGTGGCAGACATCCAGACAGGTGCTCTGCTCCGAAAGCAAGACTCCCAGCCTGAGCAATGTATCGAGTGAAACGGCTGTCAGGCTGTTCGAAAATGCTGATATTAGAGATGTGCACTCTGGGACGACTTGAAAGCAGGCCTCATTTAAAGGTTTCTTCCACGTCGCTTAAGGCAGGGAAGAGGATGAAAACAGCAGACATCATTCATCTGGAGCTTCAGCACCAGCCTCAGCTGCAAACATGATGTGTGACTGGTCGACCACCATACATCAGATGAAAACAGGCAGATGATAGGAAATATCAAACGAAACGCCTCCTCTATGAAAAAGGAAAGTATGTGAGAAACCACATCTTGAATGAAGTTCTTACAGTGTGCGGTTTACCATCGTGCTTAACAACTAATTAATTGCATGGCTCATAATATGCAGACACCTGCTCATTGACAGAGTTAGAGCTTGATGGCTGTTTGCATCCATCACCAAATGCCTGCTTCAACTCTTAAAATGTTTTGGCCATGTGGCAGTTTGTGGTTAGATATATAGTATGCTTTAGTTGATATGAAAATGTATTAAAGGAGAATTCCGGTATTTAACACTTTGAGTCTATTTTGTAGTTTGTTTTGGATGAACTAGAGTGGTGGACAAAGAAATTTTGACAATGGTTCCTGTCTCGACTTTTTGACTATTTTAGAATTGCCCATGACCGCTTTAGAATGGGAGTCTATGGCCATGCACAAACATGTCCTTAAAACAACCCTTAACGTTCGTTTTCAAAACTGTGCAACTCACCGAGTGGTTAGTGGTGTTCGTTGATGTTCCAAAACAAGTAGCGTAGCGAAATACAGTTTCTGTCGTGTTTTATTTGGCATTTTGTAAAATCCCATTGATTTCCGTTGGAGGACTCATTGCTCGTTGATATTACTGCGCTACCGGAAACGGAAAGGTGGCTGTTTACATTTGGTTGTAGTCTTTTAGGTCTTCTCGGTCCACTTCCAAACGAACTCTGGTGCAGTTCAAATGAAATATGAACGCAACTCAGACCAAAGACATCTAAACAAACCAAAAACAAGAAGATGAGACACTAAAAAGGACAGAAAGCTCACGCATATCGTTTTTTTTCTCGTCATAGTCACGAGTTTGCCCATCACAGTTCAGTACAGGCGTCAGAACCACGTCTCCTCACAGCAGATCTTCGTTTGTGTGTGACGGAGGGATTCAAAATATCATCATATCTACAGTACTTCACATGTTTTCTGCACATAGAACGAGCACATTTAGCCCAGAACACAGCATTGTTTTAGATGTTCGGTAAGTTCCGTCATAAAAGCTGACCAATCAAATTGCGAACATATCCCTATGACTTTAGGGTCAGTATCTTTTGGTTTGGTGATAAAAATCTGAACACTAAGAGGACCAGGACAATTATTATTATTTTATTTTTTTTACGGACCAAACAAACCAAGCGAACCAAACTACAAGTGTGAACACACCCTAAACGATCAAAAGTCTGCTGCAAAATCTGTTGTACACAGTCTACTACATGCTTTCTTTCGTTTGATTGATATTTTATACTTTTTTAGCAAGTAAAAGGCCTTTTAGTATATTTCTAAAAATGTCCCCCTTCAGCTCATGGTTCACGTGTCTTTTTGCCGTAAAATATTTACAGATTTTCATACATTAAACATATAAACACTTTATAATAACTGCACGCTGTTAATCATTAGTTAAATTGCATTTTTGTCCATTTTTGATTTTGTCCAAAATGCAATTTGTCCATTTTTAAATTGCATTTTTTAACCCAACGTTGGGTTAGTCCATATTTGACCCAACATTGGGTTAAAACAACCCAGCATTTTTTAGAGTGCATGTAATAAAATACCTAACTTTATCATTATGAATATAAACAACTAACATGGCTTTTAGTACTCACTATCAAGCTAGCATATCGATACTGGTAAAGTTTAAAATATATTGAGTTTGATTCGGTAACGAGCTAGGAACATAAGGCAAAGCTAAAAACAGGTTGCATTGATACACGTTTTCCCATTACCATTAGAGTTACACTGTGATGAAGGTGAATTTCGTGTAAGATTCATAACATATACGGTGTTTTGCATGTAAGAGCTGATTCTTCCTAGCTTCCGTGCCTCTTCCCCTCCTCGAGTCAAACGGGTGCGCGCATGTGGGCAGCTCCTGTAGCAGCAGGGGTGGTAGCCATGGTAGCGAGGGAGAGTGACAGTCGCCCAGCCAATCATTTCATTCGTTCTGAATGGAAATAAGTAGCTGTGTTTATTGCAGCCCTGAGAGGACTACAGACACTCGATTTTTATACTCTCTTTTTCAGAGTACTTACATTTTAATTATGTATTGGTATATAAAGACAGTTTAAACAAATTTGGGAAAAAGTTTTTTAGAAAAAACCTTTAACTGCTGTTTCGGTGATAATCAAGTTTCACCTTTGACACCATAAATAAATGTTTGTTTTTTCTTTGCTCTGCACTAATTTTATTTCCAGTTTACTGACAAGTCTGTGTCAGGCTAATTATAATCACGCAAATGCTTATTTGCTTTAGTGTCATTGTACACTCATTGACAAGCTATTGTTTTCATGCCCAAGGGCTTCAACAGTCACTTATCAATTTCAGTTTAACAAAAACAAAACATTTGTTGTAAATAGGAACTCATTCTTGTATCTCAATCAGTAGAGCATGAAGTTAGCAATTCCAAGGTCATAGGTTTGATGTTTTCAGGAAATGCATGAACTAATGAAATGTATAACTTGAACTCAATGTAAGTTGCTTAGGATAAAAGCGCCTGCTTTTAAAAAAGTGTGTTGTTAAAAATGTAAAACGCACTTTCTTAGTAGACTTGTACAGACGCACTTTGTATGCTTAATAAATAAATAAATGTGTGCGTTTTGCTTATGTTTTGCGTGAATTGCATAATATAAGTTGCATAAATTTATATTCCAGAAAATATGATACTCTAAAGATGCAGAAAATTACATCCGGCTGATTGGGTGGTGCTGGCACCACAAGGACACATGCCGAGGTCTTGACTATTGACTATCCGGAGCTGAATCCATTTAAATATTTCTGGATCCCTCCAAAAACATTGCTCATTGGCAAAACATCTACTACTGTAATGCAAGATTTTTGATTTTATTTATTTTATTTAAATATTACTAACAATATAGAAGTAATTTGGGAACACTTTATAATAACTGCATGCTGTTAATCATTAGTTAAGCATTAGTAAACAGTTAATTCATCATTTATAAAACATTGATAGACATTAATAAGCAGTTTATAAATACAGCTATAAATGCTTTATTCTTGATTCATAAGCATATCTATAATGTGTTTAATAATTTTATTTTCATACTTTATTAATGATAAATTTATAATTTCTAAATGACGTATTCATTAATCATTTATTTATACTTTCTAAGTGATCTTATGAACCACTGACAACTCCTAAATAACTGGTTTGTAAATAATGCTATAAATAATGATAAATTGATCATTAATAAAGTATGAAAATACAATTAATACAAACATTAAACATAAAAAGCATTTACAGCTGTATTTATAAACTGCTTATTAATGTCTATTAAGGCTTTATAAATGATTAATTAACTGTTTACTAATGCTTAAAAATGGACAAATTGCATTGGTTACATTAAAAATGTAACCCAGTGGCTGGGTTTGTCCATTTTTAAATTGCATTTTTAACCCAACGTTGGGTTAGTCCATATTTGACCCAACATTGGGTTAAAACAACCCAGCATTTTTTAGAGTGTGTGATTCTGACATGATGTCACTACAAGCATTGCGCTCCTCTCCGCTCGGCGCTGGCAAACGCGTCCTACAGCTGAGCGGTTGGCATCGCGCATTCGTGTGTTTTGGGGGCGTGGCTTTGGAAGGAGCCCAGAAGGGAGGGGGTGGGAGTGAATGGAATAAGTAACTGTGTTTATTGCAGCGCTGAGAGGACTAGAGGCACTCGATTTGTATACTCTCTTTTTCAGAGTACTTAAATTTTAATTATGTATTGGTATATAAAGACAGTTTAAACAAATTTGGGAAAAAGTTTTTTTAGAAAAAACCTGCCTACCCTGCCTTTAACTCTCTGCAGTGGTAACTGCCTTGGCGGACTGGGTTGTGACAATATACAGAATTTGACAAGATCTCTGTACATTAATGAGCTAGAAGAAAGTGTGTCATGGTTAACACATCCCAGCTTTAGCCTGATAATGATGCATATTTTATTCAAATGCAGCACAAGTGCATTCAAGGATGCCTTTTCAAAGCATTTACAAAACAGGCACTTTATTTTCACTCTACTTCACTGCCTTTGTCGGACTTCTATGGACTCTATGGCATCTCTGTCAGGCAGTTAAGCCTAGGCCTTGAGCATTTTGTTTTCTAAAGAAACATTAACTGACTCTCAGATTAGGGGTAGATGGTGTTGTAGACGTGGAACATTCTGCTTCTACATTTAAAGGATACAGGGCAGGCCATCAACCTTTCTGTTAGCTTGTCTTAAATGAAAGAACAGCAAGTTCTGAAATAACTGAAAGTTATTTTTAGAAGAATTATGTAAAAAAAAAAAAAAATGCAATGTATGCATACAAAATCACTTGTGTTTGGATTATTGTAAAGTTATTTCCATGTAGGTTAAAATTAGTAGTCCACAGACAGTCTGTTTTTTGTTTTTTTTTCGTTTTCATTTTTTCATTTGCAAATGCAGAAATTAATGCAAAACACTTGTGGGAAATGCATAACCATTACACTCCAAAAGAAGACCTTTGACCATGTTTACACACTCTAGACCAGGGGTCAGAAACCTTTTTGACATGAATTGCCATTTTCATTTTTCTTTTTAATCACTGTGCACATCCACTCAGCCACCTGGTGCTGGAAACTATACTCATTTTCCCAGCATGCACCATGGCATGAATAAATCATGCAAATTACAGCCATAGTTCAGAGGGAGCATTTAGAAAGGAGTAAATATTACTGGTAGTTTGCATTTCGAGGGATTTATAAAATAAATCAAGCACTTTTATGTTCTGCATGTGTGTCTCAGGTTAATAACATCTGCCCTAAAACATTTGCATGTTTAGAGTAAGTGCAAGTTTTTCTGTTCAGTCTTGACATGTGGTCTCTCAGTGCTTTTCGGTTTTAAAAGGAGGTTTGCAAGCCACAGAAATACAGCCCATCTCAGCTTAACTCAAACCCATTTTCATGCCCATTAGGGCCACATATGGAAGGTTTTGCAACAGTAAAAAAGTCATTATTAATCCTATTGGGGTTTGCTTTGATAATGCAATGAGTAAAGGTTGGGTTTAGTCATTATTTTTAATGCAGTCATACAAAAGTAAAGACCTTATTAAAAAGTACAAAGGATTTTTTAAATGTGAATTCATTTTTACAGTATCAGTGGAAAATGGCCAAAGGCTATTCACTCATGTGAATATATTTGGACAGGGTCTGAGGATTCTGCTGAGTCTGAACTGGTTGGTTAGACTGATTACTTTGTTGTTGTTCTTTGTTTTCATTGTAAGTGATCATTTACATTTATTTATATATTGCCAACCAACAGCCCATTTCCTCAAACACAGTCAATTTATTCCTGAGCTAAACTTGCTGATGAAGCTGATGACTGAATGTAGAGTCATATTCAGATTAAAGACATATACTTAAAATGTACATGCCGTTGCATTCTATGTGTGAAAAAAAACAGCAAACAAAACTAAACTTTTTTTTTTGTGGATATAAAATAAAATGTATGAATTTCTCTCTTCTGCTGAACACAAAAGAAGATATCTTGAAGAATGTCTGTAACGTCTCGGTTACGTATGGTAACCCTCGTTCCCTGAAGGAGGTATATATATATATATATCTTTCTCATCTTCAAATCACGTTCTTCTAATTCTCCTGAGGTAAATCCAAGGTAAACAGCACAGCACAAACACAGTCTTCCAAACTCGATGAAAAGAGGAGTACTGAAGTCTCTGATTCATTGTTTTTGTGTTTTTGTCATTGGTGTGGTCACATTATAGAGCTAATGAGCAGAGGCTTGAGAAACTGTACATCTCGTTGCTTTCATACGGATTACTTAAACAGAGAACATATGATGTACATCATTTAAAAACAGAGACTTCAATCTTTGTAAATACATATGTCTCATGTCAGTGTGGCAAGCATTTGCTGAGTTACAGATCATTTTCTGTCGTGTTTCAGAATGTACTTCACACTGAGAGAGACGGCAGAACGCATCATGTTTATTTTCTTTATTTTACGAAAAACACAACATTTTGTTTTTATTATGAGTGTACACAAATAAAAGAAGACATTTAACAGTTTTGAATGATGTATAATATGAGTTATTTGAGTCTCTTTTGCACTGAAAAGAAAAAAAGCGAGACAATCGCACCGGAGAGTTAAGCATGCATTCAGATACATTCGAAAATGCGCTTCTGCGTGAGGAATTTGAACGGTAGCTTCCAAACAGAAGCAAAGTTTTCTCTATCCTATTTGCAAGTCAAATGGCCAAACCATCTTTATCAGCTCAAGCTCAGCAGCAACGCAAAAAAACAACAACAAAAAAACATGTATCCGCCTCAGGACCACTGAGAGGGATTCACAGATAACAGAGCAGAAATGTGGGTCACTCGTGTGTCTGAGTGAAAGAAAGGAATACTGTTGGGTCACTCGTGTGTCTGAGTGAAAGAAAGGAATACTGTTGGGTCACTCGTGTGTCTGAGTGAAAGAAAGGAATACTGTTGGGTCACTCGTGTGTCTGAGGGAAAGAAAGAAATACTGTTAGGTCACTCGTGTGTCTGAGGGAAAGAAAGGAATACTGTTGGGTCACTCGTGTGTCTGAGGGAAAGAAAGGAATACTGTTGGGTCACTCGTGTGTCTGAGTGAAAGAAAGGAATACTGTTGGGTCACTCGTGTGTCTGAGTGAAAGAAAGGAATACTGTTGGGTCACTCGTGTGTCTGAGTGAAAGAAAGGAATACTGTTGGGTCACTCGTGTGTCTGAGGGAAAGAAACGAATACTGTTGGGTCAACTGCTGGGTCACTCGTGTGTCTGAGGGAAAGAAAGGAATACTGTTGGGTCACTCGTGTGTCTGAGGGAAAGAAAGGAATACTGTTGGGTCAACTGCTGGGTCACTCGTGTGTCTGAGGGAAAGAAAGGAATACTGTTGGGTCACTCGTGTGTCTGAGGGAAAGAAAGGAATACTGTTGGGTCACTCGTGTGTCTGAGGGAAAGAAAGGAATACTGTTGGGTCACTCGTGTGTCTGAGGGAAAGAAAGGAATACTGTTGGGTCACTCGTGTGTCTGAGTGAAAGAAAGGAATACTGTTGGGTCACTCGTGTGTCTGAGGGAAAGAAAGGAATACTGTTGGGTCACTCGTGTGTCTGAGGGAAAGAAAGAAATACTGTTGGGTCACTCGTGTTTCTGAGGGAAAGAAAGGAATACTGTTGGGTCACTTGTGTGTCTGAGGGAAAGAAAGGAATATTGTTGGGTCAACTGTTGGGTCACTCGTGTGTCTGAGGGAAAGAAAGGAATACTGTTGGGTCAACTGTTGGGTCACTCGTGTGTCTGAGTGAAAGAAAGGAATACAGAGGGAAAGAAAGGAAAACTGTTGGGTCACTCGTGTGTCTGAGTGAAAGAAAGGAATACTGTTGGGTCACTCGTTTGTCTGAGGGAAAGAAAGGAATACTGTTGGGTCACTCGTGTGTCTGAGTGAAAGAAAGGAATACTGTTGGGTCACTCGTGTGTCTGAGTAAAAGAAAGGAATACTGTTGGGTCACTCGTGTGTCTGAGGGAAAGAAAGAAATACTGTTAGGTCACTCGTGTGTCTGAGGGAAAGAAAAGAATACTGTTGGGTCACTCGTGTGTCTGAGGGAAAGAAAGGAATACTGTTGGGTCAACTGTTGGGTCACTCGTGTGTCTGAGGGAAAGAAAGGAATACTGTTGGGTCACTCGTGTGTCTGAGGGAAAGAAAGAAATACTGTTGGGTCACTCGTGTGTCTGAGGGAAAGAAAGGAATACTGTTGGGTCACTCGTGTGTCTGAGGGAAAGAAAGGAATACTGTTGGGTCAACTGTTGGGTCACTCGTGTGTCTGAGTGAAAGAAAGGAATACTGTTGGGTCAACTGTTGGGTTACTCGTGTGTCTGAGTGAAAGAAAGGAATACTGTTGGGTCACTCGTTTGTCTGAGGGAAAGAAATGAATACTGTTGGGTCACTCGTGTGTCTGAGTGAAAGAAAGGAATACTGTTGGGTCACTCGTGTGTCTGAGTGAAAGAAAGGAATACTGTTGGGTCACTCGTGTGTCTGAGGGAAAGAAAGAAATACTGTTAGGTCACTCGTGTGTCTGAGGGAAAGAAAGGAATACTGTTGGGTCACTCGTGTGTCTGAGGGAAAGAAAGGAATACTGTTGGGTCAACTGTTGGGTCACTCGTGTGTCTGAGGGAAAGAAAGGAATACTGTTGGGTCACTCGTGTGTCTGGGTGAAAGAAAGGAATACTGTTGGGTCACTCGTGTGTCTGAGGGAAAGAAAGGAATACTGTTGGGTCACTCGTGTGTCTGAGGGAAAGAAAGGAATACTGTTGGGTCAACTGTTGGGTCACTCGTGTGTCTGAGGGAAAGAAAGGAATACTGTTGGGTCAACTGTTGGGTTACTCGTGTGTCTGAGTGAAAGAAAGGAATACTGTTGGGTCACTCGTGTGTCTGAGTGAAAGAAAGGAATACAGAGGGAAAGAAAGGAATACTGTTGGGTCACTCGTGTGTCTGAGGGAAAGAAAGGAATACTGTTGGGTCACTCGTGTGTCTGAGGGAAAGAAAGGAATACTGTTGGGTCACTCGTGTGTCTGAGGGAAAGAAAGGAATACTGTTGGGTCACTCGTGTGTCTGAGGGAAAGAAAGGAATACTGTTGGGTCAACTGTTGGGTCACTCGTGTGTCTGAGGGAAAGAAAGGAATACTGTTGGGTCAACTGTTGGGTTACTCGTGTGTCTGAGTGAAAGAAAGGAATACTGTTGGGTCACTCGTTTGTCTGAGGGAAAGAAAGGAATACTGTTGGGTCACTCGTGTGTCTGAGTGAAAGAAAGGAATACTGTTGGGTCACTCGTGTGTCTGAGTGAAAGAAAGGAATACTGTTGGGTCACTCGTGTGTCTGAGGGAAAGAAAGAAATACTGTTAGGTCACTCGTGTGTCTGAGGGAAAGAAAGGAATACTGTTGGGTCACTCGTGTGTCTGAGGGAAAGAAAGGAATACTGTTGGGTCACTCGTGTGTCTGAGGGAAAGAAAGGAATACTGTTGGGTCAACTGTTGGGTCACTCGTGTGTCTGAGGGAAAGAAAGGAATACTGTTGGGTCACTCGTGTGTCTGGGTGAAAGAAAGGAATACTGTTGGGTCACTCGTGTGTCTGAGGGAAAGAAAGGAATACTGTTGGGTCAACTGTTGGGTCACTCGTGTGTCTGAGGGAAAGAAAGGAATACTGTTGGGTCAACTGTTGGGTTACTCGTGTGTCTGAGTGAAAGAAAGGAATACTGTTGGGTCACTCGTGTGTCTGAGTGAAAGAAAGGAATACAGAGGGAAAGAAAGGAATACTGTTGGGTCACTCGTGTGTCTGAGGGAAAGAAAGGAATACTGTTGGGTCACTCGTGTGTCTGAGGGAAAGAAAGGAATACTGAGGGAAAGAAAGGAATACTGTTGGGTCAACTGTTGGGTCACTCGTGTGTCTGAGGGAAAGAAAGGAATACTGTTGGGTCAACTGTTGGGTTACTCGTGTGTCTGAGTGAAAGAAAGGAATACTGTTGGGTCACTCGTTTGTCTGAGGGAAAGAAAGGAATACTGTTGGGTCACTCGTGTGTCTGAGTGAAAGAAAGGAATACTGTTGGGTCACTCGTGTGTCTGAGTGAAAGAAAGGAATACTGTTGGGTCACTCGTGTGTCTGAGGGAAAGAAAGGAATACTGTTGGGTCACTCGTGTGTCTGAGGGAAAGAAAGGAATACTGTTGGGTCACTCGTGTGTCTGAGGGAAAGAAAGGAATACTGTTGGGTCAACTGTTGGGTCACTCGTGTGTCTGAGGGAAAGAAAGGAATACTGTTGGGTCACTCGTGTGTCTGGGTGAAAGAAAGGAATACTGTTGGGTCACTCGTGTGTCTGAGGGAAAGAAAGGAATACTGTTGGGTCAACTGTTGGGTCACTCGTGTGTCTGAGGGAAAGAAAGGAATACTGTTGGGTCAACTGTTGGGTTACTCGTGTGTCTGAGTGAAAGAAAGGAATACTGTTGGGTCACTCGTGTGTCTGAGTGAAAGAAAGGAATACAGAGGGAAAGAAAGGAATACTGTTGGGTCACTCGTGTGTCTGAGGGAAAGAAAGGAATACTGTTGGGTCACTCGTGTGTCTGAGGGAAAGAAAGGAATACTGTTGGGTCACTCGTGTGTCTGAGGGAAAGAAAGGAATACTGTTGGGTCACTCGTGTGTCTGAGGGAAAGAAAGGAATACTGTTGGGTCACTCGTGTGTCTGAGGGAAAGAAACGAATACTGTTGGGTCACTCTTCCCCTTCATTTCCAGTCATGTTGCAGTTCATCACCACATGAAGAGGACATTTCCATTTCCTCATCCTGTTTTTACACACACTTCGGCTCTGCAGGATGAAGGTTAAACTGGCTCACCCGCATGAATTATACTCATTTATTAATTATGCTTTTGGCACAGCATTCAGTCTGCTTATCGGCACAGTGTATTAATGAGCAATACAACAAGTGTGTTATGAGTGGAGGGAAACTGCTCTTGCTTTACATGGCAGAATGTCATCAAATAAAAATTCAAAGGAGTCTTTTGATGCCAGAGCTCGTTTTCTGATTCTAGATCTCCTGGAGTAGAGAATGCCCTTGGCAAGATTTCTTCAAACTCATATAAAATTAAGGAAGTCTGGGAGACATGCAGCGATGGAAACTGGTGGTTAAACACAAGCATTTTCTGTTGCATGAAAACACTGAATGACATTGACTCTACCTCTTGTATTTGTTGTTTAATAATGAGATTCAATGTGTTTTCCTTAAGTGAACAAGTTTTCCATAGATTACATATAATTGTATAAAACATGTTGTCATAGCTCTTTTGAATAGAGTAAATGTCAGCAATAAGAGATCTAAATCAAATGGTTATACCATGATTATTATCAACAAAGCAATTCATTCCAATAGAAGGCAATTTGGTTACACTATTTTAAAGTGTCCCTGTTACAGTGTAATTATAAATTTTAAGTGTGAGTAATTGATTAACTACATGTTACTATAGGGTTAGGATGAGGGTTTGCTTTAGGGTTAGTTGCATGTAATTATTCCCAATTTATAGTTATTACTATAGTAAATACATGTAACGTGTAACAAGGACATTGAAATCAAATTTAGATTTTAAAGCTGACATTTAATATATTTTTAACAGTTTATGATCATAAAAGCAATCACTTGGGGATTGATGCATTACTTTCATTGTTTTTGTGAAGATTAATTTCAATATATTGTAATGCAGCTATGGTCTATGGCCTCAAATGTCTGCATGCACACTGTTTATTCAGCTGCAGGAATATACAGGAACAGGAACCGAATGAAGTTCATTGTTCAGATATTTATGCCCCTGGGAAATGGGATTGTCATTCTAAATCGCAACAAAATCAATTAGCTCAGTCTTGTGATTAATGAATGTGTCTATTATTTCTTGGCTTGTCTAGAGTTGTACAAGCTTATTATACAGTATATCACACAGGCCTACTTTAATATTGATTTTATTTCAGACATAACAATCGCACTCAATTCAGTCTGCATACCACACATGGCATCAAAAAGAAAAAGAAGAAAAAAAAAAAAAACATCAGACATGCAGAGATTTTCAGAATGAGCTCACCCCCTTTTTAACAATAATACTATGAATGAATGAATGAATGAACTTTATACAATTATATTAAAATTATAAAAAATAATAATAAAAAAAACAGGTGAAGAAAGTGCTAAACAAAAAATGGGTAACACTTTACAATACGGGTGCACTAATCTGCATTAATTCATGCTTAACTAGTGCACAGATAATCGTGTTAATGTATGACTCATGAAGAACTAAACCATTAATTAATGATTACTGCATCAGCAACTAATAAAGATTCTAAATGATTAATAGATTAAGTAATATGTGAATTGTTATTACTTAAATGTGTCATACTGTATTAATTCCTTAATAACTTATTTTATTAACTAACAGTGTAAATTAATGCGTTAATTACCACAGTTGGTCAAAGCAATGTACTTCAACTTCCAGTTGTCTGCTTTAATTAATCATTAACTAATGATTTGCAAATGTATCATTATGTTATGACTTTACTTGTTGAGGCACATGACTATTAACTAATTGTTAAGTAATATGCCATTTATGGGTTTTGACAGTTTGCACATGAAGTGAATGTAACTGACTGACCGCTGTTACACTGTGTTAAACTGGACGAGACCAGCTGTCTACATTGGACATGACAGACCATCGCAAGTCCATTTGTCCTTCGTAACAGAACTAGCAAAAGAGCTCGGAGTACGTCAGAGATAGAGTGTGGCATCGGTTTACTGTCAGGGTTTTGTCGTGTAGCGTCGCGCCGCATCCATTGTAGTATCACTGACTATAATGGACGTTCTATTCTTTGTCCAGTCTAGACACAGTGTTATGAAACAGCAGCGCTCAGCCGCATGTTCTCAGTGTACCATGACGTCAAGCTTAACCTGACATATTCCTGTGCCATGAACAACAAGGTTAATCGAAATCAGTGTAATCTTGGTTGTAGATGGTTGGAAATTGAAATCCATGGCTTAGTGTGGATGTCAAAACCAAAATGGCATATTACTTAACAATTAGTTAATAGTCATGTGCCTCAACAAGTAAAGTCATAACATAATGATACATTTGCAAATCATTAGTTAATGATTAATTAAAGCAGACAACTGGAAGTTGAAGTACATTGCTTTAACCAACTGTGGTAATTAACACATTAATTTACACTTTTAGTTAATAAAATAAGTTATTAAGGAATTAATACATTGACACATTTAATTAATAGCAATTCATATATTACTTAATCTATTAATCATTTAGAATCTTTATTAGTTGCTGATGCAGTAATCATTAATTAATGGTTTAGTTCTTCATGAGTCAGACATTAAAACATGATTTTCTGTGCATTAGTTAAACATGAATTAATGCTTATTAGTGCACCCGTATTGTAAAGTGTTACCAAAAAATGTGTTAATCTTAAAGGGGCTATATGCAAGATTGTTCATGTATTAATCGTTTTTCTATTGCCAGTGTGTGAACAGCTTGTAATAAAACGAGACCATACCCGACTTCCAAGGTTGTCTATTGAAGCCTGTAGACTGATTTTTTATGTGAAGGACTCGGGACGGTTTCACCATGAAAATCAAAAGGATGCTCCTGAGAGCCTCTCTTCTGTTCAATGACACATGAAATGAATGCTTGTAATATTCTGAATAATTCTTAAAGAGCTGTACTGTATATACTGTATATACTGTATATATCTATATACTTTTAAAGGGGGGGTGAAACACTCAGTTTCAGTCAATCTCATGTTAATCTTGAGTACCTATAGAGTACTATTGCATCCTTCATATCTCCAAAAAGTCTTTAGTTTTATTATATTTATAAAAGAAAGATAGGCTGTACCAAGACTTTCCGGAAAAAAACGAGTGGCTGGAGGCGTGCCGTGTGGGCGGAGCGCCGATAGCTAACAACACACAGACATTTGAAGCAGTTTTACTCACCGCCTGCGGTTCCAACGCACGACGTGAATCTTTATCGCTGGGAGTCCCGGGACTGCTCCATCCTTTAGCATTAGACGATCTGCAAATCCGTCGTCGAACTGGGCCTTGTTTATAAAACCTATGGCAATAAGAGACTATTAAAGGGATAGTTCGCCCAAAAATGATATTTAAGCCATGATTTACTCACCCTCAAGCCGTTCGAGATGCATATGTCAATCTTTTTTCAGACGAACACATTTTCAGTTATTTTAGAAAATGTCTTAGATCTTTCAGTGGTTATAATGTGAAGCAATGGGGTCCAGCTCATTCAAGTCCCAAAACGTGCATGCATCCTTCACAAAAATAATCCATCCGGCTCCAGGGGGATAAACGAAGGCCTTCTGAGGGTAATCCGTGCGGTTTTGTCGTAAAAATATACATATTTAAAACTTTATAAACGAAAATAACTGGCTTCCGGTAGCGGTCGACGTGCGTTCACGGAGATGGATGCTGGCGTATGACGTAGGACGTAGCGTAGGAAGCGTCGTGACGTAGAACGAACGTGACAGCGCAGCCAGAGAGCAGAGCAAAACAAAACTCTACGTTCGTTCTACGTCACGACGCTTCCTACGCTACGTACTACATCATACGCCAGCATCCATCTCCGTGAACGCGGTCTTTACCAGGTCTTTACCAGGACCTTTTGATTTCTGTCTATCACTGACTTGGCAAGTTGTACGGAAGTGGCTAAATAAACTACACTTTTTTGTGTGCGTGAGCAGTAGGCAACTGACTTAAGAGGTATTAGCAAACCCTGCACCCTCTGACCAAGATCAGACTGGCGAGGCTGTGTCCGTGAGATCCACGAAAACCCGGGCGTGTGACTCTGTGCGGCATTGGGTCCCTTAGTGAATTAATAATTGAAAGTATGGGATAATCAGAATAATCAAAGATCTAAATTAATTCATAATCAATATTTATGATTATTTTCTAATCAGAAATACGATCTAAATTTGATTATTGTTTGAAATTGGAGTCAGATTAAGCGTAGAGCTAAAGTAATACTAAAACTAAATTCCAATAAATTAAGTGAACTTCACTGGAGCACTGAAAAGACATACACGCATTAAACCTTCGCCAGGCCGTTGGATTCCGTCGTTGGGCCAATGGATGGTCCTGAATTGGGATGCGGAAGACACATCATTTGTGTCTTTTATTATTGTTCCTTCAAGTAAATCAAACTCAATCGAAGTCTGCCATCTTAGTCTTTGTTGGATGAACCAGTTAGCTATCTGCCGAGTCAGGCTCAAGCATTTCAAGCACTTCTCATAGTAGGGGTAGAACATTGCTGGCTGCAGTTCACATAAAGGCCACCGGTGTCGCTAATATCAAGGGTTTCTGAATTATATATATATAGAGGGTATGCATTGATATTTCCCGCCGAAACATATCTCCTCAGCTGGACTGAGTGGCAAAAGATCCTGCTGCATGACTGGTTTTAATAGGGGAAACTGCGAGAACGCGAGTAAAACAAACGATTATCGGTTTAAACTAAAGGTTGGACTCAATAGTGTTCCTTACAACTTACCAAACATCCAGTGATCCATGGATATTGACATGCAGCCAGGAATCGTGTTTCCTGACATTTATATATGTGCCTGATTTCAATGGCAGGGAAATACATAAAGCAAATTTGCATGTGAACGTTTGACGTGAATAAAATATAGGTTTGTCTAAATACACGTGATCATTTATATCAATGTCATATATATATCATCATATCGTCCAGCCCTAAAACCTGTATAGTTTTTGTCAGTGTACATTTAAAAACATCCAATTATACAGAATATATGAGAGTAAATATTAAATTGATGAGTTGTCAATACAATATATAACAATACTTTTGAAAAATTATTTTAACATTTCAACATATTGACACAAAAATGATAAAAGCAAATCCAGTTGTTACTGTGAATTGCAGCGATCCATTTGCTTCTCTTTTCTGTAGCTTTCGGCAGTCTGTAAAAAATATACCTCAGATTTCATGTCAAATCTATTTGGACAGTCAATCTCAAAGCTCTTTCCCGTTTTAGATGTGTTTTGTGTGTTTTTCGCAGCATTCACACTGAAAACAAATGTTGCCGCTCAGTCTTCTTGCCACTCAGTGGATGTAACCGCAGTCACTCAGGCCGACGGTGACGTCACGCGCACACCCTCTATAGTCCCTTTAAGATTTTAAACTCAACATCAAACTGTTTGCATCTCAATTTATGTCTGCCAATTTGACATATTTCCAAGTAAAACCATTTTTAATGAAAAATCCTTGATTAGAACTGATTATGACAGGTGTCTGGAGGGCCGGGTTTGACAAGTAAGAGGGATAGATGCTGTCACAAAGTGTATATATCATCTGTGACTTTTAGTCACCCTCAATAACCTTTGTCCAGTTACTTGTTTTTGGTTCTTATAATTTCTTCATTAACGCAGTCTCTGGGTGTGTAGAACATTGTTTGCCCTCTGCTTGCTTGCATTCAGCTTGGACTATAAATCTCAATGTCTTAGTCTTTGACATTCTTGCTGTAAGCTGCCATGGTAAAACAAAGCCATGTGCTCCAAAGCGGCTGTTCAGATCATTTCCCAATGATTCATTGTCAATGAACTGGCACAAATAAATTCTAATCAGTAATTTTCCTGAGGTTCCAGCAGAGCCATTTCTCAAAGAAAATGACACTATTTTTATGTTGTCTTATATCATGTTGTGAGAGCTGCAGAAGTTTGTTTTCCTCTAAACACACTGATTACAAGACATATAAAGTCATAAAACAGAATGCAGCTGACATTGCAGGATATTTCAAATTTAATCGTTTTTTAATGGCCTGTTTATCTTTCATTGTCATCTACATACTTTATTTATTTATTTATTTATTTATTTTATATCAGTACTAATACCACATACAATATCTAATGAATTAAAGCTTGTTGGGTTTATCCAACATATCATGCTTACATACTGAAGTTTAATTGTACACAATTAAATGAAAATGACGTTTGAAAGTTAGTGTGAAACACAGCCTGATGACAACCAGCTTAAATATTGCTGTAAATGTGAATTGCATAATGCTCATTGTAGATTCACACAACGCTTTCTGACCTGCCAGAAGCATCAGTAAGATAATAACATATATGCTAAAATGATGAAATATATATATATATCTGCGCACACACGGAAAGAGAAAGAAAGGCAAGATAGATGGAGGTTGTCAAAAGAGAGTTAACTGAAATACTGCAGTAGGCGATATACCATTATTTTTAATCAAGAAATGCAATTGGCAGGGAAACAAAAGATGATGCTCTTTCATTTCTTTCCAGGATCCCTCCTTCAGTGTTGTGGGTTTATTTATTGGAAAACCACTCCCATCAGACTAGGAGGTGAAAATCCTTTCTGATTTAGGTCAATGTGTCAAGGGGAGATTCACAGTATCACTGTAATAAAGTCAGGTGTGTGTTAGGCAGAGTTGGGCAAAATTCCAAATTTAAAAACTGTATTATTAATAACAAAATGTTTCGCAGTTGTATACATTTCCTAAAAAATCATTAAATAGAATTTTAATTTTGCTTCCTTGAAATCGCAGTATAATAGTTCTGAATCCTGATTGCTACCTCAATTCCAATTCAGACATTCAATTGGATTTTTAAAGCCTCAAGCTTCTCAATTCAATTCTGAATGGCACAGAAAACAGAATGAGCAGAAGTGTAAATTCTAAATGTCTGTTATCTGTTTGTTAATGGGGGATTTGTGGGCGCAGTAACATTTAGTTCTCTTTAAATCTGATTTCTTGGGCACACATAAAATACAGTCAAGATGCTGCATTGAAAATCCCTTCGGAGCTTTGCCTTGGATTTTCCGTTTAACCAAAAAGTCAGCCAATAAAGTTGGACAAGGCATTGGAGCAGGCAAGATTGGGGCAGCAATTTTTGCTTTCACTTGAGATCGACTTCAGAATAAGAAGTCATGCAAGCTCACAGAGGGGTTAAATCACATCTTCTCTACTCTCTTTTCTGAACTTTCAGACTGCTCTGCACCAAGGAAGTCTATAACACCTGGAGAAAAACTTAGATTTCCAATTCATCTCAAAGGCAGTTGTCTGTTGATACATGCAGCCCTGGAAGTGCACAACCTGTATCCTGCCATCTTTACTAGTGAGCACTCATTTCCAGAAGCATTCTGGGTTTTTTTTAGCCATGTGGCTTATTTTGCAACTACAAAAATCGAAATCTTTCTATAAGATATCATGAAACCTGTATCTCTTAACACGGAATATACATGCCTGGTAGAGAATCGCTTTTATTAGATAGTGGGAAAGAGACAGAAAGCAAAGTGGGAGAGAGACTAGAAGGGTCTACAAGCCAGGATTTGAACAATGTGCGAATGCACAACATGTTGGAGCGCTGCCTACATGGCTCTGACAAGAATCATTAGCCGCGTTTCCATTACCCTTCAAATTGCGCACATTGGAATTGCGAATGGAAATTACGCCCAATGGAAACACGTCAATTTCACAAAAACTCCCATTTATCGCAAAAAAAGTTTTTACGCTCGCATGAGGTGGTTTTTCAGGCAATTCAAAAAAGAAATATTTTGCAAAACTGCAATGGAAACTGATTTTGCGCATTTACAGGTCCCCTGACGTAGATGACGCGGTGTGTTTGGACTGAATACGAGACAGAGTTCTTTATTAAATTCATAAAAGACAAAAGAATTACAGGAATAATGGATTCTAAACCTCAAATAAATGCCACAATCAAGACTTCAAAGCAGATATGAGGGAGAAACACCAAGAAACACCTCATATGTGCCGCTCACAAGTATAATAAGGGTCGTTCCTTACCATTAATGCTTGGAAAACACACATACATCTCCTTCGATTAATAATAATGGCCAGTGCAGTGGCTGGGATGTAGTACATAAACCTTCCAACGTCCGTTACCATGGTTTTTGGAATGATTTTACTTATCGCGAGAGGAAAAAGTTTTAGTCGCATAACATCGGTCAATGGAAACACCGTCATTTCGCAATAGTTTTTTGTCGACATTTAGAAAAAAAACGCAAAAGTTCTGCGCTAATCTGTAATGGAAACGCGCCTAGTGTATTATAATATTATTTTATTTTATCAGACTAGATCTTCTTGAATGGCCATCGGCAGAGAAACAGGCTTTTTGTCAGCACAATGGTGTAGTTAGGATATCTACCACCAGCGGCTAACTGTCTATTTAACTTTCAGTCACCTGTACTCTTTCAGAAGATGTGTCATAGCGCCCCCTACTGTATAACAGTGAAAACACAGATTGCGGTCAATGGCGGGAAAGAGTTCAAGGTGGCATGAAACAGAAGTTGCGATAGTCTTTTCTTCCTTATTGTGATGCATATCCGAAAAGCTTCTCGAACAAGAAAACATGTAGAATGAGACTTGATTTTGTCCTTTAGGAATTGATTGGATGGTTGGGGTTTGCTATTGCTGTGATCTCATGTGAGTGACAGGTTGCTCCGCCCTCACGCCACTAAACACGTCAGAGAAGAGATGATTCGGAGATAAAGTTATTTTGATTTAAGATTAAGAGGGCATATGTTTTTTATTTATTTTTTTTATTTTTTAAATGATGTGCACATATAAATAATTTAGAATAAATACTGCATTCCAAAAAAAATTTTTTGATTGATTTGATTGAAAATTGATTTCAAGGTGACTGTAAAGCAGCACTGTTGTTGAATCCTGCATTTAAAAAAAAGTTCTGTGTCGAATTGCATCCTTTATGCTTGTATTCAATTGTAGTCCTTTAAAAGGTATGGTAAGGCAATGCACGCACTGCTTATTAAATGCTTAGCTTATTATTAAGAAGCTAGAACTAACCATACTGTATGTTCATAAGCATATGTCTGCATTACAGAATAAAGAGAAGATGATCTGTTCTGCATAGCAAGCCTATTTCAAAATCTTTTTTTTCGGGTCTTATCGTCTGACAAAAAGAAGCAAGATAAGTGCTTGCGTTCAAAGGCAGCAAATTAGCCGCGCATGTCCCGCGATCCAACCCTAACTCGCACCCCTCACCCACCTCTACTCCACCAATTACTGCAGACACATACATTTAATGGATTATTCATTTTCAATTTTCCTCATGCGTAAGACTTGAGGTCTGAAGGAATTACACAAAATTTGAAATCGAACAATTGTATGCAGATGCAGCTCAGGAATGTTAACGACAATTTAATGCTTTCAATTCCAATCTTCCACACATAGAGTGGTCACGAAAGCCATTATAATATCTGTTGCAATGCTGTTATTTCGTTAATAATATAATGTCTTGAGAAGATGGAGTTGCAGGAAGAAAACTGTTAATTCAGTACTTATCTGTTAAGCTCCAAAATACTTTTGAAAGTGATCCGACTCAATTTTGCAAATATTCCATGCTCTAAAATGTTTCAAAAATAAGTTCTGGTTCTCGAATCTGATTAGCTGAGAGCCTTTCTTGCCCCGCGATATTCTACCAATAATACATGGAATCTGTTTCACGATTCATATCAATCCGTTTGTTTCTGCCGGATCTATAGGCTACTGGCAGCATTTCTCACAGCGAGCGTCAATGGTGGAGGAGCAAACCCAAGGTAATTTTACACTTGCACTTTGCACTTATTTGTAGTCATGCAATATGGCTCTATATCATCATAGCCGTGCTGATATATAACCATACAGCACTCCTACTTGAGTGATATTGTTCATATATATTATTTATTTATTGTATTTATGCTACACTGCTACAGTAAAAACCTGATGAACTTTGATTCTTCATATGGCTTTCTCTTTACTCCACGTGTTATTATGGTGATTGTCAATACTGTATAAGTATTTATTGGATCAGAACTGATTTTAGTGTGATCATGCTTATTCAGCAGAAAAGGCTGTTGGTTTATTGGTTTAAACTTTTTTTTTCTTTTTTTTTTTTCTTATGCCATGGCAGCATAGTCATTTAGAACCAAAATATCTTTACGATTTGCATTATTTTGTGAACTGATTAAACCGATTAATTGACAACACAGACTCAAAATGTTGGTTCATTTATAACTCACATTTTGCTACTAGTTGTATCACCAGCAGTGCTCATGTAGGCTTCTTATCCCATGAAAGTGCAGCTGTCAGCTATTGCTAGTTGGCAGCCTATTATAAAAAAAAGGTATCAAATACATTTTGAAACCCAGCATCCCACGAGTTGTTTTATTCCTCATTCTGAGCATGCTTTCTGGCTCATGATATACTTTGGGGAATAATGATAGCTTTCAGAGTTGTTATCCCACTCATTCTGTAAAGTTAGACTGATCTACTACCCAACTATTTTGAACCTCCGCAGGGCCATTCTCACTGCACTCGAATTTCGCTGCTCTCTTTGCTCTACAAGTTCTATTTCATGCTACAGTGGCTGGGTACAATGACAGCTCTCTTCAGCGGCAGAGCACACGACTTTATATTAGAAAGACTAGCGTGGACGTCATTGGGCGTCTGAGAAAAAAGGTCAGGATGGCATTCCGAGTGAATACCCACAGGTGAGCTAAGCATGAGAGGGGCAATTAGGGAAATAATGCTTTGACAGTATGTGGCTCCACATTCAATGTATTGTAATTAATGCGAACTGCCTCATCGGAGAAGGTTAAATGAACATGACTGATGTTTAAATTGCTCAAGGGTTTGCAGTAGTTTTTATGTAAAACAATAGAAATGAAATGCGGAAGACAAAGAAACAGAAGGCTCAGGTTACATTAGCATTTTCTACCACTGAGTTTGACTTCAACATTGCTTCCCCAGCTGTCAGGTTTCCTGTGCTGATAGGACCTCAGTAAGGCTCTGCCTGACTGGCCACACAGCTTTATGGCATTGTGACAAAAGGCACAACACAATTATTGTCCATTACCCAGGCGACTGGGACGGAATGAAAGGGAGCACACCAATGTGGCCCCCTTGATGGATGTGATTCTGCATGCAAATACATTCAGCTTCCCCGGTTCATGTCACACCTTGTGCATTCAGTCTGCGTGATTCATTCTTCCTGCCAGGGTTAAGACACATTCCTCCACTTCTACAGAGGAGTGCAAGGGCAGTAAATGTCACAATTCTAAGCCTTACTACAGTATGTACTGCACAGAGATTACTAAAGTGTCATTAGCAAGTAAATAATCAGGGGTGCTTGCTAAAGCAAACTTGTCACATGCCATCCTATGGACATGAATAGTACCTCAAATTGTGTGGTTTGAGAAAGAGAGATGTGCTATACACTGCTCTAATGCCCTGTTTACACCTGGTATTAAGATGCATTTTGGTCGATAGGATTACAAGTAGACCAGGGAGACATTCCTGTTTACATCTGGTGTTTTAATCTCTTTTGTCCACTTTCAACCACTTCTGTCCTGATTTATTTGAGGGGATGTTCTATGGGTGGGTAAATGTATGGTTTTTTTTTCAGATCTTTCAATCTAATAGACAAAATAAGCTTGCAAAATTTACATTTACGTTTACGAAGAGGACAGAAAAACACACGGAGAGGAGCAGCTTTTTTTCTGCTCTGATAGTCACAAGACCACACCGAACGCTGTGAGTGTGTGTTAGAAATCAGGAATGGTGAAAGAACATTGAGGACGACCAAGCACAAACCAAACTTGAGTCTTCAGCTGACAAAGTTTAAGTCCCATCTGGCTATTGGGCTTCCAATAATGTTTAAGCATTAGGTCAGTAGACGGTCTTTTGTGCCTGTTTGAATGCATTCGACCACATGAGCGTTTTTACGAAAGCAATCTGGTCGAATGTGTTTTCGACTATACTGGAAGTAATCGAAAGTGAACAAGCTAAAAAAAATGTAGACCCTGTCTGAATATACCTGTGTTTAGCGTCGTCCACTTGTGATCTGATTGACCAAAACGCATCTTAATACCAGGTGTAAACAGGCCGTAAAATGCTTTGAGCTTGTCCACTTTCAACTGGTTCCAGAGGTAGTGGAAAATGCACTCGACCGGATTGCTTTCGTAGTGTTAAACGCTCATGTGGTCGAATGCTTTCAAACATCCACAAAAGACCGTCTACTCTCAGTCTACTGACCTAATGCGTGAACATTATGGAAAGCACGCAAGCCAGATGGTATTTAAACTGTCAGCTGAAGACCCAAGTTTAGTTTGAAGACGATAAACATACCAAGCACAATGTTCTCTCACCATTCCTGATTTCTAACACACACTCACGGTCCCCCTTGGTTGAAACCGGGTTACAGGGGGAACCGCAATACGACCGAAAGGGCACTTTCCTATAAGCGATCAAAGGGGCAGGGGCTCAGTATGAGTTCTTGTCTTATATTTCTATATGATTTTACTAAGCAATATCACAAAAGCAAGCGTGCTGTCGTTTTTTTTTTCTCCAGAAAATCAGCACAATTACAAATGTTATATAATTATATATTGTATATATAATTGTATGTACAAAAAAACAAGACGTTAATATTATGAGTTACATTTTAGACAATATTGTGTTTTTGCCAATGGAAATAGTTCCAAACAAAGCCGCAACAGAAATCGGGCAAACCTTTCTCACATTTCACAGTCCAGATTTATGTCATTTTACAGTTAGAAATCATCACAATCTAGCCTACTTTAAAGACAATGTCTGTAATGACAGTAAAGACCTGTTCCTAATGTAGGTCTATTGGAATTTACAGTGTCACAAGGCAGTTCAGGTACAAACCGTGGCACTTGTCACAAGTAACATGCAGGGGTGAAAAATTGAGCTGCCATTTCATCTTGGTTATGCTGCAGTCAGAAAACATTCACTAGCTTGATGTTGCTGTCAAGGGCAGAGAGAAAGCAAACAAGTGTGCATTAGATTAATCTGACAGAAGACACTGCATGTTACGTTGCTTCTTTGAAGAGTTTGCAATCTGTTCACAGCCAAACATTAAAGAAACAGATGTTTCCCTTCCCTTTAAACTCAACATTTGGAAATGATGGTGCAGAACATCTCAGAACATTCAAAGGCAGGCAGTGTCGAAACTCATCTTGTTATGAAGCCTGCTGGGATGTTGTATGGTTATTTTGGGAGTCTATTTCCCAGAGTAATGTTCCTTGGGTATTTTTACTTTGATGAAATAACAACAATTCATTGCAAAAATTTTGTTTATAACATAATATACCGGTAGTTAAGCAATATCACCAGAGCAAGAGTGCTCTTTTATCGGATATCAGCACAACTGCACATTGTTATATTAATTTTATACAACATTTCAATAAACAATAAGTTGATGATAAATTGACAATTTTTAGACACAACATGGTCAGTTTTGACTGTTTTTGCTCCATTTGATCAACAAAAGTAGTTCCAAACAGAGCAGAAAAGTTTCATTTCCCAGCAACACGCAACAATGTTTTGTTACTGAATTATTCACTGTTTTTGAATTATGATGAGTCAATGATTCAATGACCCATTCATAAAGTCAGTGTACACTTGGGCTGCATCCGAAATACTTACCTACTATATAGTAGGCGAAAAACAGTATGGGCCCTATTTAACGATCTAAGCGCATGGTCTAAAGCGCACAGCACAAGTTCACTTAGGACGTGTCCGAATCCACTTTTGCTAGTTTAACGACGGGAAAAATGGTCTTGTGTGCTGCTGTGCATCCCTGTGTGTTTAATAAGCAGAGTGTACGTGCTTGTTGGAACCGCGTATAGGCGCACATTACTAACGCACTCTTTAAATAACAAAAAAAAGATTGCATCTATTTGCATCTATAAAAACTGATCGATTTCAGTTGCCTCAACATAGCAACGCGCCAACAATGCACCTGAACAGTTTTTCAGACCAGCAGCCCATGGGCGCACAAATGCATTTGCTATTTAAACAACGTGGCGCAGGATGTGAAAATGATAACTGCGTCAGGCTGAAACTAGCAAAAAACACTTGATAGGGCCCTGTGTGACAAAAGTTGTATGACTGAATTCACAGTACCCGGATGACCTACTACTTCCTGTGAGATTCTGAAGTGTGCATATAATGGACACTTTACTATCCCATGAGGCCAAAATCTCATATTTCTATATTCAAAATGTTATATTTAGAACATTGATCTCATAACATTATTTAACTGTAATTGCTGTGTAAATGGATTTTGATAAGTAGTAAGATGGATCTAATTTAACTGGTAGAACAGCCATAGCGTATAGTGTTAAATAGTGTAATTAATTAAAAGATGATCAACAATGTGTACGTTTACCTTTTATAAATAATTATAGGAGACAGACTTGAGCACCTCAAAATGTCTGTGCATGGCTCCAACAAATATGGACATGTCCATTCCATCTTGTTCCACTTGAGGTCATTTATACACTGTAAAAAAAATAATAATGGTAATTAAAAATTAAGCACTGTAAAAAATTTCTAACCCTCCCAAATCAAAAATTTCAAGTGACCGATAACATCAAAATTTTTCAATTGGCCCAAGTGAAATTCTTGTTGCAATAGTCTGTTAACATTGGCTCAATGAGAAATAATACGTCAGACTAATTGAAAAATTTAGATGTTATCGGTCACTTGAAATTTTTGACTTGGGGATGTAATTTTTTTTTACAGTGAGGTGATAATTAAAAATATTGTGTATATTTTATTAAGAAAATTGTGGTTCAGTGTTTTATTGAAAATATTGAGAACATTTCACTAATAAAACCAAGGATACATTTTCCTAATTTCGTTTTTAGGGAAACATGTGCCATGCGATGAAAAACCAGGAAACCTTTCACATCCAAGTCTAAACGAAGAGATCTTTTTAAATTCTTTATTATTATTATTGCAAAACACTACTTTTTCTGTTGCATCTAAAATACTAAACTAATGCTACCCACTCAATGAGCCAGGCTTGTTTGCAGTTGCATCTTTTCTACTGTTTGCCAGTAGACTGGAAGGTTTAAAAGACTTTGTAGCAAAGTAAAAACTGCATTAAAGAGTTTTTAATGTGACTATGCTAATGATCTTGTCAAGCACTGGGTGGCCCTGGAAAAACATTGGTTTGTTTAAAAAACTCCTGTAGGATTTGTGTTTTGTAGTCCTCCTGCTAGCAGAGTTTATTTTAAAATGCGCAGTCTTTAACATGAATATAAGAGGTTAAAAATAGATAAAGGCAGCCATGATGCTGTTACCAGTTCAGAATGCACAGAAAAAACAGAGCAAGGCCCTTATTTTGGAAGCTTTGGTATTCAGATGAAGAATCACAAAAATGTTGCTACTATTACCGGCAACAGCTTGTTAGGCCACTGCATTTTAAGCATGAAGCTCACAAATCTTTTAGTGACAGACATGCCACCGCAAACAAGCTGAGGTTTGATTAGGACAACTTCCACATTGTATAGTCAGAACATAGAAATAGATTGGGGAGCTCTATTTAAATGGTCTACAAACATACAGCTAAAGAGGAAGAATGGACGGATGAATTAACTGTTGTCACAGTACACTAGTTTGGCAGAGTCTAGGTAAACAACAGTGTTCTGTGGGGAATCTCTGATGCTCAACCGCAGGTGGCCACACAGCACATGTTCTTCCTTTCATGTGCTAATATTTTGTTAGAAAAACTGTGGGAGCTTTGTCAGTGATCCATTGGTCAACATTATGATGAGTAGCAAATGTGTGAGGTATACACTGTAGGGTGCTTTCACTGCATAGAGTCTATGAAGTACTGAAGTGAACAAATACACTTGACAGCTAATGTGTTCATGATGTTTCAGCATTGAAAATGTACTGTACATGATTCAGTGAGGGAAACAGGCACATTTATAATCAAATTTGCGATTGTGTGTCCATATTGTTGATAGAAAATGTAGCTTTTAGCTGTGCAATGTTAAATTGCATGTGCGGTCAAACTGGTGAATTTTTTTCACGCAAAAAAACAAAAGTCCATTGTTAATAGTTTAACAATGCACAAAGCACTGCTCGCACAAAGGTCACTTTCAATCCAAGCAACTTTTTAATTTGAGTAACCAACTTGTACCCAATGCAAAATCTGTAAGGGGAAATATTTTGCAACATTTCCAATTGCATGGATTCCTATAGAAATGATTGGATTACAGTTGGATATAGAACGGGACTAAAGGCGCACCAAGGTAAAATCCACCTTTTTTTCTCCTCTAAACCACTAGAACCCACAAAAAAACACCCACGTCTCATTAAGCATGTGGATATTTTTCTAATTCTTGAAACAATAATGGGCAGCAATGCAAAGTTAATTTTGCTCTAATTTAATCTAATATTTAATTTTTTTATGTAGTTTATGTAGTAAATGAGAATCAGTATAATTAACTAAAGTGGCTGGCTGAATGGGCTTTTAATAAAACTTGGCTGCCTATGCAGTAAAAAGGTTTAAACAAATAAAATAAAATAAAATCAGTGCTACCTGTCTAGAGAAGACGTCTCAGGTAACCGGTTCCCTGAGAAGGGAACGAGACACACTATGGGCATGTGCGTCTTCCTACAGACAATTAGAATCTGGGGATTCCAGGGAAATCTTAAGAACTATTGAATAAATAGAGATACGAAAGATACAAGGAATGAAAAAAGTAATGGTAGGAATACAAATAAAATAAATACCCACATTGGGAAGGAGAGTACTTTTGGAGTAAAATGCATCATCCTCAAGTTTTTCTTTTGTATATAGTTAAAAAACAAACAAAAAAACAACATAAGTCAAAACTGATCGGATCATGTACCCAAACTACTGGCAGGGTAATAAATATAGAACTATATAGCTGATTAAATTACAAACAGCTACTGTGTTGGCTGACATTGCCTTGTAACTAACTGTATTGATACTACAATTGATGTCTTTTATGTCCCTTTTTTCTTTCTCTTATAATATTTGATACTGTAATATCTGTTTCACAAAATCTGTTTTGCTGTTTTTTTCTTTCAGCCAATATACCCAGTTGTTGAATGTCTTTACTAAGTTTTCAGGTACCATGCAAATGTAAGGAAATGTTGTAATAAAAACTTTTAAAAAAAGAATCTAGGGATTCCGTGATGTAGATGCCCTTTTACGTTCTTGCTGACACGTTACATTAGGCTACGTCACTTCACCTCAGAGTCAAATACCGCCTTGCTTTAAATACTTCTTAGCAAACTTTTAGTCACAATGACTTGTATCGTTCCCGTCCGAATGTAACAATTCAAACGTTTAGCAGAAGTGAGTTATTTTTGGTTTCCAGTGAAGGATCCAGTGTGTTGTAGAGAATTGTAGATAACACTTTGATGGCAAAACTGATAAACCTCTGTGTTTCTAGTCAATACTTCAAACTGGATGACTATGAACACAAACGGTGTAAAAAATAAATAAAAAAAACCTGCTATTTTTTCAGTTCTGCCCAACCCCCGAAGCAAATCACTGTCATGTACAGGTAAGAAAGCTGTTGCCATGGTGTTCCATTTTTACCATAATGCTGCCAAGGCCATTTTATGAAAGCTTATAATGTGCATGTGATCCAAGTTGCTGACTGTTACACTTCTCCAATGATAGACATGGTGATCTCCTGCCAATCAACACACCAAATGTAGCCCCCACTCCACTGATATGCAAAACACTGGTTTTGATGGGAAATCGGGCTATGTAACAAAGACATTATTGACTTTCTGACAATTTACTTCCTTCTACATTGTCATGTTTTCTGAATGCTGAGTATTACATCAAAACCAGTTGAGCAGTCTGTCACAATCCTCATCCACATGCACATGATTGTCTCCCCTATACGAACTCCCCTTCTCCCTGGCCCAATCTCTTTCTGTGTTAAGGCAAGAACTGCTGCAGCTTCCTAATTTAGAAAGTTTTGTGCCCTATTTGCAGATTGTTATTTTCCTGTGCTGACATTTGGCTTTTGAAAGCAAAAAATTGCTACAACACCATTTTCATTGTTTTTAGTTGGTTTATTTTGTCTTGTTGTGAAAAACATCCAACATCCTGCAGCCCGAAATCATTCAAATGGAAGTCCATGGCCTTTGGATATAGGAAGACAGGAGGCGGGTTGGTGGGAAAATAAAATGTCACTCACGTCTCGATCTTCAAAAGTCATCATAATAATCTCGGCCGCACATTGTTGCTTTGAGCTGCTCAGGCTCTTTGTCAAACATACTGAGGAATGTAATTCTTGGAGGATTTGTGGCAAATCGCTTCTGCCAGTTTATGCAGAATGAAAGAATACAAAGCACAAGTTGCTCACACAAAACAGGGAGACAGTAGCAGATAGAGAAGAAAAAAAAAGAGAGAAAATACTGTCTTACATTCCCAACAAGTGGCGGGTGTCACAAAGGCAAGATGGCTCAGCCGAACATTTGCAGTCACAGTCGTTTCGTTTGACAGCTCTTTCCCTCTCCAAACCAGACCAGCAGCTCCGCTGTGACCATTCATCCACTTTGAGTTCCTGTTATGTAATTCTTAAAAACCCAGCTGAGGACTTATTCCTGTCTCCACTTCATTTAGTTTTTTACTGGAGTGAACGAGCAGTAACTGAAGCTATCGTTGCAGATTGCTGGGTAACGCCGTAATCCCCGGCAATTAGAGACGTATGATTCAGCTTCAAAAGACTAATTTCCCCCCACCACAAATAAGATCCTTGATGACATTTAATGCACTTATAATTTGCTTTGAAATTGCCCTTTCAAGCAGACGCGTACATAAAGGCAGCTTATCGATTACTACTTAACGGGAAGCTGATCTGCAGTTAAAATGGCCAATTAAATGGCTGGTAATTATATATTGATTGAAAGCTGCGGCATTTGTCAAAGGCCAGGTGTGTAACCCATGCCGATGTGGAGGTAGGTATGGAGGGCGAGCAGGAAGGCATCCTATGCCTCCAGCTTTGGGATTTCCTCCAAGCCATGATGAAACCTAGTTATGACCTTTCTGATTTTGTTTTCATCACCTAGCTCCTCTGAGAATCTCATTGGTCTGATTACCTCTTTCTTCCACCTTTTAGATGGTGAGGCAGCAGAACTGAAGACAGCGGGATTTGTGCAGGCTCGGTAATGGCACCTCTTGGGTGGATGTATTGATTAATCAGCATTTTGCAGCCAGATACCGGAGTGTGTGTTAGGATCAAACCTCGCTGGCTAGTTAATTAGCAGCAAAGATTTTCTTTCTATGATGGAAGACAGAAGAGAAAGGAAGGGAACATGTTTGCAATAGTAATGTAAGCCTGGAAAAGAAGCTAAAACGTGTTTTACGATGGGGGTTTATTCGAATACCAATCATGCAAGAACACAAGTTGTGTCTCCATGTGTTATTCCGCACTCCCGCTCTTGCTCGGTCACCGTGATTTTGCCAAGTAAGATATGTTGCTGGATCAACATATTTTGTTGATCCTTGAACAACGTTCCCGTCCACAAAATGTATCCCTTTCCCTAAACCTAACCCTACCCATAACTTATCTCTAAAATCAGAGGTGATAGGTGAAGAACACTGATGTAGAAGCACCTAACCCTGACTGTAAGCCTAATCTTGACATAAACTGTAAACTTGTCCCTCAAATCTGATTGGTTGATTGGAATGTTCAACAAAGATGTAGATCCAGGAACATTATGTACTTGGTGAAATCACATTCACCGCTCTTGCTCACCATCTGAAAATCTCACAATTCCATATATACATTAAAATGAGGCTTACAATCCTTATAAGGCTTAATAAAATCTTTTTTCCTGCGAATGCTGTAAGGTAATGGAGTAGTCACATAGTGTTAAATGTGTTTGCCTGTATGTGGCCTTTTAAGTTCCACAGTGATACTAATAGGATTGGCTAGTGCCTCCGCTGGGACGGCTGATAAGACTGCATTACTCACCTCACACCCTGCCAACAGCGGTGGAGGACGTGTCCCTATATGCTTTCATCCTTACAAAGGGAAACATGATTTCATTTTGGTTTATTATTTTTTGTGTTTTGGAACATTTTAAAATGCCAAACTCTCAATTGCATGCACATACTGTGTGCCTATATTACTGTAAATGAATTCATTTTCTTCTTTTATTAACAAAAGATATTTCCAAACACCTGTTTTAAATGGCTTTTTTTTTATTTTATCTGCCGATAAAAGTTTTATCTGGAGTTAAAAAGGGTCAATTTAGTGGATACAGTATGTGCCTGTCTCAATGGCTGTTTCTTTCTTTCCTTTTTTCATATCAGAGAGAGGAATAAACAGTTAAACAGCTGCTGATACTGTCCAGAAGAGATTTCATGAACCATTGTCTATGTGTTAATTATAAACATATACATTAATTTCTGTAAAGCTAAAACAATGTGTATTGTGAAAAGTGCTGTACAAATTGACTTGTTAATTTGTCTCTGTGTGTCTAGACTGCAGGGTTATTGGTTTTGGAGGTTTGTCTTGGAATAAAGGAAATTTACTGAGTGTTGTCTAGTGCCGATTGTTTAATCTTCAAATTCTGCTGGCTTTTGCCTAATTTTGTTCTATTTTATTTCCTTTTTGCATCAAAAGAGCACAGATAATGTTTAATGCGGCCTCCAAGTGGAGCCATACATATTGTAATTATGAGTTAAGAGAGAGCATGTACACACACACACACACACACACACACACACACGTTAAGTTTCCATGTTTTAATCTGACTTTCAATAGGCAATGATTTGTATACTGTACAAACTCTATATTCTATCCAGTATACACATATATATATCTATATCTATCTATCTATATATATATATATATATATATATATATATATATATATATATATATATATATATATATATATATATATATTCCTAAAAGCAACCCTCACAGAAAACTTTCTGCATTTTTACATAAAACTAAATAAATAAATAAAGAATAAAAAAATTAGGCTGTTTTTCTCACATGGACCAAAAAAGGTCCCAGCAAGGACAAACATTTCAAGTTTTACTATGTTTGTGCTGTGGGGACATATGATTTCCCCGGAAAACACACACGTAATCCTAACCTAACATATTATAAAACCTATAAAAAAAAACATATTTACCAGTAGGAAACATAAAAGATGATGGATGGCAACTCTAGAGCAGATGGTATCGATTGACTTTGCTAGTTTATTAAATTTCAGTGCTGTATTTCAATAATATTGAGCTGTTCATTATGACCAGTGTCAAGCTAATGAGTCTTTACTCACCCTTCCTGGCTGGCTTTATGCAACTTCATATTGACCTGAAATCATGCACACAGTTTTTTACAATCACTTTGCTACTATTTTCAGAACCTTGATGTCATTTTTCAAAACTCTAGACACAAAACTCAAAACGGTTATCACTTGTAACACAGGCTGTCTAATGTTCAAAACATTGCATTGTGCATTCACATCTTTAAAGAAATCTTGCACTTGCACAATCATTGGTTCAAAAAAAAAATTTACTGTGAAATACCATTGAAACATAACTATAGATCACCCACACACAAGCAGCTGATAGTTTAACTGTGTCATTGTTCGTGCAATCATTACAGTTTTTTTCGATTGCTAAACGACAGTGGGCACAACTGGAGTCACGTGCAAAACTCGAACTACAGTCTGCACAGCAGCAGTTCATGTGGACCAAACTCTAGTTCGTTTTTCATTGCTTGAACACAGTTTTCAAAACTCTACACACTTATCCCATGACTTTAACCACAACCTGCACAACACTGTGGATTTACAGCACTTTGTTCAAATGCTAACACACTGCTGTCAAAACTGTGAACCACACATTCAAAACAGAATAGTTCCCTTTCAAGGGAACTCGCGTTGCGTCGAGAATGACGCTATGGGGAACGCTTTGCGTGATGACGTCTTGAAGCACATGTAAAATCAGTCCAATGGTGTGGCGGAACGTCAGAGGCGGGTGACGTCACGTACCAGGAAGCTATAAAAGCCGGCCTGAAACAGAAAACGAAAGCTTTCTGAGTCTTCAGTCGCGCTCTGTGTTGAAATCTGTCCTTGTTATTTGGTGTTGTCTGTCTATATTATATATTCAGTATGGCGAGCAATCAGCAGTTTAGAGTGTGTGTTCATACCTGCCCGCGTTATTTAACGGGAGGTGACACACACACTCTTTGTGTTGTTTGTTTGGGAGAGGAGCATGCCCAGTCAGCACTCGAGGGTGGTGACTGTGTGCATTGCGACGCGCTTCCATTGCGTACGCTCCGATCCCGCCTGGCTCGATTTAGTCAGGATTGCGTTCCCCAGGGCTCGGGTCCCGCCGCTGCTGAGGCTCGGCGTCGATCTCAGACCTGGGGTTCGCAAATGGATCTGTCAGTGGATGTTGAGACGGGCTCTGCCTTATCCCAGCCTCCTTCTGACAGATCCAGTGCCTCTCATCAGGGTGTGGAAGCACGCGTTGCGGTTTCTTCCCCCCCGATGGAGGCACCAATACTGCAATTGTCCAGCTCTGAGGAGTTGGACGTTGTTAGTATTGACGCTGAGTCTGAGGATTCGCCACCTCAGTCTCATGCGTTTGAAGAATTGCTTGATGTTATCACTAGAGCTGTCGAGCGATTATCTATTGAGTGGCCAGAAGATAGGCAGGGCGATCGTTCGAAAAGCAAGCTCGACGAACGTTTCCTGCCATCTCGTGCACAGCCTCAGCGCAGAAGCCTTCCGTTTTTCCCCGATCTCCACACCGAGGTGTCGAGATCGTGGGGGAAACCAGTGTCATATCGAGTGTATACTGCACAAACATCACACTATTCATCCATTCACAATTATAAAGAGCATGGTTATGGGGAGATGCCGAAGGTGGAAGAGACGCTCGCGAGCTATCTCTCTCCAGCAACGGCATCTTCTCTGAAGGCTCCTGCACTTCCATCCAAGCCAGTAAAAGTTACTTCTTCCCTGGTTCATAAAGCTTATGCCGCCGCCAGTCAAGCTGCAGCGTGTTTACATACAATGTCCATAATGCAGGCTTACCAGGCTGAGTTATTGGGTGATTATGAGGAGGGCGGGGGTATTAGTGCTGATACGGTGTCTGAACTGCGTAGGGCCACAGATTTGTCTCTCAGGGCCACCAAGGAGACGGCTAAATCCATCGGCCGCTCTATGGCAGCCCTGGTGGCCACTGAGAGGCATCTGTGGCTCAACTTAAGTGACATAAAAGACAAAGAAAAACATGTTCTTTTAGATGCACCAGTATCCACGCAAGGGTTATTTGGAGATGCAGTTAATAGTGCTGTAGCGAAGTCACAAGAAGCTTCAAAACAGGCAGCTGCACTTCAGAAACTTCTCCCCCGCCGTTCTTTCTATGAGGCTGCTGAGCGGGAGCAGCCTCACTCCTCTAAAAAGAGCGCTGAGCACCGCGCCACTCAGAAACAGAGCGTTTCCTCCCGTGCTCCCCCACAAAAATCTCGGGGACACGGAGGGCGCTCTCAAACCCAGCAGTCTTCGAGGGGTAAAACGGATCTGCGGACCGTTATTACCGCCAAGAAGGCTGCTGGGAAAAAGTCCTGATGTCTGAGGGCTCAGGACAAATGAGGGTAGTCCCCCCGAAGCAGAGCGGTTAACACCTCTTTCACGGTGCCCGTCTCTCTTCGGTGCCCTCAGGGGACCGTTCTGCCAACCCTGCCGCCTCCGGTGTTACAGGGCGCAGCGGTCTCCGGCGAGCACATATCTCAAGGTCCACCCGGAAACGTAGTGGCCTCGGGATGCCCGCCCCCTCTGAGGAGGGTGCTAGAGCAGTCTGTTTGGTCGTTCCCTGCCGGTGCGCCGTTACAGGGCGACGAACCGACTACTCAACAGCAGGAGAAAAATACGGTGCCGTCTCTCTTCGGTGCCCTCAGGGGACCGTTCTGCCAACCCTGCCGCCTCCGGTGTTACAGGGCGCAGCGGTCTCCGGCGAGCACATATCTCAAGGTCCACCCGGAAACGTAGTGGCCTCGGGATGCCCGCCCCCTCTGAGGATGGTGCTAGAGCAGTCTGTTTGGTCGTTCCCTGCCGGTGCGCCGTTACAGGGCGACGAACCGACTACTCAACAGCAACAAAATCCAGAAACCAGTCTCGAGAGACTGGTACCTCTAGTAGAATCTTTGACAGCGTGGAAGCTACTGTCAAATGTTTCTCGTTGGGTCCTGCAGACCGTGGAAAAAGGGTATCAGATACAATTCTAGTAATGCCCACCGCGGTTTATGGGGGTTCCTGCCCACAGTGGTGGGCCCCGAGCAGGTTCTGGTTATGGAACAGGAAGTAAACACTCTGTTAGAGAAAGGGGCCATAGAATATGTACCTCCCTCCAACAGGGAAACCGGGTTTTACAGCCGGTACTTCATAGTTCCAAAGTAGGACGGGGGATTGCGTCCCATTTTAGATCTTCGAGTTGTCATGCAGCTCAAGTTCAAAATGTTAACATTGAGACAATCGTGCCACAGATTAGTCCGAGGACTGGTTTGTCACGATAGACCTCAAGGACGCATATTTCCATATTTCCATCCGTCCATGTCATTGGAAGTTCCTGAGGTTTGCTTTCGGGGGCAAAGCATACCAATATCGAGTTCTTCCATTCGGCCTGGCCTTATCACCCCGCACTTTCACCAAATGCGTGGATGCAGCTCTGGCGCCTCTGCGCCTCCGGGGTATTCGCATCACGAACTACATCGACGATTGGTTGATTTTAGCTCAGTCGCATTAGATGGCGGTTCAACATCGAGATGTTGTTCTCGCCCATATGAAAGAGTTGGGGTTACGGCTGAACGCCAAGAAGAGTGTGCTTCTCTATTTTAGAGGACCACTTTTTTAGGCGTGGTTTGGGATTCAGTGTCGATGCAGGCGCGCCTGTCATCGCCACGCTTCGATCCTGGCAGCTGTGAGAAGTGTAAAGCTAGGCCAGCTACTCACTGTCAAACAGTTCCAGAGACTGTTGGGTCTCATGGCAGCAGCTTCCAACGGGATACCTTTTGGACTGCTGCACATGAGGCCCCTGCAGTGGTGGCTCAGGACCAGAGGGTTTTTCCCCGAGGGGCAACCCATTTCGCACAATCAAGGTCACGCGGTGATGCCTACGTGCCTTGGTTATGTGGAAGAAACCTTGGTTCCTGTCCCAGGGCCCAGTGCTGGGAGCTCCTTGTCGTCGCAAACTGCTAACGACGGATGCTTCCCTCACGGGTTGGGGAGCGATCCTGAGGGTCGCTCATCTCAAGGTCTGTGGGAAGACCATCATCGTTCCTGGCATTCTATAGCCTAGAGATGTTAGCTGTCTTCCGGGCTCTGAGGAGCTTTATCACAGGTCTCAGGGGACACCATGTGTAGTACATACGGACAACACGTCGGTAGTCGCCTATATCAAGGGGGTCTGCGCTGGCACGCCATATCCTCTTGTGGTCCCAGGGGAAGTTGCTGTCACTCAAGGCAGCCTACATCCCCGGGGTCCAGAATATAGGAGCAGACACTCTGTCGAGACAGGGGCCGAGGCCCGGGGAATGGAGGCTCCACCCCGAGGTGGTGGAGCTGATATGGAGGGAGTTTGGCCAAGCTCAAGTGGATCTGTTTGCGTCTCGAGAGACGTCTCACTGTCCACTTTGGTTCTCCCTCACGCATCCAGCTCCTCTGGGACTGGATGCTATGGTACAGACGTGGCCGAGGCTACGTCTGTACACCTTTCCCCCAGTTGCTCTGCTCCCGGGAGTTCTGGAAAGAGTTCGCAGGGACCGGGTTTGCCTGCTTCTTATAGCCCCGCGCTGGCCGGGCAGAGTATGGTTTCCCGATCTTGTGTCCCTCCTTGACGGGCCTCCTCTGGAGCTACCCGTCAGGAGGGACCTTCTGTCCCAAGCAGGGGGCTCGATTTTTTCACCCCCGACCAGAACTGTGGAACCTGTGGGCTTGGCCTCTGAGGGGGCCCAGCTCATAGAGTCAGGTCTCTCAACTGAGGTTGTTGAGACCATTCTACAGTCCAGAGCTCCCTCCACGAGGAAACTTTATGCCCTGAACTGGAGAGTATTCACCTCTTTGTGTAGTGACCGTCGGTTGGATCCAGTCAACTGCCCAATTGGTACAGTTCTGGAGTTCCTGCAGGACCGGTTCACTGCAGGTCTGACCCCGTCCACTTTAAAGGTTTATGTGGCGGCCGTAGGTGCTTACCACAGTCCTTTGGGTGGAATGTCTGTGGGGAAAGACCCCTTTGGTATCTCGTTTCCCTCGTGGCACTTGGAGGTCCTCCTCCCTTTCGAAATCGGACCAGGAGGCGAATAATTTGCTTTGCCCTGTTCGGGCGTTAGACGCGTATGTCCACAGAGCTGCCCTGTGGCGTAAAAGTGACATTTTCTCCCCTAACAAGGGAGGTCCAGTGTCTAAGCAAAGGATGAGCAAGTGGGTGGTTGAGACTATCTCACTTGCTTATGAGGCGGCTGGACAGCCTTCTCCTTTGGCTGTCCGGTCGCACTCTACTAGGAGTATGGCGGCCTCTAAGGCCCTTATATCAGGAGTATCGTTACAGGACGTCTGTGATGCGGCAGGCTGGTCCTCACCGCACACCTTCGTCAGGTTCTACTCTTTGGATCTAGACTCTGCTCCAGGGTCTCATGTTCTGTCTTCCTAGTGCTGCTCTCCAGATTTCACACAGGACAGACACTTGTAGCTATGGAGGCGTTGGTATAGACGTTCCCCATAGCGTCATTCTCGACGCAACGCGAGTTCCCTTGAAAGGGAACGCCTCGGTTACGACTGTAACCTCGGTTCCCTGAAGAGGGAACGAGCGTTGCGTCGCCCTGCCATATCTCCTTCATGCCTGTCAGCCCGACTTCAGACTATACGAAGCTTTCGTTTTCTGTTTCAGGCCGGCTTTTATAGCTTCCTGGTACGTGACGTCACCCGCCTCTGACGTTCCGCCACACCATTGGACTGATTTTACATGTGCTTCAAGACGTCATCACGCAAAGCGTTCCCCATAGCGTCATTCTCGACGCAACGCTCGTTCCCTCTTCAGGGAACCGAGGTTACAGTCGTAACCGAGGCGATTTCAGCCTTGTGCCTTTCAAACACTGCTGATTGCAATTTCAGCTGAAAGGCTCCCATACACAAAATAAATATATTTGAAATATATTTTTGGAATATATGCAAATATTCGAAATTGGCCCAATAAATATATTTGAGTTACAGTTTTTTTCAGTCGCTAACAAGCGTTTGTCCAACCAGTTGTCACATTTTCAAAACTCTAAACACAATTAGCACAGCATCGGTCTATTGTGGCCATACCATTCACACATTTCTTGTCGTTTTCACACAATATGCAGTCAGTGAACACATTTCCATAATGCTTACATTTTCTTAACAGACAAGCTATACCTCCCAACAAAATTATGGATTGTTTTTGTAGTATTTACAAATGTTAACACACAACATCCCACAATAGCAAAAACAATATTCCAAACCTTAGATACAGTATAAAAAGCTCTGCTTCAGCAATGATATCAGTTCAAAAACAATATATCAGTGAGAGAGTCAAGGAGCTACAACGACAATATGTCCAGGTATAGTGTACTGTATATTCAATTCAATGTCCAGTTCTATAAGCTTTGCACTTTGCAAGTAGTCGACCTACACAGTAATAGGTTACAGTACAGTATAGTACAGTATACAGTAATGACATGATTTACATAAACTTTGTTTTGAGAGTTATGGAATTGGAGGCCAACCAGGCCCCTCATGAATTCATATACATAGATGAGGCAGGATTCAATCTGGCCAAAAGGCGTCGACCTGGACGAAATGTAATGTGGAGGCGGAAGGTTTATGACCATCAGCCACATGACCAGATGTCCCTCCTTGAAGCCATGGATGCTGGCGCCGAGGGTGGATCCGACATACCAAGCAGTTTTATCCCAGGTGCATCGCCTTGGATGATATCAGATGTGATCTTGATGAAAACATGTGGCCTAACCCTGAAGATCGCAGAGATTAGATACAGTAATTTTGTGCTTTTTTTAGCCCATGTGAACAGTACTGTACATGTGGACATACAGTTCCCAACCAAGAAATTTAGGGTAAAAACGGTGGATTGCATGTTTTGCATGCAAATACCTGTAAAACTGAAACATAAAAGTCTATGCAGTTTTAGTAATGTCAACAATAGCCAGTATTTTGAAACCTGGTGTACTTTGATTGACTGCATGTACCTTGTGAAGTGAAAACAAGTGTTATTCTTTGACAGAATAATTTCATTTTGAGTCAGATTTCCAGTGTTTTGGTAAAGTTAGTGTGTGCAGAGAAAGATGTGTTCTATTTTGAAATGAAGAGTTAGTATATATTTAACAAAATGTGTTTTTGAGAAGAAAATTATCCATTTGGCCAATTGTGTTTTGTAGGTTTGAGTCTGTGTTAAGAGTTTAGAAAAAGTATCTTACAGTTTTTTTACAATCGCTATGACAATTTTTTCAATACTTTTAACAAATTTCCTAAACTCTTAACGCACCAACACACCTAAAACACACAATTGGCAAAACGGTTAATTTCATGCTCAAAATCACACATTGTAAACTAAACTCCAAAACTAATTTACAAAATACAATAATACACTAACACAATACACAATGTCTAACAAAACACTGCAAACATGTTTCAAAATCAAATAATTATTCAAAACACTAACACATGTTCTCTTCCAACAGGAACATTTAGTCAATCATAACACAATGTCATAAAAACACTATCATCAGCTGAAATTACATAAACTGCATTATTTTATGTGTCAGGTCTGCCCTTATACAACAGACAGTATACTGTACTGATCATAGATTGTGTTTTGCACTGCAGATTTTTTTTTTTTTTTTTTTGAAGTCTCTGGGCCCTATTTTAACGATCTGAAACGCAAGTGTCAAAGCGCAAAGCGCAAGTAACTTTGTGGGCGGGTCTTGGCGCTGTTGCTATTTTCCCAGCGGGATAAATGACTCTTGCGCCAGGCGCAAATCTAAAATGGGTTGGTCTGAAGTAGCTTCATTATTCATAGGTGTGGTTTGGGCGTAACGTGAAATAAACCAATCAGAGCGTCATCTCACATTCCCTTTAAGAGCAGACGCGCTTTGTTCTAAAGCGGATTCCTATTATAACGGCGGATTTGCCAGACGCGCGCCAGGAGCGGTTCACAGCCAAGGAGAGCAACGCTCTCGTCAGGGACGTTGGGGATGGAGAAACCCACCCAAATTAACTTCGGTTAAAAAGGCGTATGATAATTTGGGTAAATGTGTAAGCTAGATGTATGCTTTTATAATACAGTTTTTTACAATCGCTATGACAGTTTTTTCAATACATTTAACAAGTTTCCTAAACTCTTAACGCACCAACACACCTAAAACACACAATTGGCAAAACGGTTAATTTCATGCTCAAAATCACACATTGTAAACTAAACTCCAAAACTTATTTTCAAAATACAATAATACACTAACACAATACACTATGTCTAACAAAACACTGCAAACATGTTTCAAAATCAAATAATTATTCAAAACACTGACACATGTTCTCTTCCAACAGGAACATTTAGTCAATCATTACACAATGACAAAAAAACACTATCATCAGCTGAAATTACAGAAACTGCATTATTTTATGTGTCAGGTCTGCCCTTATATAACTGATAGTATATTGTATTGATCATTGTGTTTTGCACTGCACTGTTTTTTTTTTAAGTTGCTCTACATTTTTGTTTTGTTTGTAATGTAAATGCATGCATTTCGTCGTTGTTGTTTTTTGCAGCAGCAGAAATTCAATACAGCAAAATAAATGACCCTTCTTAGAGTAGCTTTATAGAATGTATGGATTGTGAAAAAAAAGAAGACAGAGACAGAATTGCTGCAGTGACGGCTTTATTTGCAACAGGACATTTCTGCAAGATAACAAAAATATGCAATATAGCTGCCATTTACAGTATTACAGTACTGTATGTGAAAATACAAAATATACAAACAGAAAAGGCCATCTTCTAATCTGCCCGGTCTTCTGCATTTGTCCACATGTTCTCATCCACATCACACCTGATATCTTCCCTGGCAAGGCATCTTGGGAAGAATCTTTTACAGTAACATGCCTTATCCACCCCTGGCAGTGTTCAGTGATGTCTTGGTATGCAGCATCTTCTGCATACAGGAGGGACATTTGGTCCTGTGGACTATTATGGTCAAAAACCTTTCATCTCCAGGCGGAGAAAACTCCTCAATGGGGTTGAGGAAAGGGAATAAGGGGCAAGGAAAATAGACATCATCCTCTGATGGGCGTCAAACCAGGCTGTGACTAGATGGGAATGGTGGAATGCCACATTGTCCCACATTTGCATAACTTCAATAAGCTGTTTCTCACTAGCAATGGAATAAAATACAGGGGATATATTTGTGTTTCAATTCACAATATAAACAGTCATTTACCTTGACTTAAGCCTGTAAGGTTAGGTTCAGAACATGGTGTTATCTGTTCTGACATACAGTGTTAAAGCATTGGTAAATTTGGCAGTAAAAATCCATTGTTTTGTTCTTGTTTGAGCTTGTGTGTAAAAGAAGTTCAAGCATTTTAAATTTGTGTTAATTGTATGCATTTTGTGTTAAAGCAACAAGAAATGTGTTAATAGTATAGCTTACACAGGTGGATGTAGTGCTAACTGTGTTAAGAGTTTTGGAAAATTGTTAAAAGTATTGAAAAATCTGTCATAGCAATCGTAAAAAACTGTAAATTGTCTATCTATCTATCTATCTATCTATCTATCTATCTATCTATCTATCTATCTATCTATCTATCTATCTATCATAATAATGTATGATTTGCAAAAATGAAAACTGCTGCTTCTGTGTAGATGAGAGAATCAAAGTGTATGCGCGTTGTGCACACGCTACATTGATTATGGCCAAGCATGCGCCCTTAAAATAGCATATGAATAACATGCGCAACGCGCCACTGACTTTAAACTATTTTTTCCTGGTTAGTGGCGCAATTGTTTTCTAAACCTGCAAAATAGCATGAAGGAACGTTTGCGCCGGAACACGCCTCCTTTTTTGCGCTGAACCGCCCAGGGAGCGCAAGTTCATTCCCTAGTTTAGCGACGTGCTTCTGTGGAGGGAAAAGCGCGCTTTGCGCGGGTGCAAAATAGGAATGATACATGCGTCAGTGTACAAAGTCAATTGCGCTGGGTGCAAGATAGGGCCCTCTATATTTTTGTTTTGTTTGTAATGTAAATGCATGCATTTTTTTTTTTTTTTTTTTTGCAGCAGAAATTCAATACAACAAAATAAATGACCCTTCTTAGAGTAGCTTTATAGAATGTGTAGTTTGTGAAAAAAAGAAGACAGAGACAGAATTGCTGCAGTAACGGCTTTATTTGCAACAGGACATTTCTGCAAGATAACAAAAATATGCAATATAGCTGCCATTTACAGTATTACTGTATGTGAAAATACAAAATATACAAACAGAAAAGGTCATCTTCTAATCTGCCCGGTCTTCTGCGTTTGTCCACATGTTCTCATCCACATCACACCTGATATCTGCCCTGGCAAGGCATCTTGGGAAGAATCTTTTACATTAACATGCCTTATCCACCCCTGGCAGTGTTCAGCTGTGATGTCTTGGTATGCAGCATCTTTTGCTTACAGGAGGGACATTTGGTCCTGTGGACTATGGTCAAAAACCTTTCATCTCCAGGCTGAGAAAACTCCTCAATGGGGGTTGAGGAAAGGGAAGTAAGGGGCAATCCTCTGATGGGCGTCAAACCAGGCTGTGACTAGACGGGAATGGTGGAATGCCACATTGTCCCATATTTGCATAACTTCAATCAGCTGTTTCTCACTAGCAATGGAATAATGTGAAAATACAAAATATATGAACAGAAAAAGCACCAGAAGAATAAAAAAAAAAGAGTCATCTTATTATTATTTGCATAATTCTATCAGCTGTTTCTCAGTAAGAATAGAATCAAATACAGGGGATATATTTGTGTTTCAGTTCACAATATAAGCAGCTGTTTACCTTGACTTTAGCCTGTAAGGTTAGGTTTAGAACATGGTGTTATCTGTTCTGACATACAGTGTTAAAGCATTGGTAAATTTGGCAGTAAAAATCAATTGTTTTGGTCTTGTTTGAGCTTGTGTGTAAAAGAAGTTCAAGCATTTTAAATTTGTGTTAATTGTATGCATTTTGTGTTAAAGCAACAAGAAATGTGTTAATAGTATAGCTTACACAGACGGATGTAGTGCTAACTGTGTTAAGAGTTTTGGAAAATTGTTAAAAGTATTGAAAAATCTGTCATAGCAATCGTAAAAAACTGTAAGTATGGGTAAGCGCTTGTTAGCGATTGAAAAAAAAAAAACTGTAATATATGTAAATATATTTCACACTTACTGTAACATCATATATTTTTGTTATATTACAGAATATATTTCAAAATGATAAATATAAGTGACCAACAATGCAAATATATTTCAATGTATTTGGAATATATGCCACATATATTTTCGACACTTTACGTAAAATATATTTCAATATATTGTTTATCTGTATGGGTGGAGGTGGAAAGTGTTTGGTCACCACCCACATGACCAAATGTCTCTTTTGGAAGCCATGCGTGCCGGATGTGAGGACACGACTGCCAGGGATGGATAAGGCACTCCAGAAGGTTCTTCCCCAGGTGCATGGCAGAGAGCATTAGATGTGATGTTGATGAAAACCTGTGGCCTGATGCTAGAGAGAGGCAAGATTAGCCCCTCAATTATTTGTTCGAATTACAGTATGTACTTTTAGTTTCTACCTTTTTTTTCTCATTACTGTAATTCCGTAAATTACTACAGACTATTGAAGCAAACTGCTAATTTTCATTTACCTTAAAGAATTGTTATGTTCTAAAAATTGTAATAAATCATGTGAAAGAATGTCACTCTCTTCTTTGAAGAAAATATTACTTTGTATGAAGTCACTGAAATTGTTCAAACTGTAAAGATGAAAAGTTTGTATTTTCTGTATTGGTGTTTGATGCTAGTGTTTTTCCTCTCAGTGTGTTCTGAGTGACAGTGTGTGTTATCTCAGTGAGGGTTGTGCACAGTGTTTGGCTGCACTGAGCTTGTTTTGAGCCATGTGTTAAGAGTTGTGCTGCTTGGAATGAGTTTTGCAGGTGATGTGAACTGTTTAGCTCAGGTGACTGTTGCTGTGCAGACTGTAGTTAGAGTTTTGCACATGTAGCTCCAGTTGTGCTCACTGTCGTTTAGCAATCGAAAAAAACTGTAAATATTTTTACAGTTTTAATAATAATGTAACTATAATAATGTGTGAATTGTCTTTTGAAATAGTAGTACTTTGATGTTAAGTTGTGTCATATTGAACAGGTGATTTTTGTTAGACGAAAAAATTATCTAAGTTGTATGTGTATTGTATCCAAGAAAAGGGTTAGAGTTGTGAAAAATGACATCAAGGTTCTGAAAATAGTAACAAAGTGATTGTAAAAAAATAAATCACATGGTATGTTGTAGAAATATATGTTGTAGAAAAGTAATGTTATGCACTGCATATGGTACAACACACAGATTTTTCCATTGATCACTGTTTATTTATATAGTGATTACGCTTCAGATGTGTGAGCTTCATGGGTGTTGAAGACAGATTGTTCTGTTTGGCCTATAGAGGTACAATAACTACCTTTTAGCTGTTTAGTTGCTTCACAAAGATAAAAATGATGGCATTAAACTTGCCATTTAGCTTCTGGCCGTGTTGGCACAGGTGCATATACATTTTTTTCCCCCTCTCTCTTTCTCTCTGATTAATCTGAAAAGGTTTAGGTGAGTTCTAAGCATATTTCTTCCATGCATTAATGTCTACATCTTTTCAGTCTATCTACATAAAATAAAGCATTATACAAATAAAACAGTACACAAATCTTTCCATTTGGCTCCATGCATTTATTAAAATAAGTCTAACCCATAAAATATAGAATGTTATAGGAATATGATGTTTCTTTGTAACATAATTCTGTACCTTACCTCAAAAAACATGGTGGTTTATGTGTGTATAATCCTTGTGTTTTTGCACTTGGGTGGTGGTTGGTGCGTTCATCTATGTGAAATTTTCAAGAAACTTCAGCTGCAACTACATATAACTGTTTACAGATTTAAGCAAATATATACCGTCAGCCACATCAAATGTTTATTTTGTAAATGGAAAGATGAAAACGAGATGTAAAGAAATTCAAAATTAACTTCTTGAATTGAACTGATTGGATGAAAAAAAAAACAACGACGAGGTGTAAGCACCCTAGGTTGATCTATTCATTTAAGGGCCGTTAACACAACACCATTATCAACTAAAAATAGTCACGTATGCATGTTGGGCGTTCATTTACATGTACATGCTGAAAACGCAAACATTTGAAATCAGGTTTCAAAGTGCACGTTTTTGAAAATGACATTGTTATCGACTCCGTATAAACTACACAAATGTGATTTTGTGAAAACGGCTACGTCATTCACGTGTTCAGTCTAGCTGTGTAGTGTTTCTTTACAAATTGACATCCCAACTACTGGTCTGGTATGCATAATTTAGCGTTTAGTCGTTTTCATGGATCTAAGGGATCATTTTGACAACGTTGTCGTCTGTACTGTATAATGCCATACAACACTTACATAACCCAGAGGCTTTGGGAGGAAGCTAAAGTGTAACTGTTTGGCTACCATCATGTAAGGTAGGATTTAGAAAAAAAATAAATAAAATAAAAAGCATCTGAAGAAAAGCACAATATGTCACCAACTGTCAAGTATGGGAGTATCTCTGTAATGCCTCAGGGCTATTTGGCAGCTAGTCGTACATAAGATAGTCACAAAGAAGATTGTATTTTACCTCGTCAATAAATCCTGGGAGCTTAAGTGTAAAACCTGTAGCTGAAACGTGGCTGGATGTTACATTTACTGTACACATTTCATTGAGACTCATCTAAAACGAGTAAATGCATTCAGGTTACTCTTTGCTAGTAAACTATGTTTGCTCCTTGGGAATAAAATCCATGATCTTGACATTATAGTTGCATGATCTTCCTGTTGAACTGGAACATGTTAAGTCTGCTTTTAGAAAAGAAAACAAGGTATTTAGAACCAACACTGTCAGAAGATCAATGGCTCTAAAAGAGGTACACAAGAAAATACAGAAAACATTCCCAAAGCAAAAACAGACAGGAGAGGAAATGGAATATGACTGTCTTACACATGCAACATTTAGATTTATTTAATGCAGTTGTTGTTGTTGTAATGGATTTTATTTTTTATTTTATTCAAAAATCTACAACATCTAATTTGCCAGTGGACTTTAAGTGTCTGCAACAGGATTATCTTTATGTGGCACAAAATGGCCTGAGAAAAATGAGAGAATCAGATCGCATAATTCAAATCTGTATTGACCGATCTCTTCCAGTGCATGACATCAATGACTATCAGATCTGCTCATGGGCGCTCTTAAGGGACAAAAATATTATTTTTAGGAGATCAATAAATCTGCAATGTAAACTTAGAGAGGCTTCTGTCAACTATAATGCAACACCAAAAAAAAAAAAGAGAAAAAAAAAAAGATGTATCTTTCTGCAAATCTGCTGGTTATTGTTACTTATTGTTCTTTTATCTCAAGTTATGCATTCTTAAAAACACAAACTGAATTTGGGGATCAGTTCATAAGCTGATTTAGTAAATGCTAATTATTCCAAATCCATCTTTTTCAGAAGCATCCCTTTTAGCACCAATCTGTGGGGTTTATCATGATGATAATCATGAAATAACCTAAATATTTCAAAGGAATTATCCAGAATTTTACAACAAGTTTAATATAAAGCTAGCATGTATATATAAAAAGGCAATTATTAATGGATGTTTCCTGTTTATAATAATACATTAATTCATCAGTTAGTTTACTTTAATCCATGTTAGTTTGTGAGCAAAAAAAAAAAAAATGGATCTAATAAATGATAGATTTTATTCTGAAACTCGGGTGCACATAGATGTTGCTATAGCTAGGTTAGGGATAAATAATACATTTTATTTATTATGTTAAGCATTACAAGAATACAAATACAATACAATACAAATACAACACAATAAAACAGAACATTAAGTAACTTAAAACGCAATTAAAAAGCATAAGCCAAGTTAATCATTGTAAGCTATCTTTAAAAGCTTACAATAATTTGTTTGAGCATATACAGTATTTTAATAACACTCAGCGTAATTATTAGTCTTGAACAGTAAACTCTCAAGTTTCAGCTTTTGTTGGTTATGTGTATAGTCAGAATGACTCGTGATTCTTTATATTGGGTGTATGCAGCCCCTGCCAACATGGCCAGTGGAAGAGAAGGGGATAAAACAGCCTAACACAATCCCAACAGTGAACGGAAGAGCATCATCATCTCTATCCAGTAACAGTGGCAAATGTCCAAAACAGAAGAGCATCTTCGTCATCTCTCTCCAATAACAATGGCAAAAGTCCAACAAGAGGAATTTGCGGGCTGGCAGCTACAGCGAATGGTTGAAGCCACTGTCACCAGCAATGACCCGATACTCTGGTGACATTAGCCCAGCAGTAGACACTACTGATCAACTAGCCCAAAGCAGATGCCTCTTAGTGGATTAAACACATTAAAGCGCTTGCACTCAGTAGGGGGAGGTATCACATGTGGCTGCCCCCTAGTGCTTCCAGTGAATCATAGCAGTTACTACTTGGCAAGTAGCCAGGAGTCAATTGCCATTGTGGTCAGTTGTCACATTCCCAGTTCCCCCATGCAGTCACTTACCACTTGGCAAGAAGAACCGGCTCCTTAGCGGATTGCACATGCAATTGTAAATGACGTTCCTTCAGCGTTCTGCTCTGATCTCTAATCAGATACTGGTAAAAAAGAAACTGAGAAAAAAGACTTTTGAAAAGAGGCCGCTGCCTAATTTAATCTTTTTTCTATCACTTCACTTCCATAATTTGATTCTGCAGCTGACACACACACACACATTACTGGGACGATCCTTCTGAACCAAACTGGTTAAGCACCTTGTTCAACCTTGATTCTTTGCAGAGCTCAAACCTTTCCAGTTACCATTACTCACCAAACTACACCACACCTGTTCAGTACCCTGTGTATTTTACGTGATAATGTGCAACTAGATGGACATTATCACATTATTATAATGAATGCACTGTGCTGGGTTTTGATTAATTTTGACCTAACTCGTTAAACCCATTGATTTGAATAGGAAAATTCTGTACCATATAGATATAAAAATACAAAGAGAGAGAAAATGTATTCCTTTTCTTTGTTATCAAGTGCTTTAAATATTACATTATGTCAGGGGTTCCCTGACTGGGGTTTGTGATGGGAGTGCAGTGGGTTCATAAAATGATGAAAAGCTAATAATTAATCACATCTGCAAGAGTTCTGAACATACGCAGTAGGCTTTTTAGAAAGGAAATATTAAAATAAAGAAGGAGAATTAGGGAGAATCAATAAATTATGAACAATTTACTGCCATTTTGTGAATATATTATGTAATCATGTATTCAACTGTCGGATTATGAGTATTTGAATACATAATGTAATCTAATTGCAAGCATTTAATTTTTCCAGATTACACATAATCGGTTACTACCCAGTATGTGCATTTTTAGCATGTACGTTTAATTATGTTTTCTGTACATTATTCTGCTGAATACACAGCTTCTTTAAAATTAACAAATACTGTACATGGATAATATTGATTTGAAAAAAAAATACTTGTAGTAAAACATTCAGCCTGTAGAAAAAGACGATCACTGTCTGCAACAATTGTAAAATAATATATTTTAATAGTAATATGATGCAGTTTAACTTTATTTATAGTATCTCTGAACTAGTTAAAGAATTAACATTTTTCTACAATGTAGCATGTATATTTTACAAAGTGGCAGCTTTCACTGTCATGGAAAAAAAAAAAAAAATTTTTAGTGGTCAATATTCAAAATGACTTGACCGCTCACAGTTGCAACTATCCAATCAGAATCAAGTATTTGAGAGAGATGTGTAATTACATGCAATTTGTTCATTTTACCCGAATGTACAAATGAGAATAATGCAAGGAAGAAACATGTGCTACCTTACTATCACGGGTTGTAGTATATAAGTAACGAACAAATCAGGAAACCTTAATACAGAACTCACTTAGGAATACTCTGTAGAAACGGGCCACACAACACCTTAACATTGACGTGGACATGACAGAGACTGCAGGAACACAAGGAGGATAAATACTAGACTAAACGAGGAACTAATACGATATTAATTAGAGAGCAGGTGAACCGAACCCAACGTTTAGACACTGGGAAACTGGGTCAAATGACAGGGCACACACACAGGCAAACATGACAGAACCAAAAACACAATATACATGTTACACTTATCACACCATAAGTAAACTATACACCCAAGGCATTACTTCAATGTGGAGCACTGGTTCGTCTCAGTTTTTGGATGAACTCATTTCCCCTTTGGTTGAACTCTTTTTCTGTCTGGCTCTAGTCCCCAATTTTAGTAATCTGCTTTGTGACAGTTCCAATTGCTAAAAGTGCTTTACAAATAAATCAGAAATGAATTGAATTAAGTCGCCTTACTCTTCGCTAATACCATGTGTAAAACACGGAAGAAGCTTTTACTGCTCTCGTTTACTGGCATAAGCAGGCCAAGGTATTGAACGTGGCCTTAGGCTGCTAGCCAACACAACATGTCCCAGGAGAACGGGAATGGTCAGCTTCAGGCAAAGGCACAATCACTCACCTACTCACAAACAGGGACAACATGATCTTCAACTCCCTCTGGGATACTAATTGGCTTATCGACCTCATCTCTGATGTACAACCTGCCTCTGAAGGTAAAAAATAAATAAAAAAATAATCATCCTCTGGAAACGGATGTGTAACTGCTCACCCAGATACCGTAAGTGATGTTTTCATGTTGGGAAAAAGGGGGGCAACTGTTACAAAGGAGACCCGATTTTTGTCTAAAACATAAGTTACTCAGTAGTAATTTCTTGTTTTTAGAACTGGTGCATAAAAACAGTACAACACTTGCAGTTTTGCTTTTGAAATTGAATTACCTACTGCCGAATCACAGCCATACTGTTCAGAACAACTGTAAACCTGGTTCTACTTCTTTAACCTTCTGCTATCTTCTGCTCATGCGAGTGATGCAAGTTTAAGTCTGGCCTATCTAATAATTTCTGTCTCATCTTCACTGTCAATCCAATAAATTAGTAAAAAAAAACAAAAAAAACATGAGAATGCTGTCAAATCCAAATATCTCAGAAGGCATAGCCAATTTTAAACAGTCGATGTAACTTTGTCAAACTGATTTCATCAGTGTGTTGACTGCACAATCAGTAACTTCAGAGGTGAATTGATGAAAGAGGCATTTGAGTGAATATTGGTGAATGCAGAAAAGTTGGTGATTTTGTGTCAAAGTATTTTTTGCACTTGAATGCTTCTTCAACTCACACTAAAACGGCATTTTGGGGGCCTGAAAATACAAACTTTTGAAAACGGGTTTCAAAGTGCAAGTTTTTGAAGTCTCTGTGTAAACTATAAATATGCAAATGTGTGAGGTCATGTGCATGTGTTTCATGTGTTCAGTCTATAGGCACATAATGTTTATTTACAAAGTGACATCGCCAACTACTGGCCTGACAGCAGAATACCGTGTTTTCGCGGATCCGTGTGAACGGGGATCGTTTTGACAACGTTGTCGTATGTACGCGAAGAACAATTTTTAGTGCATCGTTGTCGTGCAAATGTACCCTCAGTGTAGTAGTCATTTTGTTATTGTGTTTCTGTTTCTTGTATTCCCTTATCAGGGGGGCGTTTCCCAAAAGCATCTTTAGCCGGACGCAAGTTCCATCGTTATCAGCATAGTTCAATGAGTCAGTGTTTCCTGAAACCATAGTTTTAACAAACATTTGCAAACAAAAATGCAAAGTTGTGTGGTTGGAGCGACAGCTCTCGACCTGTGGTTAGAAGCATAGATGCTTGTTTTAATGACATGTGAACTCAATAAATCCTTATCTTGGGCAAAATAAGCAAGCTGACATTCAGTGCAACCTATATCTTTTACTTATAATACATACAAATGTCATTTACATCTTTTAGTTTGTCAAGAGATTTAAAGAGTAATTTTTTAATGCTGCGCACGTGCGAACATGCTCTAGTAAGTAAGAATGAGCCTATGGTTGAATCTTGAAAAATGAGAAATAGTCCTCAGATGCCATGTAATTTATAGCAAAACATCTAGCATTAATTCGATCTCAAACCGATTCATTTAAAGTAGTTATTACTCCACTACCTGCGTGACATCATTAACCAACGTGGTTGAACGACCAATTTGCAGCAATATGGGTTCAGCTTTTAATGAATCTTTTTGAGATTAAACACAACTTTGTGATGCTGCTTGTTAATGTTCATTGGAACTATGGTTTCGGGAAACACACACTTGTTGAACTATGATGATAACGACAGAGCTTGCGACCATGCTTTTGGGAAACGCACCCCTGGTTAGCTCTTGATTGCCACTTGTTGTTGGTTGCCTTACTTACTGATTAGTTTCACCTGCGCCTTGTTTAGTTTCCATTGTTTGCCTTACATATTTTAAGCCCTGTGTTACAGTTCCTCCTGGGCCGGCTTTCCCGATAACGATGTATCTTAGCTTTTAAGAGCGCTTTCTACGTGCAAGGTTACGAACGCTCGCAGCAATTCCACGAGCGTTTCCCAAAAATGCACTTAACATGAACGCGCGAGGACACGCTCTACGTGCTACTTAAGAGTCGCTGTCCATTCGCGAAGTGCTGAAATATAACCTTATATGGAATCGTATTCTGAAGGTTTAACCTAACAATTGTCATCTGTTGTGGATTAGCAATCAAGACAAGTCTATATAAAACACCTACAGGCGGAGGCACTGACAAAATGGCTGAACAAAAAAGAAAAAAAAAAAAGAAAAGAAAAGATACCTTTCAAAAATATGAAATTAATGTCCTTTTAGAGGAGATAGAGTGAAACAAAGATGTTATTTTTAACAGATTTAAAGGATTTATTTTATTTATTTATTTTGTTCATTCATTTCATTTTGATTAAAATTATTAGATTAAATTATTTCTATTTTTTGTTTTGTTTTCTGACCTTTTTAATTATTTAATTTATACATTAATTTAACCAACAACAAAAAAAGAGTAATAAAGTGTTCAATAAATTACAATCAAAACCTTATATTATAATCACATTGCATTTGAATAAAGTTAAAGGTGTAATCTGCCGGTTGTCCTGCAGGTGTCCTCATAAATCTGTCTTCTTACGATGCACTTGGGGATGTACGATTACTCCAGAGCACTCGTAGATCTACGAAGATTTTCAAGTGCTACTTAAGCTACGATGCTTTTGGGAAACAGACCGTAATATTAAGATCAGTCGTACGATCGTTTTTACGATCAATTTAGGCTTACGATGCTTTTGGGAAACGCAGCCCAGGTTGGTTCTCATTTGTTCATGTGTGGTTTGCACCACACCACCTAACCTGTTCACTGGTAGTTTAACTGATGTGGTTAAACTTATTGTAAAGTGCTACCAAGGCATTTGGAAAGTTACAAAAATAAATGATGGAAAAAAGGTTTTCAATATTTATCTGTATTAAAAAGAGGAAAAGGCTAAAGTCTTCTTTTCTCGAAATCTGTGTGCATGATCTGCAGAGGATTTTATTCTTCAGCACTACAGTCATCCTCATTCAGAATATCTTACTGAGTCTTCAGGCAGATGCAGTTATTTTTAATAAATCATTCAAAGCTATGAAGCACTTAGCCAAGGTCAAAAGTGCTGTGAGCAGTGTTGAATGGAGGCTAAATAGCTTCTCTAGTAACACTTGGTGGCATATCGAAATGGAGTCCATGGACAAGCTGTTCACTGTTAATTGTAGTGTAAAAGAGCCTCTTTAAGACGGGGTTGGAGCTCAATGACAGTGTATTCCACAGCCAAATGTAAACAATGCAATGTGTCAAGCTTTATTTATTAATTAATTAATTCATTTATTTATTTATTTACAGAGAATCTGTGTCCATTTTGTCTGTAACATCTCAGGTCAAATTTTATGAGCCCTGAATGTCTTGAAAAGAATCACACTGCAGTTGGGCTGATGTACGACCTTGAATGAAAGAATCTGTCATGCCCTTCATGTATGTGTCATGCACACGAATAATCAACAAGTGTGCATCTGACACATTGTCCTCTGTGTGGACGTTTGTAATTTAGAATATGACGGAAAAGGCAACATAACTCTTTGTGTATCGCCTACAAGCTAACAACATACAGTACTGCCTTTAAAAAAGAGATTATATTTAGACCCAGCAAAATTAATTATTATTTTAAATTGTGAGAATTAGAACAATTAAACCTGACTTAATTAGATTTTATATAACTTAGATTTTTTTTCTCAGAATATATCAGTTGTTACACACAAAAATAAGGCCCCAATTTATACGCTAAAATGAGTTCCCTTTCAAGGGAACTCGCGTTGCGTCGAGTTTGACGCTATGGGAACGCTTTGCGTGATGACGTCTTGAAGCACATGTAAAATCAGTCCAATGGTGTGGCGGAACGTCAGAGGCGGGTGACGTCACGTACCAGGAAGCTATAAAAGCCGGCCCGAAACAGAAAACGAAAGCTTTCTGAGTCTTCAGTTGCGCTCTGTGTGAAATCTGTCTGTATATTTGGTGTTGTCTGTCTATATCATATATATATATATTCAGTATGGCGAGCGAGCAGCAGTTTAGAGTGTGTGTCCATCCCTGCCCGCGTTATTTAACGGGAGGTGACACACACACTCTTTGTGTTGTTTGTTTGGGAGAGGAGCATGCCCAGTCAGCACTCGAGGGTGGTGACTGTGTGCATTGCTGTGCGCTTCCATTGCGTACGCTCCGATCCCGCTTGGCTCGGTTCAATCCCGACCACGCTCCCCAGGGCTCGGGTCCCGCCGCTGCCGAGGCACGGCGTCGATCTCAGACCTGGGGTTCACAGATGGATTTATCAGTGGATGTTGAGACGGGCTCTGCCTTATCTCAGCATCCGTCTGATAGATCCAGTGCCTCTTATCAGGGTGTGGAAGCACGCGCTGCGGTTTCTTCCCCCCCGATAGAGGTACCAGTACTGCAACTATCCAGCTCTGAGGAGTTGGATGTTGTGAGTATTGTAGCTGAGTCTGAGGATTCGCCACCTCAGTCTCATGCGTTTGAGGAACTGCTCGATGTCATTACTAGAGCTGTTGACAGACTGTCTATTGAGTGGCCAGAAGATAGGCAGGACGTTCGTTCGAAAAGTAAGCTCGACGAACGCTTCCTGCCATCTCGTGCGCAGCCCCAGCGCAGGAGCCTGCCGTTTTTCCCCGATCTCCACACCGAGGTGTCGAGATCGTGGGCGAAACCAGTGTCATATCGAGTGTATACTGCACAAACATCACACTATTCATCCATTCACAATTATAAAGAGCATGGTTATGGGGAGATGCCGAAGGTGGAAGAGACGCTCGCGAGCTATCTCTCTCCAGCAACGGCATCTTCTCTGAAGGCTCCTGCACTTCCATCCAAGCCAGTAAAAGTTACTTCTTCCCTGGTTCATAAAGCTTATGCCGCCGCCGGTCAAGCTGCAGCGTGTTTACATACAATGTCCATAATGCAAGCTTACCAGGCTGAGTTATTGGGTGATTTTGAGGAGGGCGGGGGTATTAGTGCTGATACGGTGTCTGAACTGCGTAGAGCCACGGATTTGTCTCTCAGGGCCACCAAGGAGACGGCTAAATCCATCGGCCGCTCTATGGCAGCCCTGGTGGCCACTGAGAGGCATCTGTGGCTCAACTTAAGTGACATAAAGGACAAAGAAAAACATGTTCTTTTAGATGCACCAGTATCCACGCAAGGGTTATTTGGAGACGCAGTTAATAGTGCTGTAGCGAAGTCACAAGAAGCTTCAAAACAGGCAGCTGCACTTCAGAAACTTCTCCCCCGCCGTTCTTTCTATGAGGCTGCTGAGCGGGAGCAGCCTCACTCCTCTAAAAAGAGCGCTGAGCACCGCGCCACTCAGAAACAGAGCGTTTCCTCCCGTGCTCCCCCACAAAAATCTCGGGGACACGGAGGGCGCTCTCAAACCCAGCAGTCTTCGAGGGGTAAAACGGATCTGCGGACCGTTATTACCGCCAAGAAGGCTGCTGGGAAAAAGTCCTGATGTATGAGGGCTCAGGACAAATGAGGGTAGTCCCCCCGAAGCAGAGCGGTTAACACCTCTTTTCACGGTGCCCGTCTCTCTTCGGTGCCCTCAGGGGACCGTTCTGCCAACCCTGCCGCCTCCGGCGTTACAGGGCGCAGCGGTCTCCGGCGAGCACATATCTCAAGGTCCACCCGGAAACGTAGTGGCCTCGGGATGCCCGCCCCCTCTGAGGAGGGTGCTAGAGCAGTCTGTTTGGTCGTTCCCTGCCGGTGCGCCGTTACAGGGCGACGAACCGACTGCTCAACAGCAGGAGAAAAATACGGTGCCGTCTCTCTTCGGTGCCCTCAGGGGACCGTTCTGCCAACCCTGCCGCCTCCAGTGTTACAGGGCGCAGCGGTCTCCGGCGAGCACATATCTCAAGGTCCACCCGGAAACGTAGTGGCCTCGGGATGCCCGCCCCCTCTGAGGAGGGTGCTAGAGCAGTCTGTTTGGTCGTTCCCTGCCGGTGCGCCGTTACAGGGCGACGAACCGACTACTCAACAGCAACAAAATCCAGAAACCAGTCTCGAGAGACTGGTACCTCTAGTAGAATCTTTGACAGCGTGGAAGCTACTGTCAAATGTTTCTCGTTGGGTCCTGCAGACCGTGGAAAAAGGGTATTAGATACAATTCTAGTAACGCCCACCGCGGTTTATGGGGGTCTTGCCCACAATGGTGGGCCCCGAGCAGGTTCTGGTTATGGAACAGGAAGTAAACACTCTGTTAGAGAAAGGGGCCATAGAATATGTACCTCCCTCCAACAGGGAAACCGGGTTTTACAGCCGGTACTTCATAGTTCCAAAGTAGGACGGGGGATTGCGTCCCATTTTAGGTCTTCGAGTTGTCATGCAGCTCAAGTTCAAAATGTTAACATTGAGACAATCGTGCCACAGATTAGTCCGAGGACTGGTTTGTCACGATAGACCTCAAGGACGCATATTTCCATCCGTCCGTGTCATTGGAAGTTCCTGAGGTTTGCTTTCGGGGGCAAAGCATACCAATATCGAGTTCTTCCATTCGGCCTGGCTTTATCACCCCGCACTTTCACCAAATGCGTGGATGCAGCTCTGGCGCCTCTGCGCCTCCGGGGTATTCGCATCACGAACTACATCGACGATTGGTTGATTTTAGCTCAGTCGCATTAGATGGCGGTTCAACATCGAGATGTTGTTCTCGCCCATATGAAAGAGTTGGGGTTACGGCTGAACGCCAAGAAGAGTGTGCTTCTCTATTTTAGAGGACCACTTTTTTAGGCGTGGTTTGGGATTCAGTGTCGATGCAGGCGCGCCTGTCATCGCCACGCTTCGATCCTGGCAGCTGTGAGAAGTGTAAAGCTAGGCCAGCTACTCACTGTCAAACAGTTCCAGAGACTGTTGGGTCTCATGGCAGCAGCTTCCAACGGGATACCTTTTGGACTGCTGCACATGAGGCCCCTGCAGTGGTGGCTCAGGACCAGAGGGTTTTTCCCCGAGGGGCAACCCATTTCGCACAATCAAGGTCACGCGGTGATGCCTACGTGCCTTGGTTATGTGGAAGAAACCTTGGTTCCTGTCCCAGGGCCCAGTGCTGGGAGCTCCTTGTCGTCGCAAACTGCTAACGACGGATGCTTCCCTCACGGGTTGGGGAGCGATCCTGAGGGTCGCTCATCTCAAGGTCTGTGGGAAGACCATCATCGTTCCTGGCATTCTATAGCCTAGAGATGTTAGCTGTCTTCCGGGCTCTGAGGAGCTTTATCACAGGTCTCAGGGGACACCATGTGTAGTACATACGGACAACACGTCGGTAGTCGCCTATATCAAGGGGGTTTGCGCTGGCACGCCATATCCTCTTGTGGTCCCAGGGGAAGTTGCTGTCACTCAAGGCAGCCTACATCCCCGGGGTCCAGAATATAGGAGCAGACACTCTGTCGAGACAGGGGCCGAGGCCCGGGGAATGGTGGCTCCACCCCCGAGGTGGTGGAGCTGATATGGAAATTATAAGTGGGTCTGTTTGCGTCTCGAGAGACGTCTCACTGTCCACTTTGGTTCTCCCTCACGCATCCAGCTCCTTTGGACTGGATGCTATGGTGCAGACGTGGCCGAGGCTACGTCTGTACGCTTTTCCCCCAGTTGCTCTGCTCCCGGGAGTTCTGGAGAGAGTTCGCAGGGACCGGGTTTGCATGCTTCTTATAGCCCCGCGCTGGCCGGGCAGAGTATGGTTTCCCGATCTTGTGTCGCTCCTCGACGGGCCTCCTCTGGAGCTACCCGTCAGGAGGGACCTTCTGTCCCAGGCGGAGGGCTCGATATTTCACCCCCGCCCAGAACTGTGGAACCTGTGGGCTTGGCCTCTGAGGGGGCCCAGCTCATAGAGTCAGGTCTCTCAACTGAGGTTGTTGAGACCATTCTACAGTCCAGAGCTCCCTCCACGAGGAAACTTTATGCCCTGAACTGGAGAGTATTCACCTCTTTGTGTAGTGACCGTCGGTTGGATCCAGTCAACTGCCCAATTGGTACAGTTCTGGAGTTCCTGCAGGACCGGTTCACTGCAGGTCTGACCCCGTCCACTTTAAAGGTTTATGTGGCGGCCGTAGGTGCTTACCACAGTCCTTTGGGTGGAATGTCTGTGGGGAAAGACCCCTTTGGTATCTCGTTTCCCTCGTGGCACTTGGAGGTCCTCCTCCCTTTCGAAATCGGACCAGGAGGCTAATAATTTGCTTTGCCCTGTTCGGGCGTTAGACGCGTATGTCCACAGAGCTGCCCTGTGGCGTAAAAGTGACATTTGCTCCCCTAACAAGGGAGGTCCAGTGTCTAAGCAAAGGATGAGCAGTGGGTGGTTGAGACTATCTCACTTGCTTATGAGGCGGCTGGACAGCCTTCTCCTTTGGCTGTCCGGTCGCACTCTACGAGGAGTATGGCGGCCTCTAAGGCCCTTATATCAGGAGTTTCGTTACAGGACGTTTGTGATGCGGCAGGCTGGTCCTCACCGCACACTTTCGTCAGGTTCTACTCTCTGGATCTAGACTCTGCTCCAGGGTCTCATGTTTTGTCTTCCTAGTGCTGCTCACCAGATTTCACACAGGACAGACATTTGTAGCTATGGAGGCGTTGGTATAGACGTTCCCATAGCGTCAAACTCGACGCAACGCGAGTTCCCTTGAAAGGGAACGCCTCGGTTACGACTGTAACCTCGGTTCCCTGAAGAGGGAACGAGCGTTGCGTCACCTTGCCATATCTCCTTCATGCCTGTCAACACGACTTCAGACTTTACGAAGCTTTCGTTTTCTGTTTCGGGCCGGCTTTTATAGCTTCCTGGTACGTGACGTCACCCGCCTCTGACGTTCCGCCACACCATTGGACTGATTTTACATGTGCTTCAAGACGTCATCACGCAAAGCGTTCCCATAGCGTCAAACTCGACGCAACGCTCGTTCCCTCTTCAGGGAACCGAGGTTACAGTCGTAACCGAGGTGTTTTTACATGCATATGACAGGCAGTTTTCGTGTGCACATGATATGCACTTTATTGCGTGTAATACGCACATACCCTACAACACTAATCCTACCCAAGGTGCAAATCATATGCACATCAAAAAATATTTTTTTGTGTTTAAATTGCACGATAAACACAATGCGTGCTATAGAGACACATCTAATGAGAATGGGTTGATAAATGACACTCTGAGACTTTTTAGGGAGTGAACATTTCAGTGCACTGGAAGGATTTTGCAATTGAGAGAGCCCTTAAGTGCCCTGACTACTTCTGAACTAGGGAGCTGATTGAGACACACCCTTAGTCTAGCATTTGCCATTGAGTCATAGCCAATACTAAGCATGAGATTTTGGCGAAATAAAAAAAAAGAAAAAAAAAGAAGCTCACACATAGCTACAATAACCTTCAAAACCTGTAAGTTGGAGAAAATGTAATGAGAATGATGGGAATGTCATTATCTGATTACGTTGTAAGCACACCTGCTTTTATTCTTTTCATTCCTCAAGGTGTAATTCTGTCTGAGCTGTTACACAATCTAAAATAGTTGCGTATTTATTATTCAAATCACCTTTAACTTTGAAATTGTTAAAAGTCAATGTATTAAGTGTCACACCGTGTAATGTGACATTACAGACAATATATGAAAGTGTGTCTTAAAGAGATAGCTCACTCAAAAATGAAAATTATGTCAATTATCACTCTCATGCTGTTCCAAACCCATAAGACTTTCGTTCATCTTCTAAACAAGAATGAAGATATTTTTAATAAAAAATGAGAAATTTCTGTCCCTTTATTAAAGGTTTATTCAACAAAACTCTAACGGTGCGTGTCCACTACAGCGGAAAAACTCCGCTCAGTGCCGCTGGCAACGCTGTAACGTCTCCGCTTTGGGGTGCGTCTGCTGCGAGTGTGTTTAATCAAAGTTTTTTCAACACACGGACATTATAATCATCAGAGATGCACGAGATTACATTTAGAAATAGACAAGCTTTGTTTCCAAATGCACCAAGCAAATATCCTTTCACTTTTATAAACTTTTATAAACCCAGCCAATATAATCACAATGAACACATCCAAAATAAAACATTTAACATGTATATAACAACTGCAAAGCGTCTAATTTGTAAACAAAATGACTTACACACTAAATCCAGCATAAACTCCGTCACAATTTGCATATTTTTAAACTCTCAAAACAGACGTCACATCCCGAACCTCACAGCAATTGGCTGCCGACCGCGTTTTTCGCTTGATATCTGCATAAAGTCGAGAACTGCCCAACCTTTTGACGCTCTCGGTCGCTCTCAACGCTTTCTCCGGTCCGCTGTCAATCCCAAAATGCATTGCGCGAGCGTGAAGCTCGACTTCCATAGGAATGAATTGAAAACGCTCGCTCCGCTCCGCTCGCACCGTGCCAGTGGACACGCACCGGCATGGTACAAATAGTTTATGTGTTTATATTTTAGACCTGACAGGATGGTTTTCATAAGAAATTGTGTCTATTCATATCCGTAATTAGAGAAAAGTTGCTCTGGTTACTTTGACGTGTGTCTGGTGTGGGAATGGCGGATCTCAAAATCTCTGGGGAATCACCCAAAAATAATAAAATAAAAAACTCAGAACAGAGGAGAATCTGCATGCAAAAAGAGAATGTGATAGAGCTCGTAATAAAACATGAATCACCATTGGCTCGGAGATGAACAGAAGGATTTGAAAAGCTGTAAAAGCAATACAGAGATTATGGTGTTTTTATAACTCAGGTGAGTAAGGTATTTTATTAAACTGATAAATTGCCATATGTAGCTCTCTAACAGAGTTCATTATAAAGCATTCTCTATTGTGAAGGCTCATTTCTTTATGGTTGTTGTAGCAATGTGCTGGAATTTATTTTCAAGGAAGTACCGTGACTATTAATGTGTAAAGCTACAGTAACGTCTTCAGCAAGTCAGCTAGAGATCCTTTCCATCTAAACTGGTTATATCTCATAAGCCTAGTAGTGAATGTTTTATGAGCAGTAGGATAATCTCTCTCTTTTTTTTAGTTATGAGAAAGAACCAGATGTGACCCTGGACCACAAAACCAGTCACATGGGTACACTTTTCGAAATTGCTGGATTGAAAAACTGGACAAATAAGCTTTGCATTGATGTATGGTTTGTTAGGATAGGACAATTTTTGGCAGAGATACAACTATTTGAACATCTGGAATCTGAGGGTGCAAAAAAATCGAAACATTGAGAAAATCGCCTTTAAAGTTGTCCATTTATGTTCACGATTGTGCAGCATTCACTAACAAAAATAAATGTTTTATATATTTACGGTAGGAAATGTACAAAATATCTTCATGGAACATGATCTTTACTTAATATCCTAATGATTTTTGGCATAAAAGAAAAATCTATAATTTTGACCCACACAATGTATTGTTAGCTATTGCCACAAATATACCCGTGCGACTTGTGCCTGGTTTTGTGATCCAGGGTCACATAATTATTCATATGCACAGTCACGCAGAGCCGAAGCACAACCAAAACAATGTTCTTCCGCAAAGTGCATGCAGTTTTGTTTTTAACTGCTGGAGGGTCAAAAGTTACATAGTGTACCTTCAATTTAGGCTTTTGCTCACATATAAACATTGATCAGTGAACATAGAGCACTCACACATGGTAAGCGGAACCATACTTGCTTGACGTCCAAGAACAAACCTCATTGGTTCTTGCACAAGCTTAAATGTGCTGGTGTGACACACGAGAATGAACCTCATTCCGCTTACCATATTTTGGGTGCTCTGTAAGTTTGCTGATCACGGTTAATATTTGAATAAATGGCGAAACAAAATCTGTTCATCATTTAAAGTGATTATGTCTCTTTACAGCTTGATACAAATGGATCTCTTTATGAACATTTTGGACCATCAGTGTTTTGTTTGAATAGATTTTCAATTGAGGAACACAAAGCTCTCAGATTCATTAAAAATATCTTCATTTGTGTTAAGACGATAAATGAAAGTGTTATAAGGCTGGGATGACATGAGGGAGAGTAATTAATGACAAACTTTTCATTTTTGGGTGAACTGTCCCTTTAAGGTGCGGTTTTTCATGAGTATCTGTCTTTACGGATCAATGCTCTACCAGCAGGCTTACCTAGAACTAATGAAGACACATGAGTAATGTTGTCCTGATCCCCTGTGTCCTTCATCATTGCTGTTGTAGTTTCAAGGTAAAAGTTGAACAAGCATTTCCTCCTGATGTCTGTTTGCGCACAAACACTTTTAAGAGTTGTCACTGGACAGAATGCTGTAATATTAAAACTATGCCATAAGCTCTTTTTTTTATGATGGTAAGATGTATTAGTGGGTAAAATGTGTCCTCCATAATCTAGCAAACGTTGCACATTTTCATGTGACTATATTTTTAGACCATTTCCATATTCAGCTGCCTGTCCTTGAGAGATTTGCAATAAACACTTTTGTGGGGTGTGAGTGTAACGGAGGTCAGCTAGTAGTCGCTGTGAGAGTAAACCTCACTCCCTTGGCCTCAAAAGGTGCACTAGCGGCTGATGCCACAGGCTATGGTCTTTAGCGTTCTTGTCAGCGCGCCCGCCTCCCATGCCTGGAAACTCCAGTTTGAATCCCGCTCGGAGCGGTGTGAGTAGATCCGGAGGGGTTACACATGCCTTGTTGATGTATTATTGTGTCATGACTTTATATGAGGGGGTCCATCGTAGTTAACTCACTGTTATTACACGGCTCTGTGGAATGCTTGATTCTGATCTGGTCAATCTTGCCATCCAGCGGTATATTATTCCTCGATACCAACCACTAAAAGCAGATTACACAGGCTCATCCGGGCTACTGAACTCCGCAGCGCTATACGCTTGGAACGTTTTTTCCTTGTGGAAGCTCTGCGTTTGGTGAGCTAATAAAATATTAAAACTCATTCAAATCAATATTTTGTGTACAGTTATTTAATTATGTCATCTGGTATCGCAGACTCGCTCTCTCTTGTTTTATTCAAACGTAATGGATTAGAAGCTAAAAATCTCAAATCAATATCTCTTATCCCCATAATTATTTATGTGGCGAAATGCTGTGTAATAAGTGGTATGACTGTATACCGTACCTCTTGAACTTGCCACGCTAGCAACTGCTCTCTCCGTGAAGCTTTTCGTTTAAAGAGCTAATAATTATTTTTGACTCAGATCAATATTTCATGTCTAATTATTATCTTAGAATAAACACCAACAGGGTGATCAGGACCCTGACAGTCTTCATCAGCCTGAAGGTGTGCATTATCCCTTACTTAACAACTAATTGAAATCAGGTCATAACTTATTAGAAAATGAGACTGATTAGAAAAATCAGGTTGAATGATATATGAACAAACCCCTCAGTAAAAACCTTCAGAATATATATAAATAAGTTTTTAAGTGTTACAGAAGTGGAGAAAAAAAAACCTCATCTTTAAAGATATGTATTGAATTTGAAATCTAAAGATGCACACAGATCAAATGTAAGAAAGAAACACTTAAATGTGTTTTTTGGATGTTATCTTTCAACTATTAAACTGATAAGTGCATGAAAACAAACATTGCTGTTTTTTTTTCATGTAGAGTCTCGGCTTAATTAAAGAGTCAAAGGATACAGATGATGACATGTAAAACTTGCTGTAAAACACATATACTAGTAAGTGGTCCCAAGCTAACGTTCCTCTAACTGTAGTGTTTATGGTTCCTGTTTAGTTATTTCTTTTGTGAGCAACTTCTTTTCTTTTTTTTTAAAACTTTTTTATTTTGGTTGCACTTTATTTTGATGGTCCACTTTAGACATTCTACTAAGTATAGGTAACTTTGCAAGTACATGTCAACTAACTCTCATTAGAGTATTAGCAGAATGTAGTAGTAGACTGTGTTAAGTTGGGGTTAGGATAAGAAGAATAAGTGGACATGTAGTTACAAAGTTACTTATACTAAGTAGAATGTCTAGAGTGGACCATCGAAATAAAGCGTTACCTTATTTTTAGCTTTTGTATGGCTGTATAAGCCACGGTAGGGTGAGTTTGAAAGGAGAGAATCATGCAAAACCTACTGTCAAATTATTGATGATAGTTATTGTTATAAATGTATTTAGAATTGTCTATTTTGAAAACAAGGATCAGTGTAAGTAATCACAAACTAATGTACCATCCAGGGATGTTTATGATGAATCTGCAGACGTCAAAATTTTACATTATGACAATGTTAAATATAGTTTAGTACTTCTTGTTTACTCATATTGAGACTGTGGTTTAGTCTTTACCTAAATCTTAATATATTTAACTATCAAACATGTAGTTAAGGTTGCCATTATTCACACATGAATCCATATGACTCCAGTCGTGGTTAAGGTTGGGCACTTTGTTCTTTCCTGATGCTGAAGTGTAAGTATTATTTCAGGTGTTAATACAAGATCATTCATGTGCCCTTATAACTTGCTACCAAGGAATTTATCAGTCACACACACAAAAAAAGTGAACTGTTGGTGAATTGACTGAGTAAAAAAGTGAATCAGCTTGTCACTGGGGCAGTGCCCTTAAAGGGACAACTTTGTACCCTAAAAGTTGTATTTTATAATCTTAGAGTAGTAATATGTAAGTTCTGCTTGAAGTCAAACTTCAGTAATGAGGTCCTGAATTGCGCTCCTCCTGAAGCTGTTTTCTGAGCTCTGGTATTTTGTGTAGCTCGGACACAGCTGTCAGTGCAGCTGAGAGAGGAGAGAGACGGCGCTCCTCATTCTGTCTCCTGCGGTCTACATCGATCATTCTCCGAGGGGAGTCTGTGGAGCCCTCTCTGTGAACCCAATCAAAGGGGGTGTTCATCGAGAGTGTCTGCCAAAAAACACATTCATGCCAGGGTTAACCTCCAGCAAGCACAAACGAACATTCTTCATCAGCAATGATATATTTTTTTCTTGGCAGGTGTGCATAATGAGAATATTACATCAAAAAAGAGCAAGTACGGCCTATAAAATGTCAGAACTATGCTTTTTGACACAGAATGTGTCAGAAGTTTGAACCAACGATATAGTGATGATATGATGTAAAATGGCAGGGATTAAAAAACAAACAAACAAAAAAAAAACCTTCTGGGTTTTTTCAGGGCATATTCTTTTAAACCACTTTATTTAAATACTCAACACTGATAGCATTTTAAGGGAATAATATATTTCCTAAAACAGCTTTTCTATTGCCAGTTTGCATATATATTTGCATATATATATATATATATATATATATATATATATATATATATATATATATATATATATGTATTATTGTATTTACACAATATATTCAATACATATAATATATTACAATGACTATAGTAACCATCTTAAATTTGTGGGGCATTTTGGTTCATTTTTAGTAGCATTTCTGTTAATTTCTGACCCTGATGATGGTCCACTTTAGACATTCTCCTAACTATAAGTAACTTTGCAACTATGTGCCAACTAAATCTCATTAGAGTATTAGTAGACTGTTATGGTTATGGTTAGGGTTCGGGTCAGTAGAAAAAGTTGACGTAGTTGCCAAGTTACTAAACAGTCAGTATGTCTGTTTGGGAGCATCAAAATAAAGTGTTAGCTGATATTAAGCAGACAGTCTACTAATACTCTAATGACAGTTAGTTCACATGCAGTTGCAAAGTTACTTATAGTTAGGAGAATGTCTAAAGCAGACCATCAAAATAAAGTGTAACCCTGATCTGCACTGATCTCACATGGCCTCTCTGCAATTGCTGGAAATCTGTCGTAGTGACGGAGAACTTTAATCCCTGCAACTAATCTTTAATATTATATATTTATTTTTAATGCACAAAAAAAAAAAAAAAAAAAGTGAAATCCTGCAGCATCTGTGGATCCCCTGTTGAAGACCCCTATCTTAAAGAGCAATGCTCTGTCAAGTCTGCTGTACTGGTTTTGGGACGTTTTTGCTTTCAGTCTCAGCTGAACTGAAGTAGAGTGATGATATTGCCCTGTGGTGATCTTTCTGCTCTCTGGCCTTGGCCACTCGAGCAGTTTGTTAGAGGTCACTGTCCGAATGCATGGTCAATCGCCAGTGAATGATTTTTAAGGCATTTGTTTGATTCTGAGCCAATATTTCTGCATACTTCAAATTCATTCTGCCTTCAGCAACAATATCTTTAACAAAAACAACTGAGCCCATTCTTATGCCAGCTATGTTTCTATTCACAAGCAGATCCTTTGTGCTTTCCACTTTTCATTATTGAAAACTGGCCATTCTTGAATTTTCTGTGGGGAAAACAGCCTCTTGGGAATAATGATGTTAAAAAAAGAATAGCAAAACAGTTTTTTTTTTGTTCTGCTGTCAGTGAAAGATATCTTCTCCACCTAATCGTTCACAGACATTTCAGCATATGAGTGGCAGGGATATTTCTTCCATATCAGCGGCAGAAAGGGAATAAAGTACAGTAAATCTCACGCTGCAGTTGTGTCACTCATGATGGATTTATCAAATGCATAACGTAACTCCATGGGAACAGAACCATCTCATCATCTTCCTGGAATGGAAAGAGGCCTGACAGCAACTGAAAAATAACAAGGAGAAACCATTCCATTATAAAGCAGCAATAAGCCATGGGAAGCTGTGTGTTACTTGAGCAGTTTGTTAGAGGTCACTGTCCGAATGCATGGTCAATCGCCAGTGAATGATTTTTAAGGCATTTGTTTGATTCTGAGCCAATATTTCTGCATATTTGGGGCGACAGTGGCTCAGTGGTTCATGTAGGTTGTTTACAAGCCGGAAGGTTGGTGGTTCAATCCCCGGTTCTACCTGACCAAGTGTCGAGGTGTCCATGAGCAAGACACCTAACCTCAGCTGCTCCTGATGAGCTGGATGGCGCCTTGCATGGCTGACACCGCTGTCAGTGTGTGAGTGTGTGAATGGGTGAATGTGAGGCTATATGTACAGCGCTTTGGTGGCCATTAGGTCTGTGAAAGCGCTATATAAATGCAGTCCATTTACACCGATTTTACCACTGTTCACGACTATTGTGAATACGGACACTCTTTTTTTAAAGGTCCCATATTGTACACCTTTCTGAAGTTTTATTTTAGGTTTTGATGTCCTTAAGAATATATATTTGCGGTATAAGTACCAAAAACCATCTCAATATATTTTTACAGCTCCTTTCTCAGGAGCTCTGCCAAGAACAGGTCGATTTTGGCCTGTCTACTTAATATTCATGAGCCTCTCTTCTGATTGGCCTGTTGTTTTCTGAGTGACCCACCATTGGTGGGGGTGGGACTGAAGGTGTATTTTGCAGCCAGGGTAGTCTAGCAACTCTCCATTGACTTTCGAGCTGCAAAAACCTAAATTGGGTCAGGCCAATCACGTTGGCGTGTATAGAGTAGGCGGGGCGGGCTTAACATAATGACGACAGAGTTGCGACGGTTCCCTAGCTGCTACTTGAAAACAAAGAATGGCAGCTGCTGGAGAACAGTCTTTCGAATCGGCTTTGGCCGCGACTCTGGAGGACTTGGAGTTAAGTTTTTCTTTGAGAAAAGAGCATAGAACGGCACTTAAGTCATTCTTAAAAAAAAGGAAGATGTGTTCGTAGTTTTGCCGGCCAGATATGGCAAAAGTTGAATCTATCAACTAGCTCCGCTGGTGGGAAAACGCTCTGGTTGGTTGAAGCGCTGACCTATTGCGTGCAGAGGGAATTTGAAAGACAGCTGTTTATCCCGCCCCTCGGATTGAGCCGTGTCTATGGTGAGTTGCCAGACCTAACATCTTGATGTAGGTCTGGCTTGCCAGGCTATACGGAAGTCACAACGGCTCGTGAAAAGGCACAGCTACTTTATGCAGGCTGTGTGCATTTGTCTGTGGATTGTCTGTTTTGAAACTTAGTTTCATAGCCCCTAGACCTCTGTTATCATGAAAAAAGCCAGGAAATTTCAGGTTTGACAATATGGGACCTTTAAAACACTGTTTTTCACTTACTATATAGTAGGTTAGTGCAAATATTCGGATGCAGCCAAGTGTTTTTCCATTAATGCACTTCCAATGGAAGCCTATATAAGGCAAGGCACTGACTGGTATAACTGATAACATTAACAATAACTTAAAAATTATGTGTTACCATTAGACTAATTATTGGAAAAATCACAACCAAAAGTTCATACTACCACAATTAAGAACGCTGCAGCTCAAGTGACAAGTTTACAAACTGTAAAAACGTTAGTTAATGTGCTGTGAACATGAACAAAGATTAATAAATGCTCTAAAAAGTTAATGTAGTTATATTAACAAATGAGACCCTATTGTAAAGCCTTACCAAATAAACTTTTGTCACACGTAGGCATTTAATATGCACAGTCTTTCACTTGCGGGAATACAGTCCAAAGATATTGATGCACTGAGATCATCTTGCACTGAGATGCGTAATCTTGTCCAATTAAATGTGCTCTAGAATGACTATGTCCCCTCAGTACCACCTGCTATGGACTAGCAACAGCAAGAAGCAAATCATGGTTCATGGCTGTAACATATGTTTCGTTCGCGCCATGTCCTAATTACTGTATGAGATGACAGCTCAGAGATTCTACTCTGACTTCATGTGTTGCTCGGTTGTTAATGAAAGGAAAGTATTTAATAACTATGAATTCACCTCTGCATGTATGAAAATATTTAACATATTTAATAGCAAAGCTCACCAAGTAACAGTCTAAAGTAAAATGACACCAGTCGTCTTCCACTCTGTGCACCAGTCTGGAACGCTTTGAACAGAAATGAGTCAGACATAAAGTGAAATGTCCCAGTGCTGTTTTAATGCAGTACTAATGGAACACCCTTAGACAAATCAGATTTGAGTGCTGGAACTGACTATTGTACAATCGGAATTGTAATATTGACAATTATAAAACACTTTAAGATTCTTCACAGTCAATAATGAAAGATGGCAATTTAAATGCCCACTGAAGTGCCTTGAACTTGCAGCATTATTCAATGTGTTGATGTAATGTCCACTGAAACAGGAAGACAGTTGCGGGACATTGCTCAGCTCCTCCCATTTTTAAAATAGCCAATAGCATTTTGTTTATATCACAGCTGGGCCAGAGCTGTTGAGATCGGTAAAGCCGCAGTTTCCTCCTAATTTCCTCCATATTGCTTTAAAATATAACATTCCCTGTAGAATTGAAATGGGTCCGATATGTGGTCTGTGCCAACTCGCACATCCGCTCTGTGCTTTCGTGTCTCTGGACCGGAGCAGACTGTGTGTGAGCTGCGTGGTTCACGTGACAACAATGTGAAACCAGACTTCATTCGCCCCAATGGAAAGCATATTTACACTGTCTGAATCGTTCCCTATCCCCTACTGTATATTGTGCCATTCACCATGTAAAATAGTAAATGTGTGAACAAGTGACCGATTTTGCAGCTTTAGTGTCTATATTTATAATGTTGGGGGCAGGACGCTCTAGATTCTAGAGAGCATTTGATTGGACAGAAAATCTGATGAGAAGCTGAAGTGCAGAGTGATGTCATCAAAATCATTGATCCATATTGGCTGAAGTGAGAGACTGTATGTTTTGAATGCTTAATCGCTTCTTCTAAATGCGGATTTTCCCCCCTATTGTTTTGGAGCACAGTAGCTTATAGATAACAGTAAGACTAACATATTCATACTAAAAGCCAAAAAAACAAAACAAACAAACAAACAAAAAAAACCTTCAATTTTGATTTCATGTGGACTTTAACGTATAAGGTATATATATATTTTTTAAATATGGCATGCGTTCTATGTATTGTCAGTAAGTTAAGTGTAACAAATCTGCGCAAACTCTCAAAGACTAATCATCTAGGTTAAGTAAGTGTACAGATAATCCGTATACTCTCAGTTCAAGTTGATCCGACACAATCGGACATCCTGCGTCTAAGCGCAGAAACCCAGATTGAGCATTCCCCGCAAAGACTAATAAAGAAGCTTCAGTGAACGTACATATAATGCGTAAATCCGGACGCCTTGGAATGCGCCATACGCCCGTCTGTGCATTACTGTTACACTGATAAGCTAGTTGTCCCTGCAACGCACCATGTCCGTTCTAACTCGTTTGTGCCATCTACAGATTTGCACGGCTCTGGAGAGCTCATGATCGCCGTCTTCACACGTTCGGTACATGCTTCAACTGACCTGCGCTTCTTGCGACCCATTCTTTCTCAAACTGGGCTCTTTCCTCGGGGTTTATCTGGATATCTCTTTAGTTTGCGAACGGGATTGCCGGCGCTTTACTGGATTCATTTCAAAACAATGAAGAAACAAACAGCAACTGAAACACGGGAATAAACGGGTGGCGTTCGGAGAGGAATAACAATTTAACGAGAGATCTGGGGATAATGGTCTGATCTAGAAGTGCGTGTGGCCGTTTTCAGCTCAACTTGGTGGAAACTACACATGAATGGTGTGGTAGGACTCGGATATCAGCTCAGGTCGGTGTGCACAAGAATGCACCTTCCTTCGTTTCTCTGCTTTTCTTTTACATGAAACAGGAAGAGAAGATGTGTTGAAACAGCAGAGGCTTTAAGCGCATCCGTTTAGAATTTAGTGCAATCAAAACGAATGGATACGTTCCCAATGATTAAGGTAAGTGCTGGGCTTGTCACGCTGCTTATCGAGCACCTGTCATTTGTGAAAGGATTTTAAAAACACCACTAATAAGACATCGACACGGCTTTTAGTGTTTTTATATCGGTTAACGCGTTCAATTAGTTACAGTTAGAAACTGCCTTCGACGTGCCCGCTTTAACAATAAATCACCACCAATCCTGAAGAAGGGATTCGTGCACTTTCAGAGATTTGTAGATAATTGTGATAAGGAAAGTTGAAGGTTCTAATAATATGCAACGTGTCCATTACTGGTCCCGTTTACGAATCAGCCGACAATTCAGGGATCCCAGTTTGCTTCCCAACATAATTCTCATCTGAAATTACTCACAATGCCATTACTTCTATATGATTTCGTGACGACCTAGTATAGGTTTCAATGTATGTTCTCCTGTAATTCCGTTGGCATGAATATTTGATCTGATTAATGTTGTTCTAGAGGTAAAATTTGATGGCTTATCAGTCATTTCTGTTTTTCCTTGTGTTATTTCAGAGCAATATCCAAATTCGTATCGTGTTGTGTATATAGTAAGCTTATGCAAGCTCTGCGTATACAGTGCATACATGATCGTTTATACTTACCTGTGTTCATGGGAGTGGTGGATGAGTTTCTAATGGCTACATACTTCTATTGAACAATGCTAATATAACCTTGCAAAACACATTTAATCGCATGCACAGGGTGGCTATCAAGTGGCATAATACCACCCGAGTTCACACTGGCACAGATAATTATAGTCTTTGCGAAACACCACACAAGTGCACATGGGAACAGAGAGCTGTGGATTTCAGAACCACGGACAGCACCCGAGTCTAGTTTTACTTCCATTTGCATTGCACTGATAGCTACCAAAAGATTGCAAAGATGCCTCTTGATTGAGCAGTTTTTTATGGGACCTTAATGAGACTCTGGCAGACGTCAATGATGATTGAAAGGGCACAAAGAGCATTCACCTTGAGGGCCAGCTCATGCAGTGTGTCAATGTCTGAGGAACACATTCATTAGACGAACAAGCTTCAAGCACAAAGGCAATTTGATTAGGGCTCACGTGCACTGCAGCTCTAATAAGTCCCCTCCCTTTTGTGTACCTTTTCACAGCCTTTCCAAATATAACTGAGGACAAAGGCTGCAATTGTCACGATTAGTGAAATAAAACAGCAAATCAAGCCTTTAGAGCCCTTAATCAGTGTGCTGTTTCTATAATTCTACAATTCATTAATACATTATTACAGTTGTTATTTGACCCCTAATATAAGTACAATGATGCACAACACCCCAAATTAATGCCTTACTATTCCATCACATGGAAGCCATAGGGTCAGGAAAGTGATGACAGTTCAAACCAATGGTCGACTTTTAAAGCCACTCCACCTCTCAGACAATTACTCCCAATTGGCCTATGATTAACCTTACATCCACCTTCTTAGCTTAGACTTAGCCACTTAAAAGGCTCTTTTACCATTCCAGTGGGCTGGACAGATGGTTTGCCATCTTTTCACGGGCTGCCCGAGCATAGCAGGGCTCGTGTACTTGTTGTCCCCCCTCAGCTGGTGTCAGCGTAAGAGAGTTGACACAAATTTCCCATGATGCCACCATCATTTGTATGCCAGTGTGCTCTGAACTGCCCAGCTTCATTTGTCTTCTCTATATGCAAATTATAATTTTGCAGGTGTTTTATAGAAAGGGATCCAAATGGTGTATTGAATGTTGGTTTGCATTTCAGCAGTTCAATAATATGTGAGGACATGTGTATGAGGTCACTGTGTCTGATTGAAAATTTCAATTCATCTGCTCCTTGGTGTACTGCTCATCTTAAGGAGCTGACATTAACCAAACTAAGACGGTGTAATCTCTGTCTGTCGGGCAATTATACTTGAATTCTCATAAGACAGAGATTATGCAAACTCTGAAAGGGCCCTCCAGACTAAGATTCAACTAAAGTCTACTATAAAAATGCTGCAGAGACCTCTGGGTTCTTAACTGACGTCCACTCAATCAGAGGAACGGCAGGCCAGAAGTGTTGCCAGGCTAATCTCTGTGACTGGCAGTAAAATACTTACAGTGCCTTAGTCCACAAGGGATTAGGGAAATTTCCCTAATGAACTTACAGTTAAAGCCTCTCACCCACTGGACCCAATTTACAGAGCCCTCTTTGAAGCACCCTGGACTCTGCATATAAATGCATCAGTCTGGATTGAGCATTACGCAAATGATTGAGGATATCTTTGCAGGACTCCTATTTGTTAATTGTTTGTTGTTGTTGGGTTGGCAAGCGTCTATGTGTAGGTTATCTGAAGACTTGATCTGACTTGATTATTGCTGTACTTGACTGTACAGACGCTGTTGTATGAGATCTGAACTGAGCTGGACGATGACGTCATCTTTTGCAGAACTGTTTTATATATATGAAATTAACTAATTTATTAAATTATGACATTTACAACGGAACTAAATCAACACTGAACTGACTTCAGCTGAACAACAGCCGAAATGCAGTATTTCAACGTAACGCTGATCTGAAACAATCTGTATTGTATAAAGCGCTACATAATTAAAGGTGACTTGACTTAAGCTTTTGCACATTGTCTATGATAAGTGGCAATTATTTAGAAACTCAAGAAAAGGCAACCCTAAGTTTGTCAATTTGTCTCAAGTTGATTGGAAGTAATGGTAAAATCAGGGTGTTTAAAAATTGTTGGGCAAATTTAAGAATTAAAAGATTGGCCACACCCGACAGAAAGTTTATTTTAAACAGGGAGATGAACTTACTATTTTGAAATTGTAAGAAATTCAAGAATATCAGCTCTTATGGTCATGATATCTGGCCACCCAAGAGGGAATATATATATAATATATATATATATATATATATATATATATATATATATATATATATATATATATATATATAGTATTCTGAATAGAGAAAAAAAAAAAAAAAAAAACAAACAAACAAAAAAAAACTGTTGTTTAGGGGCAATCCAAAACTGCTTTGTCAATTCTGTAAGTATCTGTCATCTTCTAGCATGTTGTTATTATAAAACGAATGTGTCAGGGGCAGTGATTCCTCCTTGGTTGGCCAGAGATCATGACCATCAGAGCTGATAATATTTCCTGTGTTCTACAGTGTACAAGGTCAGATAGTGAGGGAGATGCAATCATTTTTACAGCCATTGTGACAGAAGAAAAGGCAGTGCGTTTGGGCAAGTCTAGGTATATTTATGTGTGCATGGCTATTGTGGGGAAAAAAAGTAATGTGGAAATAGATAATACCATATTTATATGAACGTGTATGTTTTGTAAGCGTGTGCAAGAGTGTGTACTTGTTTTCTTGAAAATCAGCAGTAAACAACTTAATGGACTCATTGATTGGCGTTTGAAATGCTCCCAGACATTCCTTAATTACACAGAACAAAAACATCCGCTTACACTGCTTTCATTGCATAATAAATGCAAGCAGAACTCTAGCCTATTATTCTTATGCCCAACATAACTTATATTCAGTCATCCACAATATTCTTGCTAAACATTTTTAAGGGTGGAAATTGAAAATAGCTTTGTTTCCATCCACCTATTTTTATTATGCACTTATGGATATCGCATTAAAAAAAAATCCGCCAAGATAAATTCTATAACTCTGCATACATTTTTGTATCCGATAAACTACAATGGAAAGACATTTACCGAATAAATCCCTTGATGCTCAACAAAAAATGTAACTTTGCCTCAGTGGATGTGATTGGATAACTGAACTAACCAGAGGACCAATCACATCACAGCATCTCAAATGTTGGTTTGATCATTCTGAAATACCTGAGGCAAAGTCTGTCATCAGAATGGTTTGGTTTAATTCTCTCCCAGAAGAGTTTCACACAATTGCATTCATAAACACCAGCATCCAAACTCTAGAGAAGCGTTTATTACTTTTCTTCTGCCGCTCTGAGACGCAAGTCATTTATGATAGAGGAAAAAGAAAGAGCCACAGTTTCTTCCCCGATTGCAGCAACTTCCATTTTTATTACAGATATTTTGCGCCAATTTCCCGGGAATTGACGGTTTTTGCTCTCTTGAACACATGGGATGGAAACGCTGCTTTATTCGCAAATGTTTAATGCTATATATTTCAATTTTGCACACAAGTTAAATTCGTAACTTTGGATGGAAACACAGCTAATGAGAATTCCAATATCTTGAGGTCTGATATGAGTAAGTATGGCATATGCATACCTTTGATCTAGATCCTGATGCTATATTGGATCCAGTGTGGTGGCCCTCAGCATAAGCCATTTTTTTTTCTGTCTATTAAAAAGATTGTGATCACTTTCCTTTGGGGAAAATGAACTGATCTCGGGTCAGATGTGGTGATAAAAGTGATGATGAAGGAATGGCTTTTAAGAGCTGATTTCTGATAAAGGCAGAGAGTAACTGGAGCAATGGCACCTCAGGGACAGTGAATGGAAAGGAGCTAGGCCGCGGCCTGAAGCCACACTCTGAATTAGAGACCCCTCCAGGGACTCGGGGGAGCAGTTCTCATCTCACCGTGAAATATAAGAACATCATTACTCCCACCCAACATCAGAGATGAGGCCTGTGTGCTCACGTTCAGGAATGGCACGGACAGGTTCATAACTTCATTTCTATATTCCCACACCGTATAAATGGGCCCTCAGACACATGCTATTTGCATAAATAATGCTAAGATTGTACTATATTGCATTGTTTAGTGCAAATATTTATTAATAGTTTCTCAGTGTTAAAATTGGTGTTGGGAGAATAGTGTAGGAAACAATATGCAATGCAATGCATGCACAATATGTTTAAGTGTTTTTATTGCATTGTGATGTGGTTGCTAGGGTGTTGTGTGTGGTCTGATTAATTATAGCACACAACTCTTTGAAAAACTGCACAGCTTGAAACACTGAATGTGCACGTTTCATACATGGGTTCAGTGTTATTGTCATTGATGTAAGGTTATAGTTTTTGTTAGCATTTTGAATTAGATTTGATTTATTCTGTCTTCATTTTCATTTTAGTTAATGTTTTAGTCATTTGTGTTTTTGTCAGTTTTAGGGGCTGTTTACACGACACCGCTTTCAACTAAAAACGGGAAACTTTTAATGCGTTTTGGCCATTCATTTACACAATGACAGCGTTTTCGTGACGCAAGCTTTTAAAAACGGGGAATGAAAGTGCAAGTTTTTAAAAACAATATACTGTAAAAAGTGATCAGTTGATTTAACTTACTTTTTTTTTAAATAAAATTAAGTAAATAAACTTTACTAAAATAAAATAATAATTTTTTTTATATAATTATTATTTTTTTTTTCAATTATGCATGGTTTATTTACTAAATAATTTTAAGGCAACAGTTTTCTTCTTTTTTTTAAGCTAAGTCAACTGATGACTTCATCTCCATGTAAACTACAAAAATGTAAATTTGTGAAAAAGTTGACATCATGCACATGCGTATAATGTGTTCAGTCTATAGCTGCGTAGTGCATCTTTACAATGTCACATCGCCAACTACTGGCCTGGCAGCAGAATACAACGTTTTTAGTCGTTTTCGTGGATCCGTGTGAACAGGGATCATTTTGACATCGTTGTTATCTGTACGTGAAAACGTAAAGGAAAAACTTTTCAGTTTTAGGACATCATACATACATATATATATATACATATATATATATATATATATATATATATATATATAGGGCTTGAGGTTTTAAAAAAGTGCAGCGTGTGCTTTAAGGCAAGTCAGTATAAACATTTGGTAACACTTTATTTTGAGGTGACCATATTAATAACAGTAAATTATGCATAATTACAAGTAACTAACCTTAAACAAAACCCTAACAGTAATATAGTACTTACTCTATAGTAAGTACATGTAATTAATTAATATTACTCAGTAATTATTTGAGAAAGTACTATGTAACTACGTCACCTTAAAATAAAGTGTAACCGGACATTTTTGCAACATCACTGGCAAGACTGAAAATTCTCACACTCTGAAACAGTTTGTCTAGATAACGTTTCAATAACGCTTAAAATTATCTATATCATCTGACAACATCATCTGATTATAAAATATGCTTATTTTGCTGAAATAAACTGCTGGCCCGGGTAATATGTGTGTTCTGGAGTAAATATCAAAAAGACATGCTTTTACATACCTACTTAATTACACTCTGTATAGCTGCCGACCTCTGTGTGTGGTTATAGGAAGCCCTATTCCCGTGTTATATTCCCTGAAGGATCCTTGGATACTCATGCTCAAGTTCATAATGTCCAGAGAAACCAGTGTGCTGCAATAACACCAGGGGTTTACAGCATATAAACGATCACACAGAATGTTTGGACAGGAGGCCAGAGTTTCATATGTGGTTTTATTATCAAGCCTTGGGCAGTTGGATCCAGTTACATTTAACATCCATATTTAGATCTGTATCAGAGCAGAACTATGTGTAGTAAAGACATCAGATGTGTTGGGTAACTGCCTTTCTCCGGACTCACGTTCTGAAGGATTAAAGGAGGGGGAGCTGTAGTCCCTTAGGAAATTGTTAAAACAGTTTCGCTCTACGGACCGAAAATGGAGAGCTACGTGTAAAGTGGCGGGGCGATAACATTCAGGCTCAGCTGGGGACGTTGGCTCTGTGAGGCTGTAATTTAGAAAGGATCCAAGGCTTATCTGTCGGCATCCTGGTGTTGGAGAGGGAGAGGGAGAGAGAGAAAGGGAGAGGGAGAGAGAGAGAGAGAGAGAGAGAGAGAGAGAGAGAGAGAGAGAGAGAGAGAGAGAGAGAGAGAGAGAGAGAGAGAGAGAGAGAGAGAGAGAGAGAGAGAGAGAGAGAAATGGAGAAACTCCAGGGATGAGACACTCTGAGAGGGAATCATAGCAAACTACATACACACACATAAGCTCCATTCCAAAACCTAGTGTGCTGCATTGCTGTCATTTTACGGCAGAATCGTAACTGGAATGGAACCTAATTTAGAGACTGAATTGCAACACTCAGTATAGGCTATAACTCACAAGAAGTGCATGCGAAACTGAACTTTTGATTGTTTACAGAAGTTTTACATTAGCATATTGTTAAGCTAACAACATGTGATTATAATAAAGGGACGTTCGAACCAAGGACGATAAATATAGCGATAAAGTATTGTATAATCACTATAACTGCTATCATAATTATATAACAACAGTAAAGTCCACACCACATCAATAACATTTACACTTCACATTTACATTTAGTCATTTAGCAGACGCTTTTGTCCAAAGCGACTTACAATTTAGGACTAAATTAAGCGAGTCATCGTGAAGAGGCAAAAACAACGCAAGAAGTGCTCAAAATACGAAGTTCAGGCATTGTTCAGAGTAGCATAAGCCCGATAAGGGAGGATTAAAAGAAAAGGCAAGCGTCAATGCCTTGAACTTGATGCGAGCAGCGAGAGGTAGCCAGTGCAGAGACATGAACAGAGGAGTGACGTGGGCCCTCTTGGGCTCGTTAAAGTCAAGACGAGCTGCATGACACAGAGGAACGATATCGTTAGAATGACTTTCGCAGCGTTTTTTTTTTCCAGTAATGAATGATAAAAACATTGATAGCCAATCAGAATCCTCCTGACTTTAAAAAGCTTGAGCATTTAAAACTGCAACTGACATACACTGCAGTGCATACTTATAATAAACAGAATGTTTTGTGCGTAAAGTGGATGATAATAGTTATTGTTATAGTTCTTGGTGTGAATGGGCTTTAAGAATAAAAATACATAGCACACACATATATAGTAAAAAAAAAAAAAAATTTATTTTAAATTTTAAATTAATTTTTTTTAATACATAACCTTACATTTTAATTGACCTTACATTTTAATCACACTAAAAGTATTTTAACTAGTGGATTTATGGCCTCAGTGGCCTGACACACATTGTGTCCATGAATATGCAAAATATCAATATCCAGGGCACCAAGATAATCTATTAAACCAATTCTAAATGTCTTTGAGCTTGTATTACTAGATCTAGCATTACCAGAGTAGAGAAAACAAGTTGTTTTATTAATATTTACATACTTGGATGATATATAAAATCACAGTTTTAGTGTGCAAAAAAAACAAACATCTGAACTTCTACTTTCACTTAATTATGGTAATGTTATTAATACAAAAAAAAAAAAAAAGTGGCAGATAATCTGTTCACAACAAAGGTCAAAATAAATGGAGCGAACTGGACAACACTGCGTGCTGTCCATGAGGACAAACTATCGATAGAACCGTTTTATTATCATGAATTTGTGGTATGCAGTCTTAAGTCACCATATTGAAGTACTGCTGCGGAAAAGTGACCAGGAAAAACTGCCAACATTTATATTTTATATACTGGGATTCCAAATGCTGAGGTGGCCATTGGTTTTTCTTAGGTTGGCAGGTGTCCCGGTAAAGCCACTTAGATTTCACAAAGGTTTCATAAATATTTAAACCATAAACATGTATCTAACTTTGTCCGCATTTGGTCTGAATTGTCGCAGTGCATTCTGGGATTGCCTTGTCCACGAAGACCTCCTCCAGTCCAGAGAACAGAGAAAAAAGTATTCCCTTTTGCTTCAAAACTTCAACACCCATAATGCACTGTGCATGTTGCCGTCCAAGGCCACTCCCACCAGTCTGCTCCTATTGGATAGGCTTGATCAGAGTCAAATACTGCTTTGCTTGATTAGGAAATACTTCTTAGCAAACTTTTAGTTATTATGGTGTCGACAAGAGTATTCAAAACGTTTAGCGGGAGTGAGTTACTTTCAGTTTCCAGTGAAGGATCCAGTGCGTTGTAGTCAGTGGCTAAAGGCTGCAAATAATCTGATAAACCTCTGTGTTTGTAGTCAACATTTCAAATTGGATGACCACGAACACAGTGTTTTAGGCCAAAAGGAGGGGAAAAACGGACAGAAACTGCTTTTCCATCAGTCCTCCCCCAAGAGCAAAACGCCGTTGCGTACAGGTAAGAAAACTGTTATGCTGTTTAAAGAGTAGACAAAGTATGATACAATTTCCAATGATAAACTTAGCCTTACAAACTGTTCAAAAGTCCGCCGTATGAGGCGTTTTGCTTGACAAATAAATGTGAATTTCTCGGTCCAGGTAACACGGGTAATGAGTAGACATTGTTCATTTACATTGACTACCGTCATTTTAAGAATACAAAGCGGGTTGCAAATCTGTGAAGTTTCAGCTTTAAGAATCACGTGCACTTAGTAGGACACACTTAATTTCACATTCATGTTGTCTTCATGGCTTTAAAAGCGAAGTAACCATTCATTTGTTGACTTCATGACAAGTGGTGCTTTCAAAACATTGCCTGTTGTATCATCCGCCAGGTAAAACTCATTCTAATTGCTTATTAAAGTATTTTACTTGCGGGCATTAGGAAAGAGATCCTGCTGGTGTGGATGTGGTGAAGGGTCAATGGAGTGGCGTGAGGGTTGCGTATCGGGAGCGGTAAGATGATTCTCTGCTCAAGGACACAGACAGAAACATCTCCATTTATTTTCATGTCAAGAGCCTCTGGGTGTTGTTTGCTCTGAAAAACACAGAGATGCTCTGTTCCGCATACTGAGCCTCTGCAAAGCAAACCGTCTCTCTGGAGAACAGTGTCTGTCATCGTCCTCCAAGTTTGAGGTTAGCTCAGTTGAGTAAGTGGGCGCACTGATTAACTCTTCATACCGTATGATCAGGTGGGTGTAACTTTTGAGGAATCCGGAACACCGCTGTTAAAACAGCTGTCTGAAAGTCTCCAGAGTGGGCCCAGAGCTCCTTAAGAACAAGCTGATCTGAATGTATTTTGGTAGAACAATTTGGGTTATGTGCACCATTCAGGGTTACATTGCTGACAGGCGGAGGAGGGCAGAAATACTGGCGTGCACAGCTTCAGAAATCTCCCGACACCCTGCCTGGGAACACAACCAGTAACTCGACTCTTTCCAACAAAGCGCCAAACCCCCCTGTGGCATATAAATATTCCAAATGCATGAACGCCATGAAATGCTTTTTTCTTTTTCAAGAGTCTGCAGTATAATACTATTGAGGCTCTACAGTGATTTCATACTATTTCTATATCTCAGGACTGAAATTATCGATCTTCTCTGAAGCTGAACAGACAATCCAGAAGATCAATATGTCTAAAAAACGTTGCTGAGCTTTTCGGTTTACTGTCATAGTGACCCACATTTCAGTCACAGGGTGTGTCTTGTGGGTTGGAGAGCTGCACTGTTAATCAAAAAAGAAAAGCTGAAACGAATCCAATTACAGTCATATAAATGTATTGATCTGACAAGAGTGTAATTTGCAGTTGCTTCTAGAACTAGGCTACTTGTGAAGGACTATTAAAGACGACAAATACGCATTTAACTGGCATAATGTGGTGTTTTAGATTGAAACACTATTCATTAGGGAATAACGCATTTAGTTGATTTTATCCTTTTGAATTTGATTGGATCTGGAGGGGACGAGACATGTTAGGCTATTATGGTATTGCATAGTATTTTTCCTGTGTAATCTTGGTTTTGTCTGTAAAAGTAATTTCAGAGTTGGAGAACGTTATCACATTTAGTTGAGATTGTGAATGCATTTCCCCCCTCCTTTAGAAACACTGATGAATAAGACTGGGACTTAGTCAATTTCACTTTTCGTGTTGTTTTCATGGCTTTAAAGTTATAACTTAGCCATAAGTACAGTAGGTTGACTTAAGAAAAGTGGTGCTTTCAAAATGGTGCTTGTTTTATAATTTGCCAAGTAAAATAAGTGCACTTGCTTATTAAGTAGTACACTCTCCTCAGTACATCACACAATTAATGTGTCATCCATGTCTGTAGTACAAACAATGTGGGATGAGTTATGTTCCAATGTTTAAAATTGGCATAAAATAAAAATTTACCCTATTTTCATAATGCATGTTACTAAACTTGTTGTGAATGATTCATCCATGCATATACTGTATTTTTCTTATTGTGATCTTAAAGTCATAACGTCATAAATGCTGCTATGTCGCCGCTGTCAGCGGAAACCTTGTATCTCCATATTTCGTCTTTTTTTTTTTTTCATAAATAATTAGTCTTGGTTACCCTTTGCGTCTGTCTGTGGGTTTAATCAATGTAAAGTATTCAAAAGACCTTGTGACTAAACCTCGGAACTCCATTGGCTCCTCAAACTGTCAGTCAAACCTCATAACTCCACCCACCTCTATCGTGAATGAAGAGCCGCATGCAGTTATATCTGCTAGTTTGTAATGCAACGGTAAATAAAGAACTGGTTCTTTGAATAGGCACAGTGTTTTCTTTGCTCAATAAACACTTTATGTATATGGGCTAATGTTGTATGTATTTAGAGCGAAGAAGTGTGTCTTAGTCTAGCATTTGCCAAAGGAGAGAAAAATCAGATGCATTAGTTAATGCATTAGCTAACATGAACTGACAATGAACATTATATATTTACAGCATCCATTAACCTTCATTGATGTAATAAAAATCTTATTGTTCATTGTTTGTTCATGTTAGTTCACAGTGGATTAACTAATGTTAACAGACACAACTTTTGATTTTAATAATACATTAGTAAATGTAGAAATTAACATTACCTAAGATGAATAAATCCTGTATATGTATTGTTTATCATTAGTTCATGTGTTAACAAATAAAACTGTATTGTAAAGTGTCTATCAACTTTGACAATGCAGTGTTTAATTGTTTAAAAAAAAAAAAAATGTATTTTCCATTTCTTGAAAAGTAGCACTTTTGGGGAAACAATGTTTCTGCCTGACAGCGACGAAATGCAAAGCCACACTAGCCAATGACATTCTCATTTTCAGTAATAATAAAATCAAATCCAACATAGTATTAGCAAATGAATGACATGACTAAAGAAACAAGCTTTCTAGAACTTGAACACGCCTAATGCAGCTCTTATCAATCTTCAAAACAGTTTAAGACCGAGAACTTGTATTGAGAAAGAAGGAAGTGATTTTGTTGATTTAAACAGTCTTTATGTCAGATTTTCGTAGGTAGCTTTCTGAAAAGTGAAATACTGTGGTGCAAAACGTTGTGCTGTTCGTTTGAGATGTCCAACATTTGAAATTTTGACTTGACTTTTAGGTGAACGATGGCAGGGCGGAAGGGGTGGTAAGAATGTTTTAAAAATAGTTTGGAAACTATCAAATTACATTGAATGCCACTTGTGTTACACAATTTACACATTTTTACCCTAACATTTTCATAGTTCTATAGACAGGCTTTACAGCTACTGTGTCAGATATTCTGTAAAGACCAATTTCACTGTTTTTACTATAAAACCTTGACACGTTGAGGTCATACCCTTCTGTCTGTAGCATTTCTCGCCAGTGTCTCCTGTTGAGCATGTTTCTGCAGCTTTTCAGCAACACTCATAATGCTCATTTGTCTCCATCAGACGCCGTAGTCACAACTGTGCGCTTGTCAACTAAGCAATATCACTGCCTTGGTTCCTTGACTTCCAGTGTGAAAACAAAGATAAAGAATATATATCAGTTATAATGGCATTGTGTACAGAAAACAGTGAACATAATGTCGTTTTTTTCCCCATTTCTACAATGTTCTTAGCTAAAATTATAAATTAGCCAAAATCTAAATATTTAATTTTATGATCTGCAGTTGTTTGGACAGATGCACTCATTTACCTGTGGTATGTGTGTACATGAGCATTGAATAGACATGTTTAAATTGCATTCAGTTGCTGTCTTAAATTTTGTACGTGTAATAATCAATCATTGGCTGCACAAGTCATATTAACTCGAATGAGAGCCTCATTATGAACTTATTTAAAAATCTTGTCTAGCTGAACAATTTTTTCCACATATGGCAGTTTTTGAATTATGTAATTTTGGGGGCCCTGCACCAGCAATTGACATGAATGAGAATCCTAACAGATAGAGTAGATGGAATTATCTTGAGAAATAAAATGTTACAGACCCACCCCTGACAGATAGTACTCTTCAAGTGTAATTGCTATCCAAAAGAAGCTTTAGCATCATGGTTAAACAGTACACTTTAAGCAGACAGCACTGATTAATAAATGAGTGTTACTGATTTGAATAAAAGCTTAACGAGGATTACTTGTCAAAGTGTGATTTGTAGTATCTTATTCATTAAAGCTGTATGCAACAGGCAAGCAAGTGCATTTCCGTCAAGCACTAAAGCACACATGTGTTAGTCTCCTTGTCATGCTTGGTTTTTTTTCAGAAGCTGTGTATACATGTCCATGCTGATCATTACAAGGTCTGTTAAAAAAGCAATGATTTAGAGCAAATAACAATGACAAAGTGCTGCTGGTGTCTGTAAACATAAACTCACACACACACAATCCACGTAGCTCAACACCCTCTCACAGCAATTATTGACACTGTCAGTCACACACACGGCAGGCCTGTTACAACAAAGGCTTGAGCAGTCTCTCACATAAACGGGCACGTATGGCAGAGAAATCAACTCCTCTGTATTCTACTGCCATCTAGCATGTGTCTCATCTGAAAGTTGCAATTTTTCGCCTGCTTTGCTCCGCAGCTGGCCATCTGAATGTAGCACATGCCCTGTTGAGATGTCAGTCATGCGACAGTGATGGCAAACAAGCTCCAAGATTTGAGTGCCACTCCAGTGATCGCTGATGTCTGACAGTCCATCACTGCTTCCACACCAGACCCCGTGCCACTGATCGATACAGTTGGACAAAGCTGTTACACGGATTCCCCTAAAAAAAAAAAAACCCAGAAGAATGCCCAAGTGAGAGATTTTCAATTTTGTTATAGTATGATGGTTTGATCTTGAGTTTTGAGGTTTGTTGAGTTGCCAAAACTTCTCCAGACACATAAATTCCAGTTTGTGTCAGCCTGTTGTTGCTGTCTGCGAAACACTAAAGAACTCAAGCTGGCTACACCCAAATTTACAGCTTTTTCCTCGCAGGCTTGTATGGGAATGTTTATAAGGATTACTTGTCCCAGTAGTGTTGCTCGTTGTCTGTCTCTGTCACCTACAGCAGAGGTGTCGACTACTGCGTGAAATGAAGTCGTGCCGTTGTTCTCATCGTCTCTGACATTCAAAGGGATTTTAATTCAAGCTAATGCATCTTTTAACATCTCTCACAACTGGCATTATCAATTATGAAATAATCGTGTTATCAATTTCAAAGGGCTGAAAATACAGAGTGACGATTTTCACGCTCCCCTTTGAGCGAGATGCGTTCTCTCCTCGTGTGATGTCAAGTGATTTATTTCTCATTAGCGTCTCTTTCAAAAGCATGCTCTGTATTCAGAAGTGTGGATCTTCTGGCGCGGTGCCACACCCCTACGGCAAAACCAATTAGCTGCAAAAACAGCTCTCTATGACTTCCTGCTACAAAGATAACTAATAATCATCTACAATGAAAACATCCAACTTTCTCATCACGTGCCTTTCTCAGGTTAGCACACCATGGCGATAACCAATTGTTGTTAATTGCTATGCAAATTAGTAGTGATGAGATTTAAAATTAAATGTTTTTGTTCAAGTAAAAGAGTTTGGTAGCACTTAGCACGGCAAATAGAGCTAACCGCTGTACATCATAAAATACAATCTTAACAAATGGCGTAAAAAGGTTTGCAATTTGTACAGGAGATTATCTACAAATTCTATAATAAAAACTATAAATGGTTTAACATCACAGATGTAATTTTACAGTAGAATATTTTCAAATAAATGGTTATTGCAAATTAAAACGATGGATAAATGTATAATTAATGGTAAAATTCCGTGTGACGCATCACATATGATTGTTTTATATGAATAATTTAGTTTCTTCTCATTTTTACCATCAGTATTAAGGTGTTTAATGTTGCATTTTCTGTTATTAAGTTAATGTTTATTGGATTATTTTAGTGTCATGTGTTACCATGATGCTTTGTTTATGAATGTGTTGGGTAAAAAATAGCAAGGAGACATTTTAATTATTTATTAATAAAGTAGTGTTTTCTGTGTCAGTTGACGATGCTGACTCGCCATCTCCACAGTACAGTGAACGCGCCTTTAGAAAGAAAATACATAATCAGAGAGTATTTGTTTTTCATTCGAACTGGTTCGAAATAAAAATAGACATTTTAAGCTTTCTATAGATATATTTCTCATGTCTGTGAGGCGAGTAGCATACGCTGAGTTTCAATTAATTTTTGTGAAAGCACATTCAGTTGGTTTTGTTTATTTTACAAAGGCACAACATTTTGTTGTTATCGTGAGTGTACACAAATTAAAGTACAGTTTTACAGTTTCAAATGATGTATTATTCTTTTCTGTATGACCAAAAATGACAGATTAGTTTAAGTTGTTACCGCTGTTGTCAGGAAAAAATGCAAGTGAGCCTCCATGTCCTGCAGTAAACATTGTAATACTTCAGCTTCCACACTTGGACATACGCCTAAAAATAGCGCACATTTATCTATAGACGAACCGCCGTATCTGTCCCTCACAGACTGCATGACTTCGACACAAGTTTTGTGTTTTTCTGTGACTAACCAACTAATACAATTTTGGTCGACTATTAGGGGGCACCCCTATTTTGGGATATTGCATAAAAAAACGCCGGATGTAAGCGCAAAGATGCGCATGAATTCTAAAGATTGCATATGTGATCAACAGAGGTGGATATATTTTTTATCTGATAAGAAGACATGCGCATAAATTACCATGGAAACACATTTGCTGAATGAATCACAAAAAAATCACATGACTTTGCCTCAACAGTGGATGTGATTGGATAACTGGACTAACCAGCGGACCAATCGCATCACAGCATCTCAAATGTTGGTTTGATCATTCTGAAATGGATGGAAACACTGTTTTATTCACAAATGTTTAATTGTGCACCCAAGTTAAATTCACTACTTTGGATGGAAACACAGCTATTGTCACTGTCTTTGCCGAGTTCTCGTTCATTGTTTCCCATAGTTAATTATTTTCCAGATTTCATTTCTAATTCTGACACTGCAGGTTTTGAGATCAATATTTTAAACAGTATAAACACAATTACCATGAAATGAATGTAAATAAATCCAGCCCGTGTGACTATTCCCACTCATTAAAAAAAAAAAAAAACATAATCACTCCTTGTATTGTTAAAAGACAGTTTAAACCACAAGTATTTTTTTTTTTTTTTGCCTAATATTCAGTGATTACTGTGTATTCAGACATTTTGCTTTTTGAATACTAGCCTATATATTTGGGAAGTATTTGCGTATTTGGATGCAATAAATATTTCCCTGTTCCCTGATATTTCCTGTTCTTTCTCCTACTACACCGAATAAAAAAGAAATGTAGCTCAAACATATTGTCTATATTTTTTTCTTTTTCTAACAGCTAAACCATGTGGCAGTGGTGATGTTTAGGCTGTGCCAGTTGAAAGCAGTTTGAAAGCGAAAGAAATCCAGCTAATGATGCAGTAAGCCCTTTCTGCTCTGGAATATGTGCAGTTGTAAGCGATTCCTCGCGGCCACATATTGTATGTGATGTATATAAGGTGTGTGGGTGCAGTCTGCTTCTCAGGGGCACAGCGGAGGGTTATGGGGAGGGAGCAGAGAGGTTGCCAGAAGACTTCAGGAACATATGGTGCCTGCACCACAGCTCCTTGACACCTTTCAAGCTGCAGCTGTTTCGAGAGGTTCAGAGATTTTTATTTATTTACTGTTTAAGCAAGTATAACGAAACCCACTGTGGAACAAGGCAATACAGTGCCAATAGCAACAGCATAAAAAAAAAACAACAACATTGTTATTGTGTGAACAATCTGCTTTAGGTAGTTTCTTGGTCATATTGCATGACATTTATACATATTTACTAGGGTGGTAAATCTCACTCTTACAAATGCTAACTGAATTGCATAACATTCTGATTTATTAATTAAATTAATCTGTCAATATTTGCTGCACTCAAGTGAAGATAATACTAATAATAATAATAATAATAAGCATTATTGTGGCAGATGAGTAAAGTTTTGAAAAGACAAAAAAAGTGCCTATAGAAGTCAATATATGTGACCCTGGATCACAAAACCAGTCACAAGTCGCACGGGTATATTTGTGGCAGTAGCCAACAATACATATATGGGACAAAATTATCGATTTTTCTTTTATGGCAAAAATCACTAGGATATTAAGTAAAGATCATGTTCCATGAAGATGTTTTGTACATTTCCTACCGTAAATATATAAAACATTTATTTTTGTGAGTGGATGCAGCACAAATGCAAACATAAATGGACAACTTTAAAGGAGATTTTCTCAATGTTTCGATTTTTTTGCACCCTCAGATTCCAGATTTTCAATAGTTGTATCTCAGCCAAATAATGTCCTCTCCTAACAACCATACATCAATGGAAAGCTTATATATTCAGCTTTCAGATGATGTTTAAATCTCAATTTCAAAAAAATGACCCATGTGACTGGTTTTGTGGTCCAGGGTCAACGTTGCTAACTGGTTTTGTTTCCATATATCTGAGCTTCAGTCCACAGCAGTTCATTTTACAATCAATTTGTCAGTCAGTCTGAGTGCAGACTTAATACAGGACACCTTAATGTATTCTGTCTGTGCTGTTTTAGAGTGTATTGTTGTTGTTATTATTATTTATTTATTTCGCCAGGACTTACCTGTGGAGTTGTTCTCATGACCATTTGATGCTCTTAACATCAAGTCTTGCTTCTCTCTTGATAAGGCCATTGAGCTTTGGCTAGAGGTAGAGACATTTTAAATGCACTGGATGAAAAAAACAGCTTCATTTCGCAGTCAGTTTGATCAGACTGACTCCTCATCTTTGGTGCACATCTGTATAATTACACTACTAACACGACTCTATAAATACAGCTCATCTCTAATCTCATGTAGATGCGCACAGAGCTAATGCAGAATGGATGGATATCAGATGTGGTCCTTCCCCAGCAATTTTTGTAAGCTTTCAATCATGTTGTATTGCCAAATGAAGTTTAACTGACAGTATGAAGGTTTACAATTATGTTCAAGTTGGAATTTGAGATGACCTGTTGCCGCGGATTATATATATATAGTTTGGCATTGACAAACATTATTACATTATATATTGCCATAATTGACTCACCCTAGTGTCATTCCAAAGCAATATTACAATGATTGTGGAATCATCTATAATATATTGTGGCCACGGTACACATTTTCTTTTTTTCTTTTTTCTGCTTATCCATGCGCAGGTCTTTGTACATTTCCTTATTTGTTCTCTTTTTAATTGTTCTTAAAAAATTAAAAATCTGCTTCATGCTGAGAATATATATTAAATAATTAATGTTTCCCACATTTCATTTTATTAATGCTGTACACTTGTATTTAGCTTTTTAATTATCTGCAAGTGGGCATTACAGTCATACACACAAAGCATTAGAAACCATTACATTAAAAACAATAATGGAAAAAATAATAAGAGAAAATACAGCATCATTTAGACATGTTTGTTTAGTATGGCATTGAGATTTAACAGATTTTTTAAGCAAGTTTTTTTCCTGATCTTCATAGCCGAGTGTGAGTTTTCGATCTGTGTTGAGGAGGAGGGCGGTTTGGAAAGAGACACAAGGGATTACTCTTGGCTGTTGGTTTAGTTTGTTTTCATTGGACTTGTCTGTCATCACATCACCTGTGTTTAGTTAATCATCATCATCATCATCATCATCATCATCATCATCATCATCATCATCTGTATCACCTGTGTTCTGTTAATCAGTGTTCATATGTGTTTGTGTTTAGTTCCATTCTGTTCAGTCAGTCTTGGTCCGATCTCCGTCTTATTAAGTGTGTAAACCCTCTGCCTGTCTGTACCTGTATGTGTTATATTGTTAGTAAAAGTTTGCATTGGCGCTTTTGATTCTCCCTCGTCTTCTTCTGCCTGCAGCTGTGACACCGTGACAGCTGTGGAAATCTATATAAGTTCATGCAACCGAATAGTTCTAATTATTCATGTGACGTGTTAATTATTCATAAGCACAATTGCATTGTGCAGAACTTGGCCCCTTTATCACTTGATATCTTATGCTAATGTAAATTTGCCTGCTTGGATTTATATATGTCTGTGTGATCTCACTTTACAGAGCTTTAGACAAATCACACACTAGAAGGAAAAATACAATGAAATGTTCAATCAACAATGAAGGATGAGTTAATTGACTGCAAATACTTTCTTGAAAGCGACATAAATATTAGTGACAAGTTTTTAAACAAATTAGCTAAGCTCATATGGGCATGTGTGATGTTAGATGTCTACACAGATTATGATTGATTGTTATAAACAGTTATTTTTGCAAGTTTGGTGTGACCCATGATTCTTTGTGGAATTAGAGCTTTGTCAATGCGCCGCAGGAAATTGCAGAGACCCAGCTGTATTTTGACATGTATCTCTTTCATTGGCTGGGCTCACAGAGAACTGACCCACTGCTGCCTTCAGCATTGATATCACAGCTATAAATAATAAAGCAGCCGGTGGCCCTGGGAATACATGTATCTGAAACAATGAGCGTGCAGAGAATGCACTTTGCAGGATCAGATCAGTATATATTAATGAGACTGAAGCTCCAAACCTGTGATCATTTTTTAAAAGCTTGACTTCATATGGCCCATTGCTTCAGGAGGAATGGTTTTGATGGCAGTGGTAACCATGCTATAATGTTATAGAGAGGGTAAACTGAGTCCTAGCCCTGCCACCCTTACAAATAAAGATCCAATTAGAACTAAAAATGGTTTTGCAACATAGGGGAACATCTTGAAGTCATACAGAGGAATGTTTATTCCCTAGTTATTAAAAAAAAAAAAAAAAAATCATATTGTGCAAAACTCACATAATACACTGGGCTTAATAACCTGCAACAAAACCAAACTTATACATATTGTACACAGTAAAAAAATTAAAAATAAGACTTTTATTCTTTTCATAATTATGCATGATTATAATGATTGTTAATCTAACAGTTCAAATTTGAACTGAATCTCATCATCATAATTTTTTAACTTATATTTCTATGCCTATTACATGTAATATGTCTCCTATAAAAACTTTAGATTGTGTTCCTCTCTAACCAGTTGGTATTTAGAGTTCTATAAAGTACAGTTGGTTTACTCAAAGTCTTTATTTTTAAATGCATTATAAAGGTATGCATAATGCATGTAATAATGCATGATATCTTTTCATAAATAATTGTAACCGGTTAAAATTATAATAATGTAACGATTCCTCGTTAAATGTGAAATTGTTTGTTTGTCGTGTGTTTTAATGCATTATACATTCTAAAGGTCTAACGTAATGTATTATAACTGTGGTGACAATTATTAATGAGACCATACAATGCATTATAAGGTGCATACAAGGAATAATGGATGATTTACAATGCATTATATATAAAGACTAAGTGTTACCGGAGAGTTCTATAAACTTCGAACCTAACACCGCAGGGACTAATATTAATTTGTTGCCTTACTGTTTCGGAAATAATTTTAACTTGCAATTTAATCGGTGAGAATTTAAGAGCTTCCGCATTGTAAGTAAATGTTTAATTGAGGTACAATGAATTAATGATTAATAAAGCTTATCTAGAGGGAAGAAGCACCGCGTGTCTGCATTTTCAGTTTGGATAGCAAAATTATTCTGAAATAATGTTTATATCAGTGATAAAAACAAAAACATGAAAGCTGGACACCTGAATCTCAGCTGTATACTGTATAAACCCTCTTTAAATGCCATTAACAACCAATCGCATGAACATGTACATTACCCTTCTATAATCATGAACCATTTCGATATTTCAAATTATTTATATTATCTTTTATAAAGGTTTTCAAAGAAGTGTGTGTATATATATATATATATATATATATATATATGTATGTGTATATGTATATGTATGGTCCATCTCCTATGTTTCATTGTGTTTTTGGTTTAGTCCTGGGACCTAGTTTTCCTGAGCTATCTTAATTAGTCTTTTCCTTCACCTGTCATCCTTCAATTATCCCATTAGTTCCTTTTGTTCCATCCATGCTTATAAGCCCTGTGTGTTCTCCCTTCGTGTCTGTTGGTTCTCGTTAATGTCTATGTTGTTGATTCCTGAGCATTTATTATTAAAGTCCATCTCCTTGTATTTTTCCTCAACTTTGTGAGCACTCCTTGTCAACGTGCCATAACAGATGTAATATGAACAGAATAATTTGATTCAATCAAGCTGTATTTTTATCAAATTACAATACAGTTAGTGTGAAAATATTATTTAATTGTGTGAATTTAGAATATTTAAAATGCAAACTATGAAATTTTCCATCCATCCATATTATGAAGCACATTATTCTGATTTTTTTTTTTCATGCTGTCAGAAAAAAAAAAAAATACAACATGACAGAATTCGACTGTGTTGCATGCATATCCTCTGTCAGTAGACAAATAAACTAAAGGAAATGTGTGAAGTGTGTTTTCAGAGAGTTTATTTTCTAAATAAACACCATTTAAAAAAAGATAACTTTTTTTCTTACCTCTCTGAAAAAATGAACAGAGCAGTCATCATTATTTAAATGGTAATAAACTCTGTTTTCATACTCATGTAAGATTGTGCATTTAAAAAAAAATAAAAAAAATTCAAACATAATGGAGTTAGAATTGTTCTCTGCTTTGCCATATCAGAAGGGCCAATTCACAAGACAATCAGAAACAAATACAATAGAGACCAAAAGCCTTATTTTCTCACTCAATGATTCACTCCGTGACATTTACAAAGCGTGCTAAGGCATATTTGGTTGAGATAAATTTACTACTCAAACGGCAAAGGCATCACTCTTTAAAAGAGAGCGATGCTGTTTTCTTTCTCTGGATGGTTCGATGGATGATTGTTGTGTAAATTGGAAATTTAACCTCAAAGTTTGGAGGTTTTTCTGTAATATTCATCTTTAGTGCTAGTCTAAACTGTACATAAAACTGCACTAGGAAAGACATAAGGAAAACTAAGGATGTATTAATGTTTCAAAATATGTTCTAGTGGTTAAAAAACCAACAGTATTTTGTCATTAACATTAAAGTCTATGGACGTGAGCAGTGAGCTCATGTTTATTCCATTCTAATTTTACACACACTAACACTAAAGCTTTTCTCGAAGGCTCTTAAAAGCTTCAGTTCCTTGCAAACATATCATTATTGTGAACCCATGCAAGACCAACACAAACCGTGGGTAGAATTCACAAACTCTTCAAATAAAGTGCTCAAACAAGCCCCCGTGAACAACATTGGGTTTCGAAAGTCTGCTTTAGACATCCTATAAGTAACTCTACATGTTCTTTACTGGTTCAAATTGGCTGCAACCACTTATAGTAAACCTTTGGCCACTTAAAAATAAAGATTATACATTGATGTTTGGCTCAATGTTTGGGTAAATTAGAGTATTCTAGGAAATTAAGTATTTTTTTACTATTTTTTTTTCTTAAAGTTCAAATTTAGAAAAAAAGAAAAAAGATTGAAATTTTTTGTAAATAAAAATAAAACCTATCTTGAAGGCTTTTAAAAAATTGTCACAAATGTTTATTGTGAGCCCATACACTACAAACTATCAGGAGAACGCACAATTTACCGTTTTACAGGACTAACTCTATGGCGGAAATTGCACAGGCTTGAAATCCTCATGTGGTGAGGCTTTCTGCTTTGGAAATGGTGTGAGGAGATATCAGATTGCATCAGGATTCATTGCGAATCCCACAGTCAGTGTAAGAGGCTTTACTGACTGACTTCTATTGGCAAAAGGGGATAATTCAATGAAACATTATGAGCCCACTCCATGCTCCATAAAAAGATTGCCTCCTCCCCTGCAGTGACAATGCAGCTCTCAATTTGGAAAAGCTGGAAAGCCTTTACCAGAAAAAAGGAGAGAATTCCACAGAGGGAATAGAATGTTTGGGCATTGAGAGAGAAGACTTCATCTTGTGTGTAAGGAGGGGCCGTCGTCCTGTGGGGTTGAAGGACTGGATTAAAGATTTCCTGCCACACGGGCATTAGCGGCTATGTCAGCGGTAGGATGATGACTCCGTTAGCGCGGTGGCATTCCTCTACGAGACCACTACAGAGATGGGTTTGTTAGACTGGAGACTTTTGTGACGTGATGTGGATGTGTTAGATGTGCTGATGTCATTTAGTAATGGTCCAGGCTGTGGTGGGAAAAGTGGGGCAAAGCTCACAATCAGATTAATTAGACTGAGACACATGACTAGTGGCTCACATGTTGGGATGAGAGGAAGCTTGTAGCGTTGTAAAACTCACTTTCTCTTGCTTACAAATACAAAACTGCTGTATTCGAATTCAGTGGATAAATGTGTGTTTGTTTGCACATCTCTGATAGTTAAAGGACACATGAGCAGATAGTTCACCCAAAAATGAAAATTCTGTCATCATTTACTCACCAAGATGTTCAAACCTGTATCAATTTATTTCATCTGCTGAACACAAAAGAAGATATTTTGATGAATGTTGGTAACCAGAAAGTTGATGGACCCCATTGACTTCCATAGTAGTTATCTTCCATATATGGAAGTCAATGGGATCCATAAACTGTATGGTTACCGACATTCTTCAAAGGTTTTTCCTTTAAATTAAGTCTCTGTGATTTTTATTTTTATTTTTTTCTTCCCTAGTTATCATAAGAAATCTTAAGTCTAATCACTCCTCTCCTCGATAAGCCTGACAATTTATTAATATCAGTAGAACAAATGGTGCAGGACAGGTTGTGTGCCAAAGTAGGATTAGGGCTTGTTTAAATCCTTAACCTAAAGGATGAGAGGTAGTAACAAGCTTAACAAATGAGTAAATGTTGATGACAAACTTTGATGTTGGCTTGACAGATTCTTGTCTGAAACTTTCAAATAAATTTTTAAAAGCGTGAAGTTTTGAAAATTTTACTCAGAGAATGTCAATAACATGTTGGTACCATGTGTTAGCAGAGTGCTAGCATGTTTCATGCATGTTTTAACAAACTAGCTAGCACAAGTTAACATGTTTCAATGAGATGCGTCCCAATCCACGTACTTATGCAATATTCTATGCCGTTTTGTAGTATAAATAGTGTGAGAAGTGCGTTCACACTGAAAATTCCAAATAGTAAAAAATCCACTTTGAATACCAGGATGATGCACTTAAAGCATGATGGTTATGTCCCAAATTATGCACTATACACTATTAACTTATTCACTATGTACTTAGAATCAGAATCAGAAAGAGCTTTATTGCCAAGTGTGCTTGCACACACAAGGGATATACCATGGGATTAATGATGCACTTAACCCGGTAGTACATGAGTAATATGTGTAACCATGTAGTATATGAATTTTATAGTTATTTTGTATAGTTAGTCTCATAGCATCTCCCTCTCTATTTCATAAATAAAGCTAAGACAGCTGAGTGCATGGAGTGTCCAACATTCCACCAATTTTGGTTAATAAACACATTGCTAGCATGTCACTAGCATGTTTTATCATGTTGCTATTTTGTTTCTTTTACTATTTAGCACTTTGCTAGTATGCTTATAACATGTATTATGTTGATTAAGAACATTGTTAGCATGTTGCTTGCATGTTTGAGAAAATTGCTTACTTGTTTTAAAACAGTACTAACACATTTCTAGAATATTTTGGCATGATATATATATATATATATATATATATATATATATATATATATATATATATCAGCAAATTCCTAGATGTTTTAGCACGGTGCTAACCCATTTTAACGTGTTGCTAGCTTGTATAAGCACGTTGATAGCATGTTTTAATAGGTCGCTTGCATCTTTCTAACATGTTTTATCACATTACTATCATGCCCTAAGCTATGCTTTGCTAGTGATGGATAGGTTAGCACATACACTAAAATGTGTATCCTTCCCTCCCTCCCCTTTTTTCAGAGATCCATATTTTGAATCAGCTCAAATCAGCTCATTACAGTATACTGTCTGGTCATAGTATGCACAATATGAAGCATTAAGATTAATGTTCAAAGCCCTCTCTATGCCAGAGCTTGTTTGCTACGATTCATCGATTCTACATGGATTCCTGTTTGTTCCTTAATGAAAGGCATTGCAAATGGATGTGCAGCGTGCAGCGTGAATTTGTATGCCTTGTACTGGTGAGGAAAGCATGCTAAACTGCACATAATGAGGCCTTATTGTTAACTCTGTATAGAAGGATCCTCTACATTACCTGCATTTGTTTGGAGAGTGCAGTGAAGCATTGCTGATTGATGTGATAATCTGAGAAACACTGCACAAAACAAATGATTCTCATTTGTGTCCGTAAGTAACATTTCTGAAAATATTTGTACAAAATTTGGAAGGAAAAGAAACCGAATACAAATTGCAAAAATGTGATACTAAAATGCTGTGCCATTTTTCTTTTACAGTAATCACATTTTAACAATGTATTTATTAGAGGAACCTAGGAAAAAGTGTTTTATGTAATAGCATCTACAGGTTTTAATTGAAGTTACTAACAGGTTTATTTGGTGTAAAGAAGAAAAAGAGAGAGAGAAATTAATTAAGAGCAGTACCAGACTCTGCATTAAGCTAACATTAATTATTATGCATTTATAGAACATGAACTAACAATAAGGAATATATTTTTACATTTTTTTATAAATCTTTGTTGGCTATTTAATAAAAAATAACATTGTTCATTCATGTTACTACACCATGCTTTCTCTGTTGTTGAAGATACAAATATGCGTTTAAGTGCGCATATAAATTTGACTGTTCAAACTCAGCCACCTGTCAATATAATTAATATATTCAGCAATACTTCCAATACAGTCTGAACTCCCAATAGTACAACTGGTTACATTTTTCTTTTTAGTTTTCAAATTTGCACCAAAGTAACAATACTTGATATCAATGTTTGACTGCAGTACAGTGTATATAAAAAGCCCCCCAATACATTTGTGCCCCATACATAGCACATCAATTGGAAATAGGGATGCTCCGATTAGGATTTTTGCAGCCGATACTCGCAAAACACTATCCATATTATGATACTTTGGCTTATTAAAGAGCCTACAAGACTTTAACACGGAAAATAATTGCAGACTGTCTTTATGAGGGAGTTATCATTAAACTGTTCATTCAACTAATATGCTTAAAAACGCTGATTAATTCATTAGTGAAACAAGGTGTTTAAATTAATTCAACTTTACAATGTTCAGTCGACGAGTAGCATGTCACTTGGATAACGCTGAAGTTGATGTTTCACTTCATAGAGATCAATGGCATTGATACAATGCCGCGAATCAGATTTGTTGTATTAAATCCTTTCAAATCGTTTCGTAAAAACGTTCCTCCATGTGATTTTTATTTAGAACATAACAGGGACTGCGGCTCTAAAGTTTGACGTAATCACGTGTTTTATGTCATCAAACTGGGATTGGTTCGTGAGATCGGCCAGATTTAGTGACTACCGATTGACTCATGAATGTGATCTTCGCTCGATTGATCGGAGCATCCCTAATTGGAAACATTTGATGTGAAAAAATCACCTTTTAAAAGTGCACCGATATAACTGCAACACCCATTGTGTAAAATATTACCCATCTTGTTTTGTTCCATTCAACTTCTGTCACACCACTATCTTGCATCCTCTCGCCTCCAAGCGTCGCCCAGGAGACAGAGAATTCTGATATCGTATTTATTTTGACAGCATGTCACCTCTTGTAAGTGTCTTTTTGTACAAGCTCTGTCATCCCACTTTCTCATCAGCCACTGGGTTATTTGGTTAATTTGATGAAAATGTCACATTGATGGCATGGTTGAAAAGAGCAGACAGCTTGTAAATAGAAGTTCATCGCAACTTTTTGGTAAAGCAGAGAAAGATGTGGTCAGTTAGATTAATTCATGAGATTTGAGAATCAATATAATTTGGGACAGTATGTAACTGTACAGATACTTTTTTGCTTTCTGTAAATAATATTGTGGTATTTGAACAGCACACTAGGGAACTTGAATTTTGTGCGTGAAATCAGTTTTGGGTTTAGAGTTTTGCGGAGTGCTGAGCTAAGTCTTTGAGCTTTCTGAGCATATTGAGCATATTTTTCACAAATAATGAAATTGTGTGGCTGAAAAGACTGTTTGTGAAGCTGTTTCATATCTATACAACTGCTCTCTCTGGGTCAACGGCAATGCGAACACAGATTTAAATGTTCCCATGTGGTTTTGTCAAAGGTTTAATTAACATGGGAGAATAATTGTCATCTAGGAATAAGATCGCGTGGGTGTTTGAATTGAGATCTTTTAACGATTAATTGGCAACTCTATAACATCAAAGACGAACAACTGATGAATTTCAATGGATTCTCAGAATCAAAGTGAAAATGTTTGAGAGCTATATATTGGTGGTGTGTTGTTAAAGATGGATTGTAATTGTTTCTTGAGAGTGTGTTAATGTGAGCCTAATGTGGTTCGATGTGAGTGCACATTGGTAATGTGTTGGTGTGTTGATGCGTTCTCACCTGTGTGTAAAGTCTGCCATCTGCTCCTTCTCTTGTCCGGATGACTGGAAGCTGTCTGATTATAAGTAAAGCTCGTCTTGACTTGCTGCCAGTGAGCGATGAAGTGAACATCAAAGCTTAAGCCAGACTGTGTCCAAGCAGGGCTTAGATCTGTCTCTCCATGCTTACGAATGCTCCAGGGTTCTTTGACTAATATGAGACTGTTGGAAATACAGAGCCCAGCCCACCCCGCCGGAGGACACCCAGGGGCCCGACGTGTCTACGGACTACAAGATGGTCATCATAATAAATGAGTAAAGCATTATTTCTGACATCAAGATCTTATGACAATATATGAAGAGTTCAGATGCAAAAGCCTCTAAGTGCCATCTGAAATTTTCTTCTAGAATGATCATTTTTATCAAGCTTGTATATTTAAGTTCAGTAATTTCACTTAAATTACAATTAATAGGTAATTTTCATTGCCATTTAAGTGAAATTACTGAACTTAAATATACGAGCTTGATAAAAATGATCATTCTAGAAGAAAATTTCAGATGGCACTTAGAGGCTTTTGCATCTGAACTCTTCATATATACTACTGTCGCCCATTTTTATGATCTTTTATGATCTCATCCACAAAATACAATAGCACAAAGAGAATTAATAGATTTTGATTGGCCATTCGAAGCCATCATAAATTAGCCAATATATGCACTTAATTGACTGGATACCAGTAGAATTCTATATTAACAGACCGAAGTACTTGTCAACTGTAACGTCCCATTCTTACTATCAAGGCATCAAAAACAGAAGCAGGGTTAAGCACCTTAAAGTGATAGTTCACTCATTAATAAAATTGTGCTTTTAATTTACTCACCCTCAGGCCATCCAAGATGCAGGCAACTTGTTTTCTTCAGTATGAAGATGTTTAGATGAAACCGTGGTCCTTAGTAATTCATGTAATTCAAGTCAATGGCTACTGTTTGGGAGTAAAAAAAACAACAACATATATAGGCAAAGCAAAATTAACACCTGTGGCTCCTGGAGATACATTATAAATTATAATACGTCATAATGCGACAGGAAGCTTACAGACTGCTGTAAATTCGCAAAGGATGTTGATTACAGGTAAAAATGCTGTAAATAATGTTCAGTTTCTTGCACAGACTGATGGTTTCGCTTCATAAGACCTCAATGTATACATTTTTTGACCCCATAGCGCTCAAATCACAAACAATATTAAAAAAAATTGGTGCCTGAAGAAGCGTTGTCAGCTTATGTGAAATGCGATTGGCTCTTGTGTGCCTCTTTATCTTTTGAATTAGAGGTGACTGAGTTCAAGGAGCTGGACCATTTGCAGCGATTAAAACTTTAAGTTTCACTCTGCTCCTCACATAAAGGTATCTTATGGCTTGGTTTGCAATCAAGTCATTTGTAATACTGTTTTTTTTTTTTTTTTTTTAACAAATACCTGTGATTTATACTTTTATCTGCCTGTTACATGTTTTATATAGTTGAGTAGTGGTTTGGTTAAGCTAGGGGGTTAGGTGGACAGAAAATCAATGAAAGTATAAATATATATTAAAATAATTTCTACTTTTACAAATGCTCACAAATAATGAAGTGCATATTGATCTGATGCATATGGTTGTCAGTTCTTATATATCAACACCTAGGGGTATTTTTAGCATCTTAGTAGTGAGAATGGATTGACTGTAAACAATCTTTAATTATGAACTAATGAACTATATTACATACATTACTGTGCATTTGATGTGCACTTGTTGTATTCCTCATTTGTAAGTTGCTCTTATGTAATGTAAATAGTCGATTCTGATGATTATAAATTATACATTTACATATTTATTGAACATATTAAACAATCTTTTAACATCTTGCTGTTTAGAATGTGTATTACACTAATTTTAACATGGTTAAATGGGTTTCTTTTTTTTTTCAAGTTGTACTTAATAACCTAAAAAATAACTTTCCACACTTCACAGTGCATTGCGACTGCAGATATTGCATTCGCCGTCCTGTTTTGCTAATTAAAACATCCTGTTACGTCTTGTTAAACTCACATCAATTATAAATGTTTCTCGTAGTGCAGATTTCATTAATCAGAATGCATAATAAGAACTAGCAACATATTCTCACGAACTATGTTGTTTATGTGAATTTGAGTGTACTCACCAACTCATATGTCTCTACCAACATTTCTGCAAAACTACACACAATTCATGGCAGTTTCCTCCTGAAAGGAACACTAAAGGCAGTAACTTTTATTCCACAGAAATTATTACAGATTATCAATTAATAGTCTTTTTTTGCATAGTTCTTTGCAGAATACTATGTTATGACCTCAAAACAGTTTTACCATAGCACAGGGGCAGTTCTAAGGTCAGTGGATATTCGGGGCTTTAGCCCAAACTAAAATTGGGTATTTTTATTTAAAGGAATGAATTAATTATAAAAGTGATTTAAGGGAATAAAGAAACAGAAAGGCTTATTGTATTAGTGAAATAATTGTAACTATTTGCAAATAATATTTTATTTTTAATTATGCATGCATTCTCTCTAAATGAATCAAGGACATTATAGCATATTTTCAATTCAAAAAGGCAAAATTTGATAAATAAATAAATAAAAGTTGAGTAATTTGTGTCACCGGATACAGTCGGTAGTTGAACATTTCTATTGTAAAACAGTCAAATATTAAATGTTTATCTACTTACATTTTACCAGGCATTCGTTCACTTCTTTAATCATTTTGACATTGATGAGCTAGACCGCAGAACTTTTAGTCATCCTAACAACAGAGAGAGCGGTGCGTAATGGAGCGCATCAGAGCAGCATCAAGAATATAAAATATATTGCAGTGGATCTCTTATTTGCATCTTAAGTTTATTGCCAATAATAATGACAGGTTTGTGAAAGTGCAGAACTTGGTGAGCTCGCGCAAAACACATCTTCAGCACAGCGACTCATTTAAACACCTCTGATTGGCCGATGTGTTCAACAGACATGTCTGTGATTGGCTACAATGCTCAACTCTGCAAAAGCACGTCGCAAGTTCCTATAATGCAAAGGGAAGAATATAAATAAAACTGTAATATCCACTTTTCATGATTAGGTAATCGCGGCTGCTGTAATCTTATTCACATTTGTTTTTCTGATTAATTGTTTTGCTCTATGAGAAAGACAAGGTAACAAAATATTCGGGGCTTTACTAAAAACATTCGGGGCTTAAGCCCCCTTAGACCAGCCCTAGCGCCGCCCCATAGCAGATGATTTGTAAATGAATCAAATAACTCCATATGTATGGCTTTTCTAACATAGTAAACTTGCTTGGTTGCTCACCTGACCAGTCATGCTCAAAGACTTGTAGAAGTGAGCTAAAATGGATGGTTGCTTCAACAAATGCATTTTTGTTTTTCACCCTTTCTTCTGTTAACAATATTGGTTAGGTTTAATGAAATGTGCAGCAGTTTGTGAGAGTCATTCACAGCAGTAATGAAGGTAAAATCTTCAGTGAATGATTACTTAGTAATTAGTAGAATGTCTAAAGGGGACCATCAAATTAAAGTGTAACCAAAAACAGTCATAATGTTCAGCCTTAACTTATAAAACAATAAACCCTCCACACACATGTTCCAGCCTGCTCTCATGAGAAAACTGGAGGATTTTATTAGGTGGCGATTTCCTATGAATTTGCTCGATGTGTTTCTTAGGAAAATCTTTGATTCTTTGTTCAGTAGGTTTTTAGTTCATGTAAGATTGGAGGATCATAGGTTATTACCTTGAGCCCTAGTTGGCGGACAGTAATGGCTGCCCCAACATCATTCATATTGATTTTACATGATCAGCAGGTGAAAAGGTCACACAGTAAAGTAGCGAGGTGGAGCAAGAGTGAGATGTTGTACACACCAGAGTATGTGAGCCGTGTAGGGAAAGTTGCATTATTTTGTGTGCAGAGCATCTGTGTTCTCTCTGAAAGAAATATAATTTGTAAATATTATTTTTTTTTTTAAATGTGCGTATTTGAATCTGCTGTTACAATGATTCTTTAGAAATCACACAATATGTTAAATGAATTTGAGGTTTTTAAACATTTAATTAATATCATATATAAACACAATAATGTCTACTGCATTCAATATTATCTGGACCTCTTAGGATTTGTAAGCATTTGAACATATTTGAAAAGGTTTTGCATATTAGAATTGGCCTGTCAATATGTTTACATTGCACTGTACAATACCTACGAATACTAATGAGATCACTTTTGTTATACGCATTTCCATATAATAGAGCATCTGTGTTTTTTCAAGCAAGAATAGCACACATTACAATACTGAAGACAAGGGAGAAACATCTCAGCTGGTGGCTATAGCAAACAAAACCAGGAAAAGCTGTTTTGCCAGTCATGTTGAATGATAGATTCATTGGGAAATTGTTTGAATTATGGATTCTCAAGGAGTTCCCTATGCCTGAGACTACTGACAAATCCGGCCTTGACACTTGCTCTGTAGGGTTTTTGATTGCAGAGTCAATAATAAAATGAAAAGCAGCCAGTCTGCCTTATCCTGTGAGATTGTAATGGTGCTTATTAAACATTCCCTGAAGGGCGCATGTTGTGGCAGATGTACAAGGTGTGTTGCTGAAGCATGTAATGTAAGCAGTATTTCCCTCGGTGCGTTTCACAACTTCTACGCCATTTTTGTAAGCATTGACAAGTGATTTTTATATTAGAGTGATTAAGTTTCTGAATTAATTATTGTGATTAGTCAATTTCCAAACATCACACAAGAGCTTACTTTCTAAGTGGTACCTTTGCTTTTGTATTTTGATCTGGCTCTGAGATAAAATGCCACAGTTGAGGTGCAATTTCAGTCAGATTACAGATTATCCAGACCCGATTCGAGAAATGAAATCTGTTAGAACTAATCCAACAATATAACTAATCAGCTTACTCTTTGCCTCGCTGCATATGCAATATGGCTTGCGATAGAGATGTTTTCAGTGAAAAAGAAAACCAGGATGAAAGACAATCATTATGACAAAATCATTTCTAACCTCAAATATTATGGTATCTGAGTGCTTTTCTTCAAAATCCGATGTATCAAGCTCAAATGCGTGCCTAAATATTGCATTTTGTCAAATGAACGAGTCAGTAGGTCACTATGGTAAAACATTTACAGCAATTGGCCTATCATGAAGGCCATCACTGTGTGTGAAGCATCATATAAAATTAGATCTCTGGCCAAAAACTACTCCATCATCACTCATGAATATTTCAGACCCCCAACATAACTTGGATGTTTGAAAATTTGATCTTACAAGTGTGTAAAGATATGCCTCAGAAATCATAAATATGTATGCCGTTTCGTTTCTGCGCCTCAGTTATCTAAAATGATTCCCGGGTGTGGATGCTGTGTAGTATCACATCTCTGGGCAAAGCTTTGCCAGCAACATTACTAATTACTATAATTAATTCTCTATGTTTGGCATCTGTGTATGTCACCTAATTAGCAGATGTGGTTCTATTCACTCATATTTCAATGGTTTGCCTTGTAAAAGAAAAGGTAAATTAGCTGTGCAATAAGGCTCTTTTGACCCTCTCATCCTTGAAAGGCAATGACAACATATTTTCAAAGAACATATGCAAGATTGGTTCATTTTTTTTTATCACGGTATCCAGCTTTCATCTGAAAGCTGTGAAGGTGATGACAGAATGTGTTTTGTGAACATATACTTTGAAATGACTGATGAAAGGTTCTGTCTTATATTGATAACTTATTGGCCTTTCAATGTTGTGCTGACGGTTTCATTCCTTCATTTATCACATGATCTTGACTTCAGAGAGATGTGTAATGGAGAAACAATGAAGGGAAGAGACTGTTGTTATGAAGAATCACAATAACTGCTGGATCTGCACAAGTGAGCAACTTCAAATTCTGTTAAAGTTCAATGCACTATATTTAATTGGCCATTAATAAAAATGTCATATTGAGTCTGTAATGTATGTAGAATTAATTCGATGAAGTATTTTTTATTTATTTATTATTATTATTTTTTTTTTCTTTTTTTGTGTGAAAAGCTACACAGGCTTTTGAACATTCACAGTACTTTACCATGTGTGTGGATGGCCTTATTCATCTGCCACCACAGAATATCATTTTTGACCAACATGAATTAATATATATATATATATATACAGTGAGGAAAATAAGTATTTGAACACCCTGCTATTTTGCAAGTTCTCCCACTTGGAAATCATGGAGGGGTCTGAAATTGTCATCGTAGGTGCATGTCCACTGTGAGAGACATAATCTAAAAAAAAAAATCCAGAAATCACAATATATGATTTTTTAACTATTTATTTGTATGATACAGCTGCAAATAAGTATTTGAACACCTGTCTATCAGCTAGAATTCTGACCCTCAAAGACCTGTTAGTCTGCCTTTAAAATGTCCACCTCCACTCCATTTATTATCCTAAATTAGATGCACCTGTTTGAGGTCGTTAGTTGCATAAAGACACCTGTCCACCCCATACAATCAGTAAGAATCCAACTACTAACATGGCCAAGACAAAAGAGCTGTCCAAAGACACTAGAGACAAAATTGTACACCTCCACAAGGCTGGAAAGGGTACGGGGAAATTGCCAAGCAGCTTGGTGAAAAAAGGTCCACTGTTGGAGAAATCATTAGAAAATGGAAGAAGCTAAACATGACTGTCAATCTCCCTCGGACTGGGGCTCCATGCAAGATCTCACCTCGTGGGGTCTCAATGATCCTAAGAAAGGTGAGAAATCAGCCCAGAACTACACGGGAGGAGCTGGTCAATGACCTGAAAAGAGCTGGGACCACCGTTTCCAAGGTTACTGTTGGTAATACACTAAGACGTCATGGTTTGAAATCATGCATGGCACGGAAGGTTCCCCTGCTTAAACCAGCACATGTCAAGGCCCGTCTTAAGTTTGCCAATGACCATTTGGATGATCCAGAGGAGTCATGGGAGAAAGTCATGTGGTCAGATGAGACCAAAATAGAACTTTTTGGTCATAATTCCACTAAACGTGTTTGGAGGAAGAAGAATGATGAGTACCATCCCAAGAACACCATCCCTACTGTGAAGCATGGGGGTGGTAGCATCATGCGTTGGGGGTGTTTTTCTGCACATGGGACAGGGCGACTGCACTGTATTAAGGAGAGGATGACCGGGGCCATGTATTGCGAGATTTTGGGGAACAACCTCCTTCCCTCAGTTAGAGCACTGAAGATGGGTCGAGGCTGGGTCTTCCAACATGACAATGACCCGAAGCACACAGACAGGATAACCAAGGAGTGGCTCTGTAAGAAGCATATCAAGGTTCTGGCGTGGCCTAGCCAGTCTCCAGACCTAAACCCAATAGAGAATCTTTGGAGGGAGCTCAAACTCCGTGTTTCTCAGCGACAGCCCAGAAACCTGACTGATCTAGAGAAGATCTGTGTGGAGGAGTGGGCCAAAATCCCTCCTGCAGTGTGTGCAAACCTGGTGAAAAACTACAGGAAACGTTTGACCTCTGTAATTGCAAACAAAGGCTACTGTACCAAATATTAACATTGATTTTCTCAGGTGTTCAAATACTTATTTGCAGCTGTATCATACAAATAAATAGTTAAAAAATCATATATTGTGATTTCTGGATTTTTTTTTTTAGATTATGTCTCTCACAGTGGACATGCACCTACGATGACAATTTCAGACCCCTCCATGATTTCTAAGTGGGAGAACTTGCAAAATAGCAGGGTGTTCAAATACTTATTTTCCTCACTGTATATATATATATATATATATATATATATATATATATATATACGTATATACGTATATATACACATATACACACATATGTGACCCTGGACCACAAAACCAGTCACATGGGCCATTTTTTATAATTGAGAAAAGGAATAAATAAGCTTTCCATTGATGTATGGTTTGTTAGGATAGGAGAATATTTGGTCGAGATACAACTATTTGAAAATCTGGAATCTGAGGGTGCAAAAAAATCAAAACATTGAGAAAATCACCTTTAAAGTTGTCCATTTATGTTCGCGATTGTGCTGCATTCACTCACAAAAATAAATGTTTTATATATTTACGGTAGGAAATTTACAAAATATACTTATGGAAAATTATCTTTACCTCATATCCTAATAATTTTTGACATAAAAGAAAAATCGATAATTTTGACCCATACAATGTATTGTTGGCTATTGCCACAAATATACCCGTGCCACATGTGACTGGTTTTGTGATCCAGGGTCATAAATATGTAAATATTTTGAGAGTGTAAGGAGACCGACTTGCATCATTCGCTGTGCTTTATGGGAGTGGGCGGAGCTAAAGAGCTCTTTTTGCAAGTGTTGCTTGTGGTGACTCTCTGATTTATTGGAGTTTTCTGTACAGCATCATGGGTAATGTCGTTTTTCACCATGAATTCAGCTCCTAAAAACTATTATTTTAAAAATGAGTTCTATAATGCAGGCTAACAGCTTCAAAAGAAGCAAATACCATGGATTCACAACCTCGTAGCTCACAGTAGGGCTTTAAAGTTTTACAAGTTATCATTAAAAATCTATTTTTCTGGACAAAATGAATGGAGTTTTTACTTCTAGACCCCGACTGCTGAACTCTATAACTATAAATTATGCATAATGACATGCAACTCAAGTTAAACCAGACCCTAATCCTGACTCTAATGCAGTTAGTTAATATTACTGTATTCAATGTATAATTACAGTGTATTACATAAGGATTCCTTAAAATAAAATAAACCCAAATATTTTGCTCGTTGTTAATTATATATTAACAGATGTGTACTAATGGGACCTTATTATTAAGTGTTACCAAATTATGATTCCTGCATGGAGAAGGAAGTAAACGCGAACAAAACAATAATTTAGACTGAATAAATTATATCTAGAGACCAGAAGGTCATAGAAATTTGAGATGTGCTCTTGGTCACCTATTGATTGTTCAGCAAAGCTTTAGCAGGCCTAAAGCATTATGCTAAAATCCAAACTACTCCAAACATCATGGCAACAGCATGACAACAGCCTGGCAACCACCTACAACAAGTTTTACACTTGCAAGCGCCACTCACATTTTCTTCAGATAATATCAAAGTGTAGTTTTGATAAGTATACTGATACAATTGATTAGAATATCTGAGGCGAGTCTTACCTCACAGCAGAGCACTGTAATTGTGTTTGACTTTCACCCCAATGATAGATTGCACACCGTCATAAAGCATAAATCATGTTTGCCTGCAGGTGTGTCCTTGATACTGCATCATATTTTGATGAGGCACTTTAGTGTTGCCTTGTAATGTTTCATACGATAAAATCAATGTATGTTGTATACAATTGTCACATCCATATGAAATGTTCCCTATGTTTAACGTTTTATAATATATCTTTACGATATACGTTTTATAAGTGCAACGATGAGCAGTGTTTAAAGAGAACAGGAATAAATCGTGTCATATTCTCGGCTTATCAGCAGCAGCGGCATTTGATCAGAACATCAACATGTCATGGCTAATACCAAAATAGAATGTGTTGCGTATGACACTTTTTCATGAGATACGGTGAACATCCACATCAATGAAACACATGACAACACAGAACAGACTACAGCTTCAGATAGGTCTAAGTGACATTGATAACAGCAGCATTATCACAAACGTGTGAATCTCTAGCTGGATAATAGTCCCTGAAAAGAAAGGCAGTGGCAGATAATTGCCTTTTTTTTTTTTTTAAGACTTTTCTTGAACAAAATAAAAAATAAAGAATAATACATAAATAATAGTGTGTGATAAATGGCCCATGCTATTTTTTTTTTTTATTTTTTACTCATGCTCAACTATTAATTCTACCTATATCTGTCTAGAATTTACTAAAATCGTGATCTTGCTCTTAAAAAGTAGTGTGGTGGTACAGGGCAAAATGGTACAGTATATTCCAAGGCACTGAATGATTAGCATATTCATATGCATTGGCATTGAACGATTACCATATTTATGTTCATTTGCATTTACATTGGACTCCAAGGAAAACCATGTCACTTCAAAGTCAAGGCACATTTATGTAGCATATTATACATGTTTAAAAGCAGCTACACAATAATAAACAGGACAATTCAAATGTTAATTTAAAATGTATCAATTATGTACAGTAAACACATTCATTTTTGGCTGTAAAGCTGCTCTACAGAAAATGGTAGTGTCATTATTCAGCTCAATTTGAGTCATCTGAATTACTTCAGTGACAGTTATTGAACTGAATTGGAACAGTGTTGCAAAGTTCATTGATTATGAAACAAATTCAATTTCAGCTATGAGCAGCCTTAGCAGAAAACAATAGTGTCATGATTCAGCTACAGTCAGTTCAATGTTGATTCAATTCAGTTGCAAACTTAGTGTTATTAACCAACTCAATTCAGTTTTGTTCTTCCATGGTAAATGCCCCCCCCCCAAAAAAACCCTGCTAATATTCAAAACCATGGACATGCTATGATACTTCATGGTGTTTATTTGTTCTTCTAAATTCCACAGGTACACAATGAAGCAGATGCATATTCTGCACACCAATTAAATTAAGATAATCTTGATAATGTATGCCATGAGGCCAGTGTTACTAACAGTGTGTTTTAGTGATTTTTGGTAGAGGTGCAAATGGCCAGATAAGCATAGAAGTTGTAGACTTGCACCATTGGCATAGTGGTTTTTCATGGGCAAACTCAGCTAAAATTTTATTCCGATAATGTAAAAATCTAATGTAAAAACCACAGCTTTTGAAACACATGTTCAGATAAATGTATTTTCCCTGTCTTGCAGGTGAACGAGTGACCCAATGAAGTGGAATACTACTTTATCGGAGTGCTGGAAGAGAAGTCACCTTGCCCCAGTTCTCCGAGAGCACAGGGAGAGAGACAGACATCTCTGATTGTTTGTTGCCAGTAGGGAGACGGGAAGGTCAGTAAACAAACTAGACTGCATTTCTCCTGCCGCAGAGTGTCATTTTGCCTGATGTTCAACTCATGTCAGCACAGGAAGAGATGTTTGGAACCCTGCTTGATATATCAGCGATTGACTGCTGTCAGTGTAAACACTGCCATTAGAAATGCCAGGAATGCAACCTCAATGAATACAGATTAAGATTTGAATTATTTTGATCTTTGAGCAGAGCTGATGCAGGGTTAAAATCTACTTTTATACTATTCAGAACAAAACTGATCAATTATTCGGAATACTGCGTAATAGGCTGCACAAGTAAAACATATTTAAACGGGCTATGTGTAAGAATTCTCATGTATTAATCAACATTTTATTGGAAATGTTTTGTTACAAGCTGTTCACCCAAGACCTTCCCTTAATTTCTAGGTTGTCTATGAAATCATGTAAACAGATTTTATGAAGGACATTTTTGCCAGGAAAATCAAAAGAATATGACACATTATATGAATGCTTATACAATGTTCGGGAAAATGCCGAAATAGCTTCTGTACTGTAATGTCACTGTGTCACGCAGAGAAAAGAGATTTATTCAAACTGTAGTCTCGCATAGACAGATCTTTATACATTTTAGTCTCGAATCAACTTTATACAGTAATCTATCATAAAAGTGTAATTTTAATGACCTCATCTATCAACATGATGCCTGTGAATTGCACAGCTTGTGCAAACAAGATTCTTTCTTAACTGCTGTTTTCTGACCACTGTCATTTTTGTTGCGTGCATTTTGTTATTGAGAGGAAAGAAAAAAGAAATGCAATACAACATGATGAGGTGCTGTAATTTAACAAAGGGGATGAAATCAGAGGTTCAGCATTAAAATCCAGAAAATATTCTTGCTGTTGTAAATGTCAGTGTCTTGCATAAATGACCTTGACTTACAATTGTAATAAATAAATATGGTAATCTTTCAATGCCATGGCATATGAATATGCTAATCGTTCAGTGCCTTGGAATATATCAAACTGCCCTCTAACACCTACCATGGCACCACAGTGCTTTTTTAAGGGCAAAATCATGATTTAGTAAATTCTAGACAATTATAGGTAGTCTTTATGGTCAATCCTGAGTATATATCCTGAATGTGTCTTTCCATGGCATGGGCCACTCTATTATTAATTCATTAATTTATTTATTACTCTTTATTTTTGTTCAAGGAAAATAAGTTTTCAACACTCCCAAAGTTTCACAGTCCTGTACCTCTTCCTGGTTCGGCATTTCATTCAGTAACATTAGGCAGTTTTGATTTATTTGATGATTGTGTTATTTACATATGCATCTGCTTACAGTACATATGCTATGGCTTGTTTCTGCTTCTTTTTCGACTGTGTTTTGATCAGGAGATTCAGTACTCTTTCAGAAGATGTGTAATTGCGCCCCCTATCACGTAACAGTGAAAACACAGGAAGTGTTTTCCATCAATGGTGGGGAAAGAGTTAAAAGTACTGCTGCAAAGGTATTACTCCTAAGCGAAAAACGAAAAATAACTGTGCAGTGAGTATATTGGGGCATTGAATCACACTCAGGCTCTTGTACGTTACAAGTTCACAAGTGCGAGCACAAGTAATGCGTTGCTGGCTGCAGTTCACTTAACGGCCACCTGTGTCGCAAATAACAAAGGTTTCTGAATTCTACATGCAGTCCCTTTAAATTGAAATTGCAATACTAAATAGTGTGATTATTAAACCACACAAGGCAATTTAATTAAATTAATTTATCATCTACATATTGTCTACTGCTTGCAAATAAAGAGGCAGCAGTCTGTTCTGCCATCCTGATATAATGCTTTTAGAGCAACTCACTATAGGTGCTTGCTTGACACAAACTCCATCTGGCATTGCTGCTAGTTTAGTTCAATTTATGTGGTGCGGTTATAACATGCATAGTCAACTCTATTTTCATACTCCTATTATTCTATACATTTTTGGTTGTTATATACAGTTTTATTGTATTAACAAAATATATTTAAGTTGCCTCAGTTACAAAAAAAAAAGAAAAAAAGTATCAAATCATATTGTCCTTGTCATAACACCAAAAGGTGGTTTTGAGTCCACTTTCTGGTTCTGTAACAATGTGAATGCAATGAGAATGGCTTGGTTACGTATGTAACCCTAGATCTAACAGGTGAAGGCTGAGATAGGGCTGGGCCCGTCTCAAACCCCGCTGTCAGATCCATTTGCGAACCCCACGTCTAAAGTCGCCCGAGCCGAGGGGAGCGCGAACCGAACCGCCAACCTCGAAGAACGGGAGGCGCAGCGTTCTTAATGGTAAACGCTCACAATCAGTCCCTTGAGAGCTGACTGGGCATGCTGCACTCCCAAACAAACAACACATAGTTGGTGTGTATCCCCACCCGTGAGATAACGAGTGCAGGGATGTACACACTTCCTATATAGCTGTTCGCTCGCCATTTATATAGTTTTTTTTACTATATATAATGAATATATGTGACAACTCCTGTCTAGTAGCAACTAAGGACAGACAAAAACAGTTTTCAGACAAAAATTCACACAGAGCGCTTGCTGAAGGCACAGAAGTTAACGCTGTTGTGATTCAGGGGTGCTTTATAGTTTCCTGGTCGATGACGTCACCCGCCTATGACGTTCCAAACATGATGCAATTTGGAGACAAAACACATCGCTTGCAAGTTTGTGCACACCCTTTTGAACATGAGAGTTGCTGTTTCAGTGTGATTTTTATGTTCTTTTACCCTTGATATCTTAGCAGCAGGAATATATGTTTTATGTCCAAACATTTTTAATCACAATCACAGTATTTGTCAAAATAATGAGTGATGATGATATGTCTTTCATAAATGACCTTGACCTACAACTATAGGGGAAAACAATATTAAAATAAATAAAGGATTATAATGCGCAGACTGATACATTCAGTGGACTATTATTGAATTGGTTACAGCTTTGAACACACTAGTACCAATAATGGATTTAAAGCAGCTATTATCTGATAAGACAATTTATTTGATCAATATGGGGAAGACGCTGTATATTAAAGACAAGTCCATTCTCAAAATCAAACATTGCTACTGTACCAGTACACCATTACAACCTTCCTCAGATGCCTATCTTTTTGCCAACAGACTGATTTATTCAGTGGATTGGCTAACAAGACTGTGTTAAGTGCATATTGTGTAAAATCAAGGCACTTCTTATTTCATATTTAAAAATAATGTATTTTGTGACATCTATATTCCACAATCCACATTTCAATATGGCTGGCGACAAGTTCTTTGAAACAAAAACAAAACATACTTTGCCATTCAACTCATTATAGTCAGTTTGTGATTTGTGATTTGTGATGTGTTTAGATTAGTGGTTTTCATATCAGCCCGTCTCTCTTATGCCGGGTACATTGTACGATTTTGGCCTGTCCCGGACAAAAGATGACCAATCTGTGGTCGTGGCTCCTAAACGGTGGTCCTACGTCGTACAGTGAGGTTCTTGCAAATAAGGACAGTGTCAGAAATTCAGTATGATCATCTCACTGTGTGTTTGCTGCTACGATCTTCTTCTACTACCTATGATTCAATACGTGTCGTACCCAAGATTATTAGATCCATGTCATACAGTGTGATTTGTAATGATCTTATAGGATTGTCTGTAGCATGCATTAGTGACACCTGATTCAGATCACCAGCTCATTAGGAGATAACTTCATGAACTGAACTAAAGGTGAGTCTCAATCAGCTCCTTAGCTCCCTAGCTTGATAATCAGTGTATCATGTACATGAATCCGGGCACTGGTAAGGACTCTGGCTCACTGGGATCCCAATCACATTGGGATGTTGTGATTACTCAATTTCTGGCAACATGACTTCGTACATCTTCTACGTAGTATGTTTTTTCAGTGCGTTGTGGGATTTTTCAGGAAGCGAACGTTCCAGTGCACTGGAAGGATTTTGCAATTGAAACAGTTTTTAAAATGGCCGACTCCCTGATCAGTGCCCTGACTACTGAATTAAGGAGCTGATTGAGACACACCCTCAGGCCCTGTTTACACCTGGTATCAAGATGCGTTTTGGTCGATTTGATCACATGTGGACGACGCTAAATACAGGTGTAAAAAGGGCCTAAAATATTTTAAACTTGTCCACTTTCAACCACTTCTAGAGGTAGTTGAAAACGCATCATGTGGTCGAATGTGTTTAAACGGCCACAAGAGACTCGATGGTCTACTCTCCGTCTACTGACCTAATGCGTAAACATTATGGGAAGCACACTTGACAGATAGTATTTAAACTTTATTGGCTAAAGACTTAAGTTTGTTTTAAAAAGACGAAAAAAGCACCAAGCGCAATGTTCTCTCATCATTCCTGATTTATAACATGCATTCACCGCGTTCGGCTGGTCTTGCGGCTGTCAGAACAGAAATGAAAGCTACTACTTATTTAATCCATTAGATCGAAAGATCCCATACATTTACCCTTCCATGGACCCTCCCCTTGAAGAAATCACGACAGAAGTGGTTGAAAGTGGACAAAAAACATGGATTAAAACACCAGGTGTAAACGGTATGTGTCTACTTGTGTTCCGATCGACCAAAATGCCTCTTAATACCAGGTGTAAAAAGGGCCTCAGTGTGTCATAAATGATAAACATACAAAATGTGCAGATCGATTGGTCCTCAGGATTTTCACTGGTTTAGATATCATTTTTGTTGTTTAACAGTTATTTCTTTCTAGTTACAGATGTTTTCTTTCAATGGTATTAGGTATTGCTTTATTGGAAACTCCAGCAAAGGTTTTATAAAACATGTTACTATTGCAGTGGTGATTGCAGCTGGTTCTTGTAGAATAAAGACGAGTCGCGACAGGAAGCAGTGGGCTTTAATTGCCTCCCAACAGATTACTGGCTCACAGAGAAAGCGGGTTAATTGTGTGGGCTGGAAAAGCCATTTCATGACCTTTATCAAGCATTACCAAACACACCATTTCTGAAGCTTTAATGTTTACAGGTTTGCCTCCTAGTGTGCATGAAATGAGTTGGCTAGCTTCCAAAATAAAAAGGCCACTCCTTCTATATAACATTAATTTGTAAACAAAGTGACACACAGGACATTATAAAAATGGTGTATCCATATACGGTCAGGTTTAATATGTATTATACAGCAGCAGGCTTATAATACCGTTAGTTGGGCTTGCTTACTCAAATATTACTAATACTACTGGTCATTGCACACAATCCATCCCACACCATTTTTGCTAGGAAATATGGGACTCTGGATACATTTCTGCAGAACTACAAAAACATATACATTTCACTGAAGTCTCCAGCTGAGCTGACCACTAGCTTTTTTCTTTTTTACTCAAATTATGATTACAGGGGCGGAATATCTATTAATAAAGATTTATTTTCACATGGTACCTTGCACAATACTATGTCATGATCTCAAAACACATTTCATGATTTCTAAACTAATGCATTTTGGCATTTGCATTACATAACCAGCGTCATATGCATCACTTTTATGATGTCGTAAACCTGCTTGCCATATGTATTAAATGTGCTCAGTAGCTCACCTGGCAATTGCACTTGTGACATGCCACAAAAGAGCTAAAAGCCTCATATAAGTAGATAAAATGGCATGGTTGCTTCAGCAAATGTGTTTTTATCTCTCGTTTGCTGTTGCTCAAACTATCGGTTAGGTTCAGGGTATAGGGTTTAGTATTGGGGGTTCATTTCAAATGCAATTGAGCATTTAGCTTTCAGCACATTCACCAGGAATTTTATTTCCAAACTGCCCAGATACGCGCATTAACCAACTTAATAAAATGTTGATACAGTCGTGTTTAATTATTTTGGAGAAAATTAAAAAGAAAAACAAAGTTTGGCAGAAACGCAACTACAATCACGTATTTCCAGTGAGCCTGGGTTGGATTTTCACCTACCAGATGATAAAATGATAAAATAGACTTAAGTGTGAAAACAGTGTTAAAAGTCATTAAAACGCACATCAAATTCTGACACATTTTAAGACAAATTTAAAGACAAAATAACACACTATTAAATGGGACCTATTACATGCCATCTGACAGCCGGATTTCTGTGTGCGGTGTTTCAGATGCGTGCACATATTTACATTCACATTTATGCATTTGGCAGACACTTTTATCCAAAGAGACTTTCATTGCATTTCAAGGTACACATTTACATTCATATCAGCTCTTGCTTTCCCTGGGAATCGAACCCATGACCTTGGCATTGCAAGAGCCAACTCTCTACTGTTTGAGCTACAGGAAAGACATTTAACTTTCGATGTCAAGTGAGTGGGACCACAATATTAGAGATGATAATCAAAACCAAACAGATGCTTTGTTAGTTTTTGGAAGAGTATCTGAGGCACGAGCTGTAAAGGCTCCGCCCACTTCTGGAAAGTGTGACGGGGAGCAGCAGCAGTTTATTTGGATTTAAAGACACAGCATGCTTTTCCTTTCACTCAAAAATGGCCCTTTACAACATGGTATAATACATGATCTGTGGGGTATTGTAAGCTGAAACTTCACAGACACATTCTGGGAACACCTGAGACTTATATTACGTCTTGTAAAAAGTGGCATAATTGGTCCCCTTTAAATTATTAAATGCATGTCTTAAAAGGTTTAAGCAAAACCAGATCGTAACACTTTTTTTGGTAATTTTCAGTTTCAAAAAGTCAAATGTCATTTGAGTTATGCTATTTTCTAAATGTGCTATTTTGTTTTGTTCATGTTTATATGCAACTAACAAGAACACATTCTAATAACTGCTTGCTACTCTAAACCGAATAACAGCAACAATTAGCACTGTGGTTTTCTTCAAAAGTGTAAAATTATTAGCAATGTTGTAAAATTAATTATATACTGTAATGCCTTGCCTAGAACTATTTCAGTTGCATCCGACATGTTAAAATATGACTGCTGTAAATATGACTGCTGTAAAGTACACTGAAATGATGGCTGATTGTCAGCCGTCAGCTTAGCCAAAGCCCCCCAGGAGACTGTATAAATGTTTAGCACTTCAGGTAAACCATTAGCTGGTGACCTGCCAGTAAACTGCCTACGTACCACATGCTGTCTGCTGACAGTCAGCCAGTATGTCAGTGTACTCCGAGAGTGGAAGTCTGTCCACCACCTGACCACTGTCTCTCGACCATCTGGCACTGCTCGCTCTCTTGAGACGGGATTAAGTGCACTCGCCTGTCACACAAATGACAACAGCTCCACTGCAAACTCCAAGAAACGAGTGTGAAAAACTGCTTCGTTAGAGTGCTAAGAGTGATGCAGTGTGTGCTTTCCCCAACATACTGAGTCCTTGAGCTTTTCATACAAGTAGCAATCTCCCTTGAGTGTCATTGGTTTTGCCATTTCTATCCTTTGCCTCATGTGTAAGTTTTGTACATTTGTGTTTGTATCAGCATGTTTTAGTAAAGTTAAATACTTGCATTCATAAATTTTAGTTAGACAGATGATATTACAACTTATTGCAACTGTTTTGTTACGGTATATTAATGTGCTATAATGATGCAATTCCCTGAGACTAATTGCAAATGCATTTTTATAGGTGTTGAAATAATCTTACTCTTGCTCTTTTCTTTTTCAAATTTTGGCATAAAATGTTTCAGTTCTTATTTCTCAAAAGACAAAATCACAGAAGAGTGTGCAAGACTGAATTATATGAAATGCTGATTAAAAATAAAGCCAACACTTCTAAAATTCAAAGAAGATTACCAACATTGAAGATGATTAAGTTTGCTTCCTCATTTTTTTTTTTTTTTTTTTTTTTTTTTGGTTGTGTGACGTCATGTAATTGTGCAGGCTTAACTCAAAATCTTTACATTATGAACAAATCATTTGATCCTTTCAATCATGATCCTTTACTGTAATAAATATATAAATAATCCATAACATGTCCATAAATGTATGTCACCACTACCACTCTCTTGATGCATAACTGGTCAGCATGTGCAGATTAAAGATGATAAATTTCATTCTAGCTGTCCAGTTTTTCAAGATTGGATTGATCTTCTGAGCCTTTAAAGATCTGCTTCATTTCTTAACTTGACCACATAAACATATATATAATAATATTAATAATACATTAAACTCTCATTTGGATAAAAGAAAATTGTCTTCATGTGACATTGAAAAATATGGTGTGATAACACGGGAAAACATTCTCTAGATCTTGTCCATTTTGTCCTTCCAGCTGTGCCAAGTTTGATTTTAAAAACATCAAATTAGCAAGACAAAATAAACAACTTTTTTATCGATGAATGCATGAAATGAAACAATGTGCTTACAGTCAATAGTATTTATATTTTTCCTGGAATGCATTCTTTGATTTTTTTGAGCCTGAAATGATTACTTTAAAACTATGCAGCACTTCAAAAAACCTTCCCATTTTCTCTTAAGAATGCAAACAAACAAACAAACAAAAAGAGATATATATATATATATATATATATATATATATATATATATATATATATATATATATATATATATATATATATATATTCATACTTCATACTTCAAGAACATTATTAAAAGGATCAAGTACATTTCTTTAAATTCTACAATGTTGAAATAATAATAACACAAGATAAATGATCCAGTATTCAGTAACTGAGTCTAATGCCATCTTTACAAATGCAGCACTGAATCTGAAGTGGAATACTATGAAAACCATGACTTTTTTATCGTGACACAAATGTGTTCACCTGAATCAGAATCACAGGATAGAACTGTACACACTGGATTATTGATGATGACATCCAGCAAAAAATAAGATACACACTAAAGCTTATTAGAGTATTGTGGCGTTAGCTTAGAAACATATAAACGTCAAACGCTATTGAAATCAAGTGAGATTTACGTCATCCATCGCCTTGCCAGCGTGTAGTGTTAAACCAGTCACTTATGAGGAAGCTTGAATGTTTTTAACAGGGTTTTAATTGTCATAGAAATGACAATGTCTGTCTCATTTACACAGAACCAATGGCTCATTAATGTTCCTTAACTTTGCTGTTTAAATATGTATCTACTATGGAATAGTATATCCATAAATATGAAATTCATTAAGAAATATTAAAGAAATTCTCTCTGTTGTGTTTGTTCTCTAAAAAAACATTCTTATCTTGTGAAGTGAAACAATGCCTTCAATAGTTCAAAATTTTTCTTAGAATGCTTTAGCCTGAAACGCTTTCTCAAATGTGTGCAGCTCGAAAAAATGTCCATGACTCACAGTACAGATTTTTGAATTTTAGGAATGTTCTTTTTCAATCAGAGATGCATGAGTGTTTTTCAAATATTTAATTGATCAAATATGCAATTTACAAAGTACTTATTGTCCCACGAGTATCGCTCAGCAAGAACATTAATTGGAACCTTTGTGAAAACAAAATCTAAGTCTGTAAATTAAAAGCAGCAGGTGTGTAATTTCCATTGGAGTAAACTGTGGCCTTACTGCCTTTTATTTATAAAATAGCTTTTAACTGTATCAAGTATAATTGTTTAATAAAACGGCAAATCTTTGGACATAGAGAAAAAAGGTGTTCTATTGTCAGTGCAATTATTTGAGCAATATCACACAAACACGATTGCTGTTGTACTAAATGTGATTCAGTCACAGGTATTTATAGCTGGATTAATATACCAAATATCAGCACTCTTGAAACAAAGCTTGGCTAATGAAAGGAGCAGAACTAACTGTATAATAAACGATGGCACCTATCTGGGCAGCGATAACTAGATGTACAAACTGTCTTTGTGACTCTTGTTCAGTCAAGTGCTTTAAATCATTGATTATATGGTTACTGTCATCAGATCTTTTAAAGATATTCAATCATTTAGTTTGAGGTATGAACGTTTAATTCATACCGGCCTATTAATGACCCCTAAAGTCTTGTAAAACCAAGTGAGTTGTGATTTGCGTTTTAACACATCAGATGGTCCCTTCTTATCAAAAATGGATGGTTCTTAGCCAGAATGAGATGTAATATACATGATGAAAAACTCTGACTTGCAACTTGCAGACTAACAGTCTTGCTCTAGTAAGAGTGACAGGCCAGACTCTCTTCTTGAGGAGGGACAGAGAGAGTGCAAACTGCCGAAACGAAAGAATAATTCCTGGTACTGTGAAAAGCATGATGCAGTATTGCTGGCTCTCTTTGAGTGCAAGCTTTAATGAGATCAATTATTAGGAAGGAATCTTTGGAAAATGTTTTCAAGGACTTTTAGTTTGTTTATCGTCATTTTCTGTATTTCCTCTCTGTTTATGCTTGTTGCTATGGTTATTCATTGTTTTATTGATTGTCACACACCTGTTCATCAATAGTTAACTAGTTCTCAATGTATATAATGTGCTCAATTCTTTTCGTTCTTTGTCTGGTGTTGTTTGTGTGTAGTCTTTCATAGCCAGACCTTCTGACTGACTTAGCAGCTTTCATTGGTCAAGGACCGCCTGACTGACATGTAAAGCAACCAATCACAGTTCGTTTTGTTCCATGTCATGTTTAGGGGTGTGAAAATGTAACGTAGACGTCCCTAAAATAACCGACTGGTGTGAAAAACTCTTGGACGTATTTTGAGTCTACGCCACAAACTTCACATACTTCACATAACTTTTGAAAATCTAGTGTTTAGTTGATCCTGACAAGCGCTCATTGTCACAGTTGTACACACAGCGGATTTCTTCTTCCATAAGGGGGTTTGGCATTACGCCATCTTTGTTTCCAGATGGACCATTAAAGAACATGACACACACTTCTCCCGGTCATCCTGTAGAATTCAACCAATCAGATGACGAATTTGAGGTGTTTCCAGTTAAGTGTGCCCTAGGCATCAGACGTTCAGCGTGCGGCCCGTGGACGTGACGTCTGAGGCTGAGACTAGTTTGTAGTGCACACTGTTGCGTTAACTTTCTTGTTTTTTTGGATTGCCGTGTTTGTGATATACTCTTATGCTTTGTTAATAAAGACTACGCTGAATTGTAGATCTGCTTTGTCTCACCTCATCTTCATCCTCAGCCGTTCATGACACTGATATCATGTACACTGCTTTTACTTAAAACTTTTTATTAATTTTTCCAAAACTTAAACCTTTTCATGATTTTTTCCCATTTCTCAAATCTGGCAGATATGATGTGATTTTTAAGACTAATGTAAGAACCATGAGTCAAAAGCCCTTTCTGTGTGGAGTTTACATGTTTTCCTTGTATTGGCGTGATTTTTCTCTGGGTGCTCTGGTTTCCCCATAAGTCCAAAGACTTGCAGGACAGGTGAATTAGTAATAATAAATTGCTCATAGGTGTGAAGAAGTGTGTGAATGTCTGTGTGTATGTTAGCCCTGTGATGGATTAGCCATCTGTCCAGTGTGTTTCCCCGTCTTCAGCTGGGGATTTTGGAATAGGCTCTAGCATCTCTACATAGGAAAAGGCGGTTTAGAGAATGGATGGATGGATTTCAGAACCTACATTGTCCATCTGAATTAAGAAATAGACTTTTTGTTATTTTGATTTGAGGGATTGCAAATTTTTTTATTTATTTTTTACCAAGTTCACCATAGCAAGTTGTACCGTGGTATTGTATCTACATCAACATGTGAGGTCATGCCCCCTGTATTAGCCTGTTTCTAATATGTCCTGGAAGATAATATAAGTCCACTGGGCAACCCCATAATGACATACTATTTGTGGTGGTCCTGTTCAGTGGAGATTATTTTTGTGCTGCCCTGAGAGATAAGTTGCCATGGTAATTGGAGCAGTTCAATGGTGAACAAAGTAAAATTGCTAATAGCAACGGAAGCATTTATTTTTGTTGTCAGTGTGCACAAATTGACACTGCTTTCTGCAATTTAATTTGTTTAATTTAGGGTTCCATTTAAGGTCCTGTCTCTGGTTGGGAGGTGATTAGTCAGAGTTAAAAATTTTAAGCTAGTGACACATCTGGACATTTTATGAATGTGATTATGATAATCTATGCTGTGATTCATTGAGATTATGGAACCTCTTTGATTGGTGGATCTCACATCAGATCCCGATGGGTCAACAATCTGACACAAAATCTTATGCTTTCATTTTTTTTTTTTTTTTTTTTTTGCACAGGATTATATGGAGTATAGGCACCCACCGGTGGAAACATAAATCAGCACCTATGCTGTGATAATCATAATGTAATTAAGTCCATAATTAAAATCCATAATCGTGGTATTATATGTGGAGAACTGGGTTTTTCATTTCACTTTACATGCATATGCACACTTCAATTTGATTGCATCCGCTCTGAAAAAAATAAAATAATGCATGTGTTACTGCTGTAGATGAATGACATGTTATGCTCATGAAAAGATTTAAAAGCATGACTGAACAGATGAAGCCTTCAAATAGTTCATGCTTAGATGTCAAGTGCTTTATTGATGGTCGGAAACACGAGAATAAAGACATTTTTAGTAGTGTTTCTGACAAAAAGAGGGAGGCTGAGTACCCTAGAGCTGACAAACATGTCTGTGTATAAAGTAAGCGCGTGAAGGCTGCCTATTTTAACCATCCAACTGCACACTTCAACATTATAACAGTGTCAGAGATGCTGGAAATGATCAAGATCGCTGCCATCATTGCGATTAGTTGATCATCTCTAGCTCAACTGGAGACTTACCATGATTGTCTGAGGACTGCGTTTAGCATTCGAGGCAAATAAAACCTGCTTTGAATTTAATATTTTGTTTTGGGTGAAGGGAATAGCAACAAAACTAGTGAAAACAAGAATAATTCGTAGTTAAAATCAAGGTAATGGAAGCAGCATTCAAACAGGATTATCCTATATCATGTAAACATCTCAATCCACATTCTTTACTCTTCTTACCATTGACAATACATGTACACAAACATGTCACACTGTTCATGTACACATACTCTAAATGTAACTAATGCCATCTGACAGTTGCTTGTAGCATTGAATCACTTGGCGGCAAATCCAATCCATGCGGATGATGATTGTGTTGCAAGCGCAGATGTATTAATGATATAACTTCCATCATCCATCCAATTTGAATGGAGCGTATCCCTACATCTCATAAGGAAAAACCCTGGATGGAGGGCCAGAATGTTACAGGGCTAACACACACTTACATGTACCAAACTCCACACCAGGATTCGAATCAGGGACTTTCTTGCTACAAGGCGACAGCACTACAAACCAAGCCACCTTGTCTCCCTAATGATCTAACTTGTCTTACCGAAATCGATGGTTCCTTGCAGTGTTAGATGGCCTCTGAGATTTGTTTTTATGCTTATTGCTATCGATCAACACTTCCCCATTGGAGAGTGTCTTATAAAATGCTTTGCGGAGGCCTTGCATCTTGTTTGTTCCGTTCTGTCAGTATAGGTTGAGGGTTATCTAACCCCAGGCTGTTAGTTTTGCCACTTCAAACATGCTTATCTTGGATGGTAGCACTCTTCCTGGAGAGCACTGCAGCCAGGATAAAAAAAAAAAACTGAAAGCATGCTTGTGTGAATAAGCATAGAAAGTGCAGATGAGAAAGTGAGGTAAAGAGAGAATCACAGTCAACCTGGCAGCAAATTAAGTCACGAAATTCAAGCAGAACCACTGCTCAAAAAAGATGATAGGAGCAAACAAATTAAAAATCAAATCTCCTTGTCACACAAACAAAAGAAGAAAAGGTGGGTTGATGAATCATTCGCTAGAAAAAAAATAATAATAAGTGAGCCAAAGGTGGAGGAAGAAGACTGGTTGCGTTAAACATTACGTGGCAGAATGTTCTCATATTTATGTCAAGGCCTTTGCCTGATAGTCTAAAAAGCTGGTATAATTAGAAACAAGGATGGCAGGCAGTTGATTCTTCTGCCTCAGAGCTCTGCTCCTTTCATTTCAATTAGGTTCCCCGGTGTCAAACTGCTGGCTCCGACATCTACAAAAGAATATCAGAGGAGCATTTGCATGTCTATCTATTGTCTAAATGTCTAAAAAGACATTTGCACACTGGTGGTCTTTCTGTCAGCCCACAGAAGTCATTGCAACTTCAAATTAAAGATGTTCTTTAGTTTCTTGCCAGCTATGGTTTAGTAGGAGGTCACAGTCATAACAAGAAATGGCTCACTGTGGGATCTTTCCCGTCTCATCGCCTATCAATGCAGCACACGTTCCATTGAATCATTTTGTTAAAACAAATTATGACTCATAATTCAGTGTTTGCCAAGGATATTTTTGAAGTATATATGTGTCTTTACACTTTCCCCACCAGCGTTTGCCAGCCAGAACCAGCATTTTTGATCATGTTCACGGCCCCCAGAACATTTGTAGTATGAATATCTGAACATGCAACATATCAAAAGAAAAAAAACAGACAAAAAAAATAAAAATGTTTTGTTCTAGCTTCATGCATTATTTTTTACACTTGAATGTGGGTAAGTTTCATTAAAAAAGCACAATTTTTGAGCAAAAAGTTGAGGAAAAACCTGATTTTGTAGCCCGTCCTGGGTCGACATTTCATTCAGTTACATTAGGAAGTTTTGATTTAAAAGCTGTTTAATGATCGGAATATTTTACATATGCTTCTGCTTACATTTTCACTTGTTTCTGCTTTTTCTTCACTTGTGTTTTGATCGGGAGATTTAGTCCTCTTTCAGAAGATGTGTAATAGCGCCCCTACCATATAACAGTGAAAACACAGAAAGCCAGAACATTCTGTCAATGGTAGGGAAGCGTTGTCTCATAAATTACTGAAATTTCTGTCTGTGGTGGGGAAAGTGTTAACTGTAAGGTGAAAATAAACCTGGATGAATAGCAGAATGTTGGATGGCAGAATTTAAACGGGAAACTTTGCTGCATATATGGATATTCATACTTGATTATCTCATGCTTGGAAGATGCCATTTAACAATTCAATCTTGAGAAATATATGAGAAATGGAAATGTAATAACAATGCACTGCATTAACGGGGTCCTATTATGCTTTTCCATTTTTCAGCTTAAGTCAGTGTGTAATGTTGCTGTTTGAGCATAAAAAAGATCTGCAAGGTTAAAAAGTCCAAACAGAATCCCCTTTTCAAGAACTACAACGAACGGCTCATTTGGACTACAACGCAATTTTTCCGGATCTAATGAATACATGATGTTACTCATTTAAATAATCCCCGCCCACGAAATGCGCAAAAAAAGGGGACGAGGCCTGGTTGAGCTGCATTAGAGAAGACGTCGCTATGTCAAAGAGATGCTGTTTTTCCACCACATTTCCAAAACTCATTTATTTGACCTTCCTAAGGCTGACAACTTAGAGTGGTTAAAATGTATTTTTAACACTGTTCCTGAACATTGTATCACATTTATCTGTGTGCTGCACATTTCATGGAGAACAGCTTGTTTTCTTTAGCTTTTGTAAGCTTGCACTTTTGTAAGTCGGTTCACCAGTCCTTAGAAAAATTAGCCATGGTTTTGTGTTCGATTACTGTTTGTATTACCTTAGTTTTCCACCAAATATCATGATTAAATGGTGGATAACATTGCATCTATAATAATATATAAATTATAAAAAAAACATACCACTCTGAAACGTCCTGTGAAATCCGTGCTTGCAAAGTCCGTGCTTGAAATCCGTTCAGCACAATCCTATTGTTCGTTAACATTTTCATCTCGAATTGGTTTAAAATTGACGCCATCCTCAATATTTACACTAGAGAAGAACTCACAGTTATGAAGGGGCGTGACATTTCCCGAACATGCGCTAAGCGCTACCAATCACAACACACTGGGCCAGCTAACCAATCACAACACATTTTGTATTTCAGAAGGAGGGGCTTCATCGAAGCAGGAACTTTACGGTGCGTTCAACCCAGGTGCTGTAATAATGTCAAATATGTGAAAAATAATGCGTTTTTTGAACAATCAAGCATGAAAACACATTCTAGAATATCAAGACTTTGTAAAAGGGCATAATAGGACCTCTATAATGTAACTTGCTTTTGATAAATGAAATGAGTAAATTTCATGTCCTCCCAGGTTTAACAAATTAGAAATTCTTCCCTCCTAAGGTGATGTTTTGGGACACCCTTGCCTATAAGACAATTAAGGAAAAGATAGAACTCTAGAGAAAGCTTGGTCAATGTTTAGTGGTTGCATTTGAATCGATTGCTACACCCCTGCACTTTTGGTAGTATTCATATACGATGTGTTACATTGGTAAAAGTAAATCTGGCACAACTTTACCCACTCACACGGTGCAACCACGAAAGGAGGATCCAGCAGTACTTGTGGTACCCTCTTCATTGTTGCTCCAAGTTTGTTACGTCAACAACTGTAGCTGTTGTATTGAGGCTACACCCAGTTCAGCATTAGAAGAATCTCCCACTGTGGGGGATCTTCCATCTGAAACTGGAAAGGATTGCTGTAGGTGGTGGGAAGTGCTTCCCTGATGGCATTACATTATGCTTGTTGTCCTTAGGGCAGGTAACACAAAGACCTTTTTGTTGTCCCCCCTAGAATTGGCCCATCATTTTAGCAACCACTTGGGCATCTGCCAACTGCTTGGCACTTTTTAGCTCTAGCCAGACCAGTGAAGCCAGAAACAGGTTTTGCATTACGTGATCCCCCTCAGAAGTACTGTGGTCACAATTGTGCTAGTTTGGTTGGAGGCCAGGTATCCCTCAAGGCTGAATCCTCTGTTAGCTAAGCATCACACGAACAAGGCAAATACCAGCACTGCTATAATTTCTCATGCATGTTACTGAAAATCTGGAAGGATTTTGCCTTTTGGGGTTGGTGGTTTTTGAATATGTATAAAAGAATACAAGGGTAATGTAGCATTGTCAAGATACTTAAAGCAGAACAAATGAGCAATTTTTTTAAAGCTACCATACAATTACACAATTTGGCAGATAAATTACAGTTCAGATAAGTCATAAATCATGTCACTTTGTTAGGCACTTGTTTATTTAATTTAGAGCAGGGAACCTTTTTAGACACATTTGATAGATAGAAATACAGTGCCTGGCCTATTATAACATGCATATATCATATAATGTGTATAGTAAATGCAACACAGGCTTATAAAAACAATGTGCCTCTACCAACATTTTTGCAACCCTCCAAAAACCCACATATACTTATCCGCTCAAATCAACACTAGTGACAGTAAACAGTAACAGATTTTTCCCTTTTAACAAAATTATTATTGCTGGGGCTGATGATTGATTAAATAAAAACGAGTGCTGTCAGTTAAGCGTTTAACTGACAGCACTCGTTTTTATTTAATCAATCATCAGCCCCAGCAATAATAATTAATAATATTAACGGCGTTAACTCAAACCCATTTTAACGGCGTCAATTTTTTTTATCGCAAAATTAATGTTTTTTTTTTGGCCTAGCAAACTTAGTCGTTTTTTTCACATGCTGTTGCAACAACTAGTAACGTTAGAAAAACTACAACACCACACCGGATCTAGCTAGATTAGAAACAAAACAACAGGCACGCCACACATTGTTTGGGCTTGCGAGCCGGCCAAAGAGTAGTAGGCTAATGTTACGTTTTGAGTGGATGCCGAGCGCGAGAAGCTGAAATGGATGCCAATAAGATTCTCAATGGAAAGTTTACTTTTTAAAAAGTTGGCAAATGGTCCCATTGACAAGACTAAAGTGATCTGTGTGTGTTGTCGTTGTGAACTGAGCAATCATTGCAGCGCGTCCAGTCTGAAATACCACTTGATGGCCAAGCACACAGCTGATGCGAATTCTCTGATGAGATTATTTGCTCCAAGTGAGAATGTTATTGTGAAATTGAACACTACAGTATATGCCAGTGTTGTTTTCAATAAAAAAAAATGTAAAAAAAATTTTGCACAAAGCAAGCCGAATCCACTTTTCCATGTTGATAAAATGAGAAAAAATAATGGGACAAAAAGAAATAAAGGGACATTTAGAATAGATAAAAATGTGCGATTAATTGCGAGTTAACTATGACATTAGTGTGATTAATCGCGATTAAATATTTTACAGCACTAATAAAAACATATTTGTATGTTACAAAACACAAGTCATGACTGGAAAAAGAGCTCAGATACTTGTATAAGCAAGCTAAAATGGCATGATTGATTCAGCAAATGTGTTTTTATTGCATGTTTGCTTATGTTAACACTATTATTCAGGTGTTGTGTAGGGTTTTGTGTTGGCCGTATGTTATTTTCAAACTTGATTTAGCATCACTCACCAGATATTTATTTCCCAAACTGCTGTACAACAACTAACGTAATAAAATGTTGCCTTATTCACGTTCATCTGTTCTGAAGAACACTTTTAGTGCCACTCAATGCACATTGAACATGCCACCAAACATGAAAGAAGCAAATACTTATAATATTGTATAAAAGTATACATATAAAGAAGTAAATAAGATGTATATAAAAAATACATGTAAAGTTTTGCATATTAAAACATTGTTTTTGTGTAGGTCATGCAAAATAATGTTACAAATATAGATTTTTGCATTGTTGCATTTTTTTTTTTTTTTTCGTTCAAATTTGAGTTCAATAATTGGCAGAAACATTGACTTGAATTTGCTTTGAATGTTGTCCTTCAAATGTTCAATGAATGACTGCAAACTATTTGCGTATAAAGCATTTACAAAACAAGTTATAACTTTATAGCCCTGACTTTATAATCCCTTTCCCTTGACCACTAACTCTTAGTTAAACAGAAAGGTCATTAAACTTTAGTCTGTGTGGTGGTGGTTTATATTTAGTTTTTTTTCCTTTGGAAATCAAATGGAACTCAAGGTGACAGAGGTCATGGCACAACCGAATGAGCTGGCCTTTAAAAAGGCCAACCTTTATACAGCTTGCTCTCAGACCTTCCTGACAGAAAAGATTCATCGGATTCTAAACAATGACATATTCACATAAGTATGTAATGCAGTGAAAAAGCTTGGACAAAATAATAAATGAACAACAGTAAAAGCAGATTTATATCTGTACCAAACTCTCTCACTTCATTTCCACCTTTCTGCACTGAAAAGTGTATTAATACCAGGAGACGGTCATTGCTGTTTACAGTAATAGTCACAATCTCAAAAACACCATTATCATTATTAGATGGAAAGTGTTAGAGGGTTTGAGACTCTGTCATTCTGGGCTACATGTTTCCATCATTTGCAAGTGAATAATGCATCAGACAGCACTCAACTAATGCAACAGTGTTGAGTGTAATTCACCGCAAGTACACCTCAACCAGACCTGTACTCATTAAATCACAGGCTGAGTTTACAGACTGGAGATAACATTCATTACTATCTGTACACAGCAGTCGCAGCTGTATATGTATGTTGTAGATCCCTATGATGAATGTTGATTGAGACATCTTACATGGTTGACAAGGTAGGCATTTTCCAAAAGTTTTTACCACCCACCCTGACTATGGCAAGTTAAGAAATAAATATGTCCAATTGTCTATTATGTTGTTATCCAATTTTTCTATTATTACATAAAAAAAAAAAAAATCTATATATGTAAACCCCACCCAGGCCTGTTTTTAAAAGACAATCAACTGCAATTAAATTTGGTATTGAATTGTACTTTTCTCGACATAAAACCCCGCTCTAGTTGCAAGTGCAACGCTATACCAGGTGAGCTACTGAGCACGTTTATTACATCAGAAAAGCCATACATATGGAGCTGTTTGTGTACATTCATCCAATTATCCACTACTACAAGTGTTTTAAGGTTATAACAGGATTCGTGGAAATTTCTCTACACATTTACCTGATTGCCACACTTCTTATTAAATTACCACCTGGACAGTGCGTCTGAATACTGACATTTTCAGCAATTCCTCTCACAATGCAATTCCTCTCACAAGCAACCCCCCCCCACCCCACCACCTCCCCTCTTTCAGAGTGATAATTTAATATGGAAACTAATCATATGCCTTCCATATGGAAACACCGCAACCAAGCTTTTGTCTTTGAGATCAGACGCCACACCATAAGGTGACTGCTTCTTTGAAGACATCAGCTATTTCAATTCAAAGGGGTTCCTTGTGCCTCATGCTGAAAGCTCACCATCAAATCTCTCCTGGACGCATGCAGGCTAGTCATGTGTTCATCGTGTCCTCTATCAGTCCTTTGCGCCCACAATATCATATGCAGTCTATTTGATTTAATAGAAAACAGTAGGATGCCCTGTAAGCTCCTTTGTGAGGGTGGAGAGTGTGTTTACATTATCAAATTGAATTTGTTATTCTGTATCTTTACTTTGGCCTTTACCAATGTTGAATGGACGCTCAAAGGCTTAGTAAGGGTACAGAAAATGCTAAATTACAATATGAATCCTGTTAAATCATAAAATTAAGATGTATTCATTACGTAATGTAATATTTATTTATTTTTTACATAATTACATAATGCTGTAGGTAATAACCTGTAATTTGTCACAGTTTGTTTCAATGTCTGTAATTGTATGTCTGTCAAACTTGAATATAGCATTCCTATTTTAATCGGGTACAATTTATAATAGTTTAGAAATCTACTGCTTATTTATAACTGTGTAAATTTGATAAAAAAAAGTGCTGTTAGTGGCGTTAAAAGCTCAGTTTTATCCAACATAATGATATAGAATAATATATGATATAGAATGTTGTACCAATCTCATATACATGGTTCCAGATCTGTGTTGCTTAGTGACACACAACGTTTAATGCTTTGGCTTCTTTTAGAACGGATTTATTGACAGAAGGTATAGGAACTAATTGGCCAATATTACACTTGCAATTGTGCTGTATTACCCTGAAGATCATTGTGATCTCAATTTGGCCATAGACACAAGGCTGCCCACTGAACGCCGCAGGTGATCACAGCTGTGCTGACTTAAGCATATTAAGGTTTTTCTTAATTAAAACTTAACATAAAATGTGCGAGTACTATAACACAAGCTTTCGCGTTTGTTGAAAATGTAGGCTTATGTATTGTGAACACATCTTGTGAAATTTTACAACACTCCCCGTCTGCTCAACTATGATATTGTTTTTTTTGTTTTTTTTTAGTATGTAGATGAAAACTCTGTGTGGATGTTGTGTAGATCTATTTATAAACCAGGCATTAAATATTCCGTTCTTATTTCTTAGTTAGCTATATGGAACACTGTTTTGCAAGTCAAAATAACTTCATTAGACAACAAGATGTGTTCTTCCATGTACGTGATTGCAATGCGCTGTTAAATGGTTTTACATATTAAAGTGGGCGCTATATCATTTAGCACCTGCATGGCAGAAATAAATCTATGATCGATTCCATCTCATAGTTTGAAGTGACGAGAGAGACAATGCAAGTGCCCTGCCATTTTCAATGTGTTGGCAAATAAAAAAAAAAATTTAAATCTAAAAGTCAAATGTAATCACAGTGATACAAAGAAGCACATCAGACTCGTTTATGCTTGGCATCTCTGGGAACCACTGCTAGCCTTATTATGTTGCGTGACAGCGTCACTTTGATTTGGCAAACGGTCACTCACTCATGACTGGCGTTGGGACGTTCTACACTGCAAATGTTAGTAGCTACGCAGACAGATGGATATGCCAAGATTTGTTTAGAATAGAGAAAGTTAAAAGGCTTTGGCAGAGCAGAGATTTCTTGAATACGGGAGTTGAGCTTTAATGAATTTAAGGAACCAAAAGTATAAAATACATGCGTTACCCAAACGCTGGGGTTATATTCAGGTCTGTTATAGTCCTGGTGTGCTCATAGGATCTCAAGTCTTTTTGTGAAGGTAAAAAAAGAGCAATTTTTATATAGCCTCGCCATGTTTTAGGTGAAACTGTTTGTGTTGTGCTCTGCGGTTTTCCAAGAAATATATATCTACTTTACGATCATATCTTTAATATATAAAAATATCCTTGCCACGTTTGTGAAGCACTCGTATTATATAAAGTCATACCTGAATAATTTGTTCAGTTCTAAAACCTTGTGAACTGGCAGCTGCTTTCTAAGGTGCCTTCATAACCATATGTGTGAGATGAATCCTCATAAGTAACTAATTTGCAACAGTCTATATTATGCAGAACACAAATAGCACTCCTCATAGGAAGCTCACTTACAACTGATTCCAAAATAGTTTGCTATATACTGTATAGTGTGCAATGTAGTGTTGCTAAGATAATGATCCACTTGTCATGCAAAACATGGGCAGCTTAATTATTGTGAAGCGCTAACATGCATAATACATGGCACACACAAACATAATATTTTATTAACAGTATTTAGTATTGGAAGATTGTACTGTACTGTACTTTAGTACTCAGTAGAACACCCATTTGCTGTTATGACTTGCTGCTAATGAGATGTATAACCAGATTCTGGCAGCACTTCTGAGTAATCTTAGCATTCCTCATGAGCAATGTCCTCCAGTTCAGTAATATTCTTGTTTGCCTGCTGCAACCGCCGCCTTCAAAGCCCACCAGAGATTTTCTATGGGGTTTAAGTCAGGTGACTGTGGTGGCCACTATAGAATCTTCCAGGACTTGAGGGATGCTTGGGATCATTGTCCTGTTGGAAGGTCCAATGACGCACAAGCTTCAGTCTTGATCCATAGACCGCTGATCCATAGGGCAGAAAAGTTCCAAAACGTCTGTGGCTTATTTATATAATTTTGAGCACTTTTCTTGTGCTTTTGGGTCAGTAGTGGTGTATGTCTTTGAGTTATGACATGGAAAACGCATGCGTTTATTACACGCCACCAAGTTTTGCTGCAGGTCTTTTCAGTCACTCTAGGGTTTTTCTGAACCTGCCTTTTCAGAAATCTGGTTGCAGCCGTTAATAGCTTATTTTTCTGCCCCGTCCAGATAGTGTAACCACTGTTCCTTTAACTTTAAACCTGTGAACTATGCTTCCAACTATGTCTCTAGGAACGTTTAGTGTCTTCGCTATCTTTTTGTATCCTGTTCCTTGTTTGTAAAGGGTGAGGATATGCTCTCTTATCTTTTTGGACCATTCTTTTGACTTATTTCTTACATGCAGTCAAACGTGACACTTAACAAACCTAGCCAGTTCAGATATGTCATGTGTTCTAGCTCAAGCACACCTGGTGCAACTAATGAATCCCTTGATTAGTTGCATCAGGTGTACTTGAGACAACACCTGTTTCGCAAATTTGTGCTGTTGTGAGGGATTCTATTCAGGGGGTTGAATAATGTTGAGACTGCGGAAGTCAGTAAAAGTTGCATTTTCAGTTGTATTGTAGTGGGGAAAAAACATTTGTTGTGTTGAGCTATTTCAATTACTTTTGTTTGATTTGTTCATTGCAAACAGCTGAAAGTCTGTAAAATGTGCCAATAAACCTGATTTGCAAAGGGGGCTGAATAATGTCGATTACAACTGTGTGTGTGTGTGTGTGTGTGTAGAAGCTGGCCAAATTAAGTTTTTAGTGATGGGTCGATCACGTTCATTTTGCGTTGACTGCGCATAGGCTTATAGGCTCTGTACAGGAAACATAAATGATTAGTTCACCTCTCGAGTCTCGAGTCGTTCGTTCTTTTGTCACGTGAAGTGACATCCGTATTGGATACAGAAATTAGTTAATTCCCAGCCTTCCTTACACATAAGCGTGTATCATGAGGCAGCATAATTAAGTTGCCTATACATTTTAGAAGAGAGTTCATGTCGAAAGCTTTCCTATAATATCTTAGCATGCAGATTCTGTAGGCAGTCAGTTCACTTGGAACAGAGCTGTTATATTTCAGTATGTGTTCAGTAATTGAAGCAAATCTAAATGTATTTTTTTTTTTTGGCAGCAGGCAGATTTCTGATGTTCTGATTTGTCTCCATTCACAGCCATTCAGAAGTAGTTATCAACATTTTTTGTGAGCAATATAAAAATCATCTATATTTCACTTTAGTATGTATTGTGAACAATTTTACTGGAGGACTCTTAAATCCGTGAAATAGTCTTCCCTGTCTGCTGCCTAACATAACATTTCAGAATAGTCGGTAGTGAAGGGCTCTGCACATTCGTGTGGGGCCATCAACCAATCAAACTTTAGCCAATTGGATGGGACGTCATTCCTGTTGTGATTGGTTCAAAGAAATGTCTCTGGAAATGAGAGCCCATGAGCATGGATGACACCATAGTATGAAGGTATAACAGACCTCATTTTACAGATTCATTGTGGTCCTTGTCTTGCCTTGAATTAAGGAAACAGATGTTCATTAGCTAATCCTTACTTAGAGCCTCGTTATATGAGACTTTCGGACAGTAAAGAGAGAACCTAAGGCACGGAGATTTGCAGCACAAATTAAGTTAAAGTAAGAAGTTTACAGCATGATACAATGCTTGTATTTGTTCAGTGCACTGCAAGTAAAGACAGTAGGTGTTAGTGAATAGGCTACTTTCTTCACTTCAATGCTTGATGCCTTCTCGCCTACTTAGTGGTCACCACTTGAAACAAGAATATGGTAATAGTGTTTGGCAAAGTGTGAAAGCGGAGACCCTGGACTCAGTAGCAGGTCAGCACACCTGATCTTGCATTAACAACCCACATCTGCACTTCAAAGGAATAACACAGAATAGCAGTTCTAAGACTGTTTTGAACACCCAATATTGCTAGTGCTAATAATTCCTCTGAAAATATGGAGGGTATAAAAGCCCTTTAGTAGGCTATGTCTTAACATTCATTACTATATGACCCCAAGGGGTTTTCAAAGTCTCAGATAGTGGGCTTCTTCTCTGACAAGCTATAGGTACTTCTACGCACTGTGTACGGAACCGAACTGAACAACTAGTTGTTTTTTTGGCGTAGAACGAGAGATATGAGAGATGAAAGATACATATCTGATGCATGTTAAAATATGTATTTTAACGTACATTCTCATCTGTATGTGCAGTGCTAGAAATCAAAGGGAAAGTGGTACGAGCCTCGACTTATTTGAGCTCATTCAAACAAGAACAAGCCCCCTGAAAAAAATAAATAAAAAATCACAGTTCTGTGCTTTACCATGAAACATTCCGCGCATATATCTATTCATTTAATAATTGCAGCATTTGCAATTTCATAAAACAGATTGTGATTTTGGTTTACTTTTGGTTAATTGAGCAGCCCTAGATTAACCTCACACAAAAACAAGCACAAAAAAAAAAACCCTCCCACTTCACACAAACAACGGCTCTGCCTCACACAAATGCAAAACTGAATTGCACGTGTGCTACTGTGGTAAATTTACTTTGATTTTTTTCATTGCACTATACAGCCCTGGTTAACCAGGATTTATTTTCACACAAAACCACATCCACAGAGGCAGAGTTCTGACCTAATAAGCTGATCGTATCAGTCTTCTTGTAATTTTCAGTTCACGTTGATTTTATTTCATTTTTATTGTTTACTTTTTCTCACTTCATCTCTTCACTGATACCCTGTACACTGACACCTCACACTTTTAAATCCACTGCTTTAGCCCATTCTCTCAGGATCAACTCTTTCAGGATAATAACTGCCTCAAATGTAATTATGAATGCAATTATTGAGCAGATGATAAAGTATCAGAGATCTGCTCCATCAAAAGTCTGCCCAACATAGTACAGTCCCTGGAATCTGAAACAGCTTTGCACAGCAAAATTCTGGGGCAAGGAAAAATTTCTGCCAAAGTCATTTTTCAGTTAAACATAAGAACATGCCAGCTAAAGCAGTCTCGCCATTTCTCATCCCCTTTAAAAAAAAAAAGCCTTTCACTGATTGGATTGTTGCTAGAAGTTACACCACTGGTTGTGCTGTCAATGGACAATATGAATTATTTTAAATCAGTATAAGGGCTTGTGTCAGCAGATCTGACCGGGTTCTTTCTTACTAAATTTGGTAGCTGGCCTAGGCCTTGTCCCACAAGCTCCTCTAGTTTGAAAACCATGTTGAATTACCTATTTAACAACTTACCCACGAGGCACAATGTTTCCCCTGAGGCAGAGGACACAAAACCAGCTGGCACTGAGGTAGTCTGTGTTAGCTTATTTATTTTGCTTGTATTACTGATAAGGTATTGCAGGTGATGGATAGAGAGGATCATAGCACCCCCAGAGGAAATTGATTATGGGATGCTGGGATTTGCTAGATGTTCTGAGCAAAGATAATGGTAGAATTTGAGGCATGGCATATCGACTAGATTGAGATGTCAGACTAAATAGTGCTGGCAGGGGAATTGATTGGCTTATTTTGCTCAGGGTTTGTTGGCATGGAGGAATGGGCCTTAAACTCTTAATGAAAGAGTAGTCTCGTTGATATAAGTCAAAGTCATGTTGACTAATGTTGCTAACTGGTATGGACAGCACATTTTAAGGCAGAGCTGAATGGTTTTCACTCATGTATAGGATAAAGATGTGGACCATGTTCGGAATGGAATACTTGGTTATTGCCAGCTGAATACTGCACAATATAAACTGAATAATTCCCAAGACATAAAAAAACAATGAAACAGTATTATTATATATATATATATATATATATATATATATATATATATATATATATATATAGTAGCATGCAACATAAGCTATGTTTACATCCACCCAAATAATCAGTTTATAATCAGCTTGATGGCTCAATTGCTCCGAAAAAGCCTTCATGTAAACACTTCGATCCGATTGGTGTGGGCCTGAAAATACTCTAATCAACAGGAAAAAATAAGTATGTAAACGCTTGAATCTGACTATTATCTCAGTCATATTCAAAAATACATTGCGCACACATGCATTGATGTGATGCATGTTTAGATGCATTTTACGTCATACAAATGCATGTATTTTAATTTGCGTCACTGGTTGAGACTGAATGCTTACTAAATATTTGCTAAAAAGCTCTTCTGACAAAAATGTCATTTTCTTTTTAGATATGCCATCAAGGCAAAAACGACAATTATACTCGCTTCCTGTGACATTATCGTGGTGGCTTTCTCTGGTTCTAATTGCGGTGACTGGGGACTACACATGCACTGAAGTTTTGTTTGAAATACATGTGATGCACATGTAAATTAATATGTGAATCATATTGCAATGTTTAGTGTTCATATAAACAGAACTTTCAGCATTTGAATTCTGATTGGATTCATTCCAATTGACAAACATTAGTGGATGCATACATACCTGTTATTGTCACATGACTCATCACATTGTATATGAGTGGCATAACAGGTATCATCATGGAAATAAAAATGATAATTTTGTGCATGCAATTCAAGTTTAAGTGACATTCTGTCCTAAATTAGCACCCATGCTTACTGACCCAGAGAGAGCAACTGTCATATATAGGTATGTAACAAATTCACAAACAACATTTTCAACCACACAGTATTGCTGTTTCCGCATTACTGAGATAAAAGTTCGGATATAAACACTGATGTCTACGGTAGTGATCAAAATCACCTATCACTAATGGTGTATTGATTACATTGTTTTGCCACAAGGTGGCAACAAGTGACTGTTAAAAGAATGTATTAGTCATTGAATCATTCATTTGAGAGATTCGTTCAAAAAACGCTGATTCATCCAGTAATGAAACAAGTGAAGTACTTATAGATGACTCATTGAATCATTCATTCAAACCAATTTTTTTTAAGTAATTTATTCAAATTAATGAAACATTTTTAAATATACTGCAGCAATGAATATTTTGCTAGAACCTCTAGTAAATTACATAATTTACATTGCATTATGTTATTTTGTTTAGTTGTCACTTTGGAATCGTGGGAGAATTGTGATCTCTATTTGAATAAAAAAGAAAATGGTGCAGCTCCAGGGCACAGGTTCAGATGTAGCTCATTTCATACAATTTGTATTTCTTTTTTCCTCTGGTCTATCTTACAAATGAAGAGAAAATTATTCAATATTACATTATGCTAAGTGGCATAAATTTGGCAGACTGTCTTCATAACATGCTAATATTTCATTCACACCATAGTTTATTACTGCAGTCATGATAGAAATCTTGAGCTTCTTTCGTCTGTTCCTCTATCAATTTTCTGAACTCCCCGATGTGGGCAGGGACATCCATCAGTTTTATGCCAGTGCCTCTTTTCATGGCCTCCAGTGAGCTATAAGATGTCTGCGGCAGGTTTCCTGACTTCCCATCAACTTTAGGCACAAGATCTGCCTCAGGTTTACACATTTGTCTTTGTCTAATTCTGCTTCATATACCCTGCATATTGAGTTGCACTTATGAACAAATGCATATTGTCACAGTAATTTCCTGTCAGAACTCTGATGTCTTAGTCATCTTAGATAAAGATGTAATGTGTAATGTGTCGGACTCATAGGATTATTGGCTATGCTGCTTGATTTCAAATATAGCCCCGGGCTTCATATAAAAAGCACAAGCTTTTAAAAGGCAGCAGTGTACTTTCAAAAGGAGGTTTTGTTAAAGCAGTGTTTGAACCGTATCGTTCCTCTCAAATATTTCAAGCTTCGTCTGAATTGCAGCTTTTATTTGGACAGCACACGGAATAGGCACCCTCCATTTACCAAGGCAAAGTCTGGTGTAAATAACAGTTGTTATAACTTGTTTGGAACAGACATTTTCTGATTTGTGGCCAGAGTTGTTTGGAGACCAGACAAGCTCTTATTTTCTCCCTCATATGAGTCCGTCTGCCTTTTTCAAGCACAGAAAATAGTCTTCCTCATAAAAATTCACACTGTTAATTAAATATCCTCCATAGCAAAGGGTAATAGTGTTAGTACCGTCACACAGACTGAGGCGTGAATAGGTTACTCAGTGGCGGACAGCAGAATTTAATGTGGTGCATTGAATTTATTAATTAAATGGTTACATCTGGTATTCTGGTCACAGTTCCCACTGAGCAGAGCCGCTCTGTGCCACGGCCTCTTGGAACTGGTTTGCTATATTTTTGAAAGAGAGTTTAGTCTCAAATCGATAGCGCATTAGGGTAAATCACGTCACCAATAATAAGTGAGCACCAAATCAGCATATTAGAATGATGAATGTGACACTGAAGACGGGAGTAAAGACTGCTGAAAATTGAGCTTTGCTATTTTAAAATATAAATATCAAATTTTAATATATATATATATATATATATATATATATATATATATATATATATATATATATATATATATATATTTGCCATTTTAAAATATATATATCAAAATAGAAAAGTTCTTTAAAATGGTTTTAATATTTGACAACATTACTGTTTTTTTTTATTGATTTTGCTATTTTTCTGTATTATAAATGAGCATGATAAATGGTGAGCATGAGACTTCTTTCAAAAACATTAAAAAAAATTATTATTATTTTCAGTGCACTGTTATAATATGAGCAGAAAATAATTTTGTATAACCTTTTGTCTTCTGTTTGCACTGCGAGAATGTAATTGGAATTTGTTGATCGTCAACTTTAATTTGAAATTATTTGTTTGGATCACATATAAAACTGATACAGAGACATAAATAGTGTATGATCTGGTTGATATGTCACCTGAGACAGCCAGTATGAAATTGAGCTGGACAAGGATGATCAGAGCCACGTGAAGGGACCGTAACTGGTAGAGCGACTATGGACTAAAGTCATCCATCTCTCTCAACACAGAGGACATTGCTATGCATGAAAAGGGAAACCATCTCACTAGAATCTTGGGAAAACACGCCTTTCTTAGCAGTTCATTTCTTTATCTAGCTTGAGGGCTGTGTTGATATTCCGATACGCTGAGGCTGAGATCTGTGTCTTGTCCCCGGGTGTCTGACATTTCATTCGCCGGTGTCCAAAGCATTGCAGCTGTGAGCTCACTGATGTCTCAAGGCATCACACATACTGAAAGAAGAACAAACATGCCACTGTTAAGACTGCACAGTAAGTCTCTCTCGCGCCTTCTCCGCCTCGCTCTTTGACTCATTCTCTCTCATATACGCTTAAACTTCCACCCAGACATACTCAATCTGCAACATTTCATATCTTCAGGACACCCGCATTTTCAAGTGTCACTTGGAGAGCAGAATCCATTTTTGCAGGGCATAGATGATAACATCGAGCATCTGTGTAGAACAAGATGATTTTTATACGGGCATACTAGTGGAATTTGTTTTAGGCCTCTGGGTGTGCAGTAATTGGTTGAACATATACACAAATCTTGGACATTTTTGGGGTTTATTTACACTTGGTCACTTTTTCACACGTTTTTACTGATCGGGCAGCCATCAGAGCATGAAAAGACCGAGATTTAATGCCCGTCGAGACACGATTGAGATGGACAGCAAGCAGAATGTGGTTTGAGATGTAGCCTACTTATATCAGATGCAACTCTGCCAAATGAATCTGATTGCTCAGGCCACATACATACAGTAAATTCCTCCATAACCGATATATGGCAGCATATGGATGTTTGTTTAATCTTTTTGACCTGTTCTTACAGAAAAATACTAATTCCGGGGGGTGTAGCAACCTTTATAACTACTTGTGTAATAATTATTATAAGAGCGATATTTTGCTTGGCCATATAGTGAAAAAAAAAATATAAAATCTGGCTACATGGAACAACAGCTTTAAGACAAAGCAGGAATCCTTTTTCGTGCATCGAATGACCTTACAATTGGTAATTCATAATCCTAACATGGCTAGCATGGCTAGCCACTTGCTATTCAGTAAAATCAAGTACAACTACCAAGTGAATGTCATGTCACCTAATATTCATGAGCCATGCTGATAAGGTTACCTACGTTATATTAAGTGTCTTTAACTATGTACTAGCATTTAAATTAATCATTTGATACAATGCATTTGTGTACACACGTTTTTTATGTAAACTTTGCAGGACAGTGGCCCTCCAGGAGCAGGTTTGGACACCCCTGCTGTACAACACAATAACTACCTTGTACCTAACATGTGAGTCTATAATAGTTAAAGAAACCATTGATTGCAATTCTTTAAGAGAATGTCTGAAATACAGCAACGTAAGCAATATTTTTACCAGACACATCTGATAGATCCTGCTGTCTTTAATCACAGGACTGTTATTTTAGTTCTGCATATGCATATTATGTACTTATTGTACTTATAATGACTTTGTAAGGGTGGATTTCCCACAGCTACTTATACCAATGACGGAAATAAGCACAGTTACAAAAGCTTAATATGTGGGAGAGCGTTGCTATAGAGAGTGACAATATTGTATTGCAATATGTAGCACTTCAAAGTCAATACCAAATCAATATTAGTTAGCACATTATTTGTAATTGAAAAGGTTTAATGACAAAATATGGTTACACTTAAAATAGTCACAATATAGATGTATGAGATGATGATAACTTAAACCATTAATCTTACCCAGCATATATGTAAAATGTTCCGAGAGAGAGAGAGAGAGAGAGAGAGAGAGAGAGAGAGAGAGAGAGAGAGAGAGAGAGAGAACCCCAAGAAAGGGAGCCAGAGAATAATAAGAGAGCCAGAGCACCAAAGAGACAGAGCAACAGTTTCAATCTTCTTTTATCTTTCCCTGACCATGTGACTAAAACCCAAATGTGAGACATTCAAACTGACCAATCAGATAATTACAACTTCCCCCACCGTACTAAAGGTGTGACAATTCATCGACCCCCAAAGTACACACATCTTGGCCAACAGGCCTTGATCACTATCAGCCCCTCTGTGTCTTTGGGAACTCCACATGGTCCTTTTGAGGTAGAAAGAGGGGGAGGAAAACAGTAAAGCAAATGTCTTTGTTCATTTCAAATATCTTGGATTATTTTCAATCCTACAACTTGGTACTAACCCTGAGCCTAAATCTAAACCTAATCTTAACCCATGTAGTTACCTTATTATTACTCAGTACTTTAGAAGGTGCACTAGAAGTGCAACCATCACAAGCTTGGAGTGAAATCATCTTAACAGCCGTTCTGCATATGCTTCATGAAACCATCATTCATGTGACTTGCTCAAAGGAAACTCTAGGAACAAGAAACCAACCACAATTTGTCAGTGTGCTTAGCCTTTAGACCGTGGAGTCCTAAGAAAATCAAAGTTACATGTAATTGGTAGACTACATCAGGCAAGAAGAAGTGGCAGCTGGCTGCTCGTAATCCGCCGAGACGAGCTATCAGAAAGTTAAGCGAGATTATACGATGTATTACAAATATGCTTAGAGTGATGAGATGAGCTACTTAAAAAGTCTTGGAGAGGAGCTTTTCTCAAACCTCCACAGGAAAAAGGGATGAAGTAATGGGGTTTAAAATCCATGTGTAATGCATCCCAGTCTGAAGGGTGGGTAAGTTGGGGTTCGGTAGAAGACTGAGAAAATGCATTGAAGTGCTGAATATCAGGAGCTTAAAAAAAAAACAAAAAAACACACTAAACATCTTCCCGTCAACACGCTGGATTGAGCTTATTCACACTGCATGGCATTTTTCAGGCTTTAAATAGTTTACACAGAACTGGGGGAGGGAAAGGGGGATGGGTAGCAAGTGGAAATAAATTGAAAGGTATTGTGTGGTTATGCTGCAAAAAAATCTCCCTTCTTAAATGTCAACTTAATGTTGCATGCTGTGAAAGCCCACCTTACTGGCTTTTCTTTAACGCTTGTTTTTGTGTTGGTTGCCAGGGGGCACACATTCAATTCACAACCCAACACCAGTTGATTTATTTCAGCATACAAACATGAAATATAATTTCATTTTCTTTAACACAAGATTTCCCATTGCCAAGACCTCAAGCAAAAACCTTATAACAAACTCGCACTTCTATGAGTAAGAGTTCGCTATACATCTAAAATTATTTTGGGATGGATCTTCATACCAGCTTCATTAATAAATGTTCAATATACCAATCGTACAAATGATCTAAAATATATACAAAAGAGTTAAAAATACAAACTAAATAGTTCTGCTAGGAAGGACACATAGAGGACACACAGCGGTGAGGTAAAGCAGATCTTTTAATTTCAGAGAAATGTGACGATGCAAGAGGGAAGCCATGCTTTCCTCTTCCCAAACAGCTCTATCTATCTTCTAGTACATGTCTGTATTTAAACATAACAAACACGAAGATTAGCGCCCCCTGATGTTGGGTAGTATGATGACAACATAGTAAAATATTCAGCTATTACAACCTAAAGATTTGCATGGACAAATCCAGTGCCCATTGTCCATAAAGTTTGTTTCTCTCCTCCTTGCTCTTAAGGCTCAACATTGAAAGTGCCCCATTATGCTTTTTCAAAAAAGTCCTTTGATGCAGTGTGTAATATAACTGTTCATGAATGTAAAAGGTCTGGAAAGTTTGTAAAAATGAAATGCATGACAAATAAAGTTGTCTCCTAAAGGAAAGAATTGATTCTGAACTGCCGAAAAGAGTAAGCAATTCCAGTTTTGTTTCCTGTTACAAACCACGAAGAACGCCATCGTTCCTGTTTGTATCGCTGTGAATCAAGTGCTGAGGAAACCTGAAATTCAGATTAGGTAGACCAGTCACAACAGACTGGGCCGTCTGGCCAATCAGAGCAAAGTATTCTCACGGAAAGGAGGGGTTTAGAGAGGCTGAATCTTCGAATAACCCATTTTAAGACTCTTTGAGAAATGAGGTGATGTGCAATGTATATTATTAGGTGTGTGTGTGTTTTTTTTTTACCTTGCATGTAAAACTATTCTAGGCGACCTCCAAAACTAAATTAGGATCCTTTAAAATAGCATAATTGGTGCACTTTAAACAAGTGTTTAAAACGCATAATAAGGCTGCCAAACTGGATTTGCACCACTTCGAGAAGATGTGTAAAACAGGCCCAATCCTGCAACACAAGTGTCATTTTGAAATCTCCCAACAGAAACGTTAAAAAGTTATTCAATGCCAGTTCTAATGCATGAAAAAAAAAATCAATCCCTTTATTGTGTTCTTGAATAAAATGAGCCTCTGGATATTTTGTGGTTTAAACAAAGGAAATCAAGGACAAGGCGACCTTCAGGATCATTTCTCGGGTCTGGGAATGATTATGATTTACACTCTCTGTTCACCCGCAGTTTGGTTTAATTTATTACGGGTTACTGCTGACTTTATAACAGCTTGCCTTTGTGAGATGCCCCGGATTTCATCATTCTGGTCTAGATACACTGATGTTTCACTCACGTAGTTGAATACCGGTGGGGGCTAATGCTAATGATGCTAACCAGCCAAACCTTAACATTCTGGTTGTATCCATTACCTTGTCATGCATATGAAGGATGTTAGTTACATTACAATTTTTGCAAGGCAACCAACAGAAAACAAGATACATGTCGATGATGCAATGATACAAGCAACATTTGCTAACACAGAACCTCAAACTTAAGCTTGCCAGAGTATTCTATTGTTGCCTTGCAAGCAGTAGTATTTACTTTAATATCTTGCAGTGTATTGAAAAAACACACAATACATGTACACTTATACAGTACCATAAGGATTACTGCAATCCAATCGATACAAATAACCAAGAAAGATGGCATGTGTCAAGTCAAATGAGAGTTCAGTTTGGCTTCATTTTGTCATGATAAGGATTTGCTGTTATCTAGAACCGTGTTATCCTTCCTCTTAGATTTATATTCAGCATTTCACGTAGGAGTCACCAATATTGAACTACAGTACAAATAAAAAATAAGCCTCTTTATTATATTCTGTACATATTATATTCAGACCCGATGGATGTGGTACTGTAGAACAAATCCTTATTATGCATTAAACATTGATTGAACTGACGACATTAGGCTTGCCAGTATTCATTGTTTGAGATAATACACACATGCCCATAATATAGTGAATGTTTGCAGTCCAGCATTGCAGTCTGCAAGAACTGTGGCATTAGAAAAGAATATGTGGTATTTAAATAAATAAAAAAATGCAATGTGCGAGCCTGATTTTTATTACTTTTGTGGCCTTCCTTCAATAGGAAGCACATTATATTTCCAGGTTATTTTATTACCCAGTGAACATTACTGATCCCAAGTAACATCTCTTTCCGACATGCTGCTCATAGCAAGAAAAGAGACAGCGCATTGAACCCAGCGGTCCCTCTCAAATGGCAGAACCTAGATAAGTGGACATGCCCATGGGCCTCAAGCAAGAGGCACATAATAACAACATGGAGGAATATGATAAGCTCTTATCTGAGGGGCACTTGTCCCAAACCTAGTGGAAAATGTGATTACACCTCTCTACAGGAGAACCAAGAGTGTAAGGTAGTTGTAAAAACAGCCTCCTGAACTAAGGCTATGTCTTATATTAGGCCTTGCACTGAGTTCTTGCGGTGAGAAGTCAACTTTTTAACAGTTTTATTTCAATCTGTAAAGAAAAATAATATATGATCTATTTCTGAGGGCTATTATCAATGTTAGCTGTATCTATGCATCACAGCATTGATAAAAAAAACAATCACTGGGGTTTAAAATAATATTATAAATGAATGTCCATGGGAGATAGCGTGTCTCTGCATGTTCAGTATCTATTTCCCTGAGGATGTTCCCCTATATAAGCTGCAACACTGTGGAACTAGCTTTACATCAGTATTCTTGAGACCAAACACAAGGTCATAAGCCAAATGAAACTTCATGAAATGTAATAGTCACTTCATGATATTGATTCTGTTCAAAGGCATCTCTTTTGATGGCATGACAAGAGCAATTTTTATTTACTGTCTGACTTCATAGTATCAAAGCTACAGTTGTATCAAATTCACATTATCTGGGTCACAATAGTGCTTGTGCTTTAACCTTACCTTTACCTTTACATGCAGTGGTTGACTGATATTGATTTTATTGATGGAGTGGTTTTGATGCACTAAGTTGTTTTTATTGTCTTTTATAACAAGCATATTTTATTTAAACACATGAACATGCAGATATATTAGAGTGGCCTAAATGTCAAGCTAATTTAAAGATAGTAAAAACACACACTGAAATTAAATGTATATTTATTTTACTTAATATTTACTTAATAATTATAATAAAGGAATATTATATATTATATAGAGGTAACACAGGGTAAATGACATATTTTATCTTAAAATTGACATTTTGGCAAAATTCACCTAATTGACTTTGATGGCACTATTTATTTAAAGGGACACATGCTAACAAGTTTGAATGAGCATGACACCTCTGTAGGCATATTGTACTTTTTGTCTTTAATATATTTTGCAGCTGATCAGTGGTGATGTAAGGTTAATCAAAGCGCCAGTGAGCTGTTGGTTTCACATTAAAGGTTAAATGTGTCAGATTAAAAATGTTAGTTCTGTTGGCCGTATTGAAAGCTATAGATGTTTTCTGCCCATAGATCTAATGGAGGATTGTATACTACATGTCCTTCTGAAATCAAATCAACTCCTATTGGACCAATGAGCTGGCAAAGCTTATTGTCACTTTTTTTCTTTTTTTCTTTTTTGCATGCAAAAAGAAAAAAAAAAGACACTTTTTTTTCCAGTGTGAAGGATTTTCATGATTATTTTTCTATGCCACATAATAACTTCATAATACGTAGAATCTCAGCCAGCGTCTTTACTTCCGCATAGCGCGTTTAATAGCGAAGTGTACTAGCGGCAAAACTTTCACAAAATTAATTTTCTCAGAAACGGAGACAACGATTTTAGAAACCGATTCGCTAGTCGGATTTCGCATGACATGAGAGAATACTCACCCTCAAAGTTGTCGATGTAGCTCGAAATATATAATTTAAAGCCCTTTGTCTTTCTTACTCTTAGGTGTGACAGCTAACTGCCTCACAATATTGTTAACATCATTCACATTAACCGCTGGAAGTTCTTGTAAACAGCAAGTGTAATTTACCATTATCTCCACCGAATGCATAAACGGCTTCCGACGGACACCGGATGTAACTGCGCGGCTGAGACAAAACGCGGAAGCGATCGTGCATAGAGCCAATAGCTTCATGCTATGAAACTTTTTGTATGCCTCCAGAGTTGAGGAAAATAACATCTGTGTTTCTTAGCTCAGCCAGTGTAACTTATTGAAGAGAGGCGCAAAGGTTAGCCCAGGTTACTTCTATACTAAGACTGGGCTTGTTTTTTGTCAGGTGGCTGAGCAACTCCCATTTTGTGTTTGGATTTGTGTGCGGAGCCTGCTCTGAAACCTCTGACCCTCATAAAGCCTCTGTATTGATGCAGGCAAATTGAGGCTGTCTCAGACCATGTGGAACAGACTGTTCTTTCAGATGCGCCATTCTCAGTATTCTTGCTCATTGGGTGCAAGACTTGAGTGCAAGGTGGTGCGATAGTCACCTTACCCTGTCTTACCGTATAGTATATTATGTTTGTTGTTACAACTTGGTTTGTTCTGTTTAGATGCACTTTTATGTTTATGCTTTGTAAAGCACAATGAGCATTAAGCTCTTTAAATTAAACATTGTGATTATTATTAGTAGCAGTAACTTGGTAAATTGCATGATACGGCCATGTGATATCAACATGTTGGCAGACACACTGTAAAAAATGTTTCTTGTTTCTTTTTTGAGATATTGAGATAACTTTATTAAATTATGATTTCATCAATTCAAACACACTGGTCAAATCAGTTGGATAAACATGATAAATTAAGTTCAGTTTACTAAGATCAAAAATATCCTTTTTTTAATCTTTTTTATTGTGAATAAGGGGCGACCCACCAAATATTTAAATGTTTTTTTTTTTTTTTCTTCTCATATTAGCTAAAATTGGTATCATTGGAATGGAGCCAGTCATCCATCAAAAGAAGATGCATCTCAGAATGTTCTCATTGTGACTGTAAAAAACACAAAGATGCATGCAAAACAGGCGGTGTGTAATGATATGGAACAGGCTGTTATGGAAAATCTAGAAGAACGGCCCAGGGTGTTTTCCTTTTTCTTTTTTAAGTTTAATCTAATGTTAATTGATGATATTTCAACAGTTGCTCTCTTGAGGCTCAGCAACTGAGCGTTCATCTCAAGAGCCTCTTTTAGCCAAACAGGGGTGTTTGTTTATTCTGAATGCAAATGTCAGAGTTTGTCACTGAGCGCTTTACAGCATCTTTCCTCATTTATCTCTAAAGTCTCTTTAAAAAGGTCAAATCCCTCCATTAGATACTGATGCTTTTACATATTACAAGCAATTTGTACTGTTTCATTTAATTGTGGGTATTCAGAATACTTCAAACAATTGTTTTCTTTTGTAGTCATTTTAAATTTTTTTGTTTTGGTGTTTCATAAATGCATTTAAGTGCAGGTCAACCATTTTATGTCAGTTCACATATCACTGAGCTTGAGTTTAGGATCATAGTGAGATTTAAACATACGTTTCCCAGAATGCACGGTGGCTGATTTTTATTATTTGCCACAAAAGAAGATTGCGTCATATTATGCACACACACACACACACACACACACACACACACACACACACACACACACACACACACAGTTCTATTTAAAGAGCTGTCAATACCCATCCCATCTGATGTCGTCTGCATGGCTGCACTGACTTGAAGCCGAATAGGGAATACGCTTCACATGTGATGCGGTAAACTGGTGTGAAGGAAATAAAAAAAAGAACACTAGCTAGACTTGAGCAAGCGAGCTGCTAATCCGACTCTGAGCATATGGAAATTGTTGATGCCTCAGAGCAAAAAGAAATGCAAATGGAGGAGTGTGGAAATTGTTTTCCAAATTGTCATGTTTTGCTCTTATCAGCATCCTCGCTGGAATTATTTGATAAAATAGGATCACAAACAAATGTTCGGATAGAATGAAATTTTTGTCATTATTTACTCACCCTCGTGTTGTTTTTGCACGACTTTCTTCTTTGGAACACAATGCATGAATACACAAAATGATGACCACTCTTTTCCAGATAGTAAATGAGGACGGGCAAAAAAAATTGCAATAATGTTATCATAAATATTGTACATGTGACACATGATATGTTCCAAGTGATCTGAAGCTATGATTGTGCGAGGAACAGACCAAAATTGAATACACTATTCACTGATGATCTATAATTCACTCCACTTGGTTGATAACCCTGCAAGTGGGATATTGAGTCTCAAGAATCTTATCAGTTCAGTTCATGGAAAAATGAAATAATTCAGACTAGTTTTATGAACTGGATCAATCAAGTCATTGAAAAGATCTGACTCAATAAAACGATCTGTTCATAAACCAGACATCACTGTTTCTCTCACGAACATGCCAAGAAGAAATGGGCGGATTACCTTGGAAGATTTTCAGTGAATAATTGCTTACATTTCTATTGTATGTATTCAGCCCTCAAACGGAGGTTATTATAAGGCCCTGGAGTTACATGGACTTCCAAAGGCAGAAGATTTGAAGAATCAGCGGTTAAATGCATTTTTAGCACTCCTCAGCAGTTCAGCCACAGCTTTTTGTTGTATTCTCACTATTTTTATAACGACTGCTTTCTAAACTGTGCAGTCCGATGCAGTTCAGTGTATTAACGGACATGCAGTTTTTACAGTGATGCAGAGAAATTACATATAACCTAACATCTGAAATGTAAGAGAGGTATAAAATAAAAAAGTGACCACTGTGAAAGATGTTGAGCTTCCGAAGGTGGTTTGGGTCTATCAGCTTGTTGTTCTTGACTGTCATTATCGAACTTGGGCTTAAACTGATACAGTAACACCATAGTGTAATTACAGTGTCGTTACATTTCTGACACATGTTCGGAGTGGTAGACCAATCACAACAGAATGGGGCTGGCGGACCAATGAGAGTAGATGCAACAATGTAAATGATAAGATTTAAATAAATAATGTAAATGTATCCCAGTAGACTCCCTAAACAAAATTATGAGCCTGTAAATATTTATTTACCCAAAGGAAAAAAATAAATAAATAAATAACATGGTTACACTTTATTTTAAGGGGTCATTGTTACAGTGTAATTATATATTTAAATACTGAGTAATATTAAGCAACTACATGTACTTACTATAGGGTTAGGGCAGGATTAGGATTTGGTTGTTGCATGTAATTATGCATAACTTACTGTTATTACTATGGTAAGTACATGTAACATGTAACAAGGACACTGTAAAATAAAGTGTAACCAACAGCATTCATACAAAATAAAAAGATTATTTATTAAAAAGAACATACCACACCTAATATATATAGGATACTTGCCCTAGAAATGACTTTCTATGTAAATAAAGAAAGAGAGAGAGAGAGAGAGAGAGAGAGAGAGAGAGACAGAGAGAGAGAGAGAGAGAGAGAGAGGCTGGCCATTATTACCACAGGAGAGGTATAAAGATAAGAATTCATACATAGAAACAGGATATTACTGGAGCTCCTCTTATTATTGGTCTCATCATCTGAAATGACATCGTCCCTCTTTCAAATAAACATTACTTGGAAATGAGTGTGTTTTTGTTTGTCCAGCCATGACAAGTGAAGAGACTCTCTCCAGTGAGGTACAAAAATTATGGCACATTACACTGTGTCCACACAACTACACAAAAGAACAGAAAAAAAAGAAAGAATATTAATAAAAAGAGGCTGTGAGCTTTCAAACACATTCCCTCCGCTTCAGCGTGTCATGTTGCATTACAGTAGAAGCGTGTTGATCGACAGGCCATCTGACATTGTGGAGAATGCTACACAATACTTTATACTGAGCTAACATAAATCTTATTGTGACCACAAAGCTGCATTTATTTGCTGTTTAAACCCCTGCTGTAAAAATGTAATTTAATAAATAAACTTTTATCTGGACGTCCTGGGGATTTAAATGGTATCACACTGTTGTAGAAGCAAAATGGACGTCAAAGGAAAATAAATCACCATTTTAAAGATAGCTTGTTTGTTAAATCCAAACATCCTGGCATTTGAGTAGAAAGCAAGGACATTTAGGTGATATTTTTAACATGCATTGTTGAACGACAATAATTGTGATATTTTTTTCTGCCTTTTTGTTGTAGACTGAGAGCTTTTTGTGGAATAAGGTGTGAGCCTGCTGAGAGCATCTGAGAGTGTGTGAAATCAAGGCTGCGAGAAGGAACCATATGGCACAAAACACAATATAGGTAAGAATGAAGTACTTGTTGATGTGGAAGTGTGCATGTATTCACACCCTTAGATTCAGCCAATCTACACCTGCTTTACCTGTGCTTTTTGTTTTATGAAAGTGATGAAGAAAGGTGGAGAGATGTTATGGGTTTAAGCTTATACATCGCTCAATAGTTTGTTTGTTTGTTTGTTGTAGGAGAGAGACCTTGAAGATGAGTAGGATTATTTTAAAGATCATGTTATTGTCATTGTCCACTTGAGAAGGGCGTTTGGCTTCTGGTTGGTCCCTAAAATTAGTTGACTGTAACTTGAATTAGTGGTCAAGTTGGGGTTTCTTTTTTTTTAAGGACAATGAAGCATTTAGGATTGTTACATCTGTGATTGACACTAGAGAGCATACTACAACCATACTTTTTTTGTATGAACCAAAAAATGAACCAAAATGAACCAAACATTATTTTGTATTATAAATTCAAAATTAATTTATTCACCTTATAGACATGGTATGTGAATGGAATATGTATATATAATGAAATATGTAATGGAACATGTAATGGTCCATGTCTGGTTGCTTTAGGATCAATGTTGAGGAATTGCTCTCCCTAAGCTGTAGTTGTATATTTTGTAATATTTTGGAAACAATATTAGTTTATACCTATATTATACATGTGCCTGGGGAAAAAAATAGCCTCAAACTCCATTTAAAAAGGCAGTTCAGAATTCACACATTGTTTTTCATCTGCATCTGAATACATTTCTACTACAAATAATGTCAGGGACGTATATCCCTCTTCTCACATCACAAGATATCTATGATTTTACAGGAATCTTTTACTTAAAAGTATGAGGATGATGATATTTTGATCCACGTAATTTTCCACACAGAAATATTTGTGACCGCAAATCTAATTTATTTCTCATATTCACCCAGAGATGCAATTCAATATACAATAAAATATAAAACCATATGGCAATTTAGCATCGGTCCCTTCGACTTACTAAAGATAAAAGAAAACGAACCGCAGATAAAAGTCACTGGGAGCAATGGCAGATGAGTTTACCATCAAGAGCATTAGACATGTTCAGAGAGACTACTATCTGTCTGCATGTAGCTTTGTCTCCCTGCATTCATTTTTCAAAAGCAGGATGCACAGATGTTAAGCCATTTTTTTAACCAGATTGTTGTAATAAAAAATGTATGGGAGACTGAGGGAAATTATTACGGGCAAATGTAACAAACTACATGTATTTCATTTCAAATAAGTTCAAGTACAAATGAGTTTCACAGCACATGCTCAGTAAAGTCCTCTCTCTGCCTGTGAAAATGAAGTGTGATCGTTTCACTTAACTACGATTTCCAAAATTTATATATCATTGAATTGAAACTAATGTCAATTTGTCTCAAAGTTGATGGGTAAAAGATAACATGAATGACAGATGTTTACTTACATTGTTACCAGTAACAGTTACAGTACCATGTTGGGTTTCCATGTTTTATGGGGACTTTCCATAGACATAATGATTTTTATACTGTACAGACTGTATATTCTATCACCTAACCCTAACCCTACCCCTGATCACAACCCTCACAGGAAACGTACAGCATTTTTACATTTTCAAAAAACAAAACATCACTTAGTATGATTTATAAACTGTTTTCCTCGTGGGTACCAAAACATTTCCCCACAAGGACAAGGGTTTTGGATACTGCCATCTTTGTGGAAAAATGTTGTCCCCAGAAACACACACACACGCACGCACGCACGCACACACACAGCAGCAGTTATATTAATTGTGCTCTTATAATAGGTGGATTTTTTTTTATTTTAACAATTGCTCCAAACTATGCCCATATTGCAGGGGTTATTATCACACTAGGTCTTCTATTAAATTTAAAATTATATCCTAATCTGTTTATAAGCCTATTAATGTTACAGTCACTTTTGGAACATATAAATGGTTCTTATACCAAAAGGAGTAGTAGATGTAGTTTTTGAGTTATACAAGAAAAAGTAAAAATGCTACAACTGGTCTCCCTGCTATTTATTGTAGAGCAGGAACAAAAGCTAGCAGGGAAGGATACTTTTGTATTCTCCATCAGTTCGTGTGTTCTGTCATGGTAGTTTTTTGGTAATAATATGACATGACACATTATTGAAGTGCACATAGCATGAGAAAATGTGACACAATGGCTTCTTCAATTTTCTGTGCCCATCAACTGTCAGAAAAAGGTCTGTTGAATATTCATTGCGACTGAAATAACAGCAGTGGATGTTTCACTCTGTTCTTTCAGTTCTGGGAATTTTTATTACATAATCAGAGATGTTATCAATGTATATATTTCAGTTCTTTCACAATGGGATATTCAATGTCATATATATTTTTACCTTTAGAGCATTGTGTCCACATTGTGAGTGTACATATCAAATTAAAAAAGTCTTATGCTATGACAGATCTAACTTCACATATGCACCATCAGGGGAAACAAAAAAAAAAAATCAGCTAGCTTTTAAGTCAAGTCAAGTCAAGTCTATTTGTATAGCGCTTTTCACAATACAGATTGTATCAAAGCAGCTTCACAGTATTAAATTAAAATAATACAACAAGGTTTGTTTCTAGTGGAATATATTGATTGATAAAATTAAATTAAATATTCCCAAAATATCCCCAACTGAGCAAGTCAAAGGCAACAGTGGCAAGGAACCGAAAAAAACTCCATCAAGTGACCTAATGGTGACCTGAAACTCCATCAAGTGACCTAATGGAGAAAAAAAAAAAAAAAAACTTGGGAGAACCCAGGCTCAGTCGGGGCCAGTTCTCCTCTGGCGTTTATGAACTAGAGGCCGGATTGTAGTTTGAACTGTAAGATTAAAAATATTATATGAATGCCTGGCTGAAGAGATGCGTCTTTAATCTAGTTTTAAACTGGGAGAGCGAGTCTGAGCAACGAACAGTATCAGGAAGGCTATTCCAGAGTTTTGGAGCCAAATGTGAAAATGCTCTCCCTCCTTTGGTGGATCTGGATATCCTAGGTATGACCAAAAGCCTCGAATTTAGTGATCTTAAAGAGCGCGATGGATTGTAGGGCGATAGAAGATCCGTTAAATAGACTGGAGCTAAACCGTTTAGGGCTTTATAAGTCAGTAGCAATACCTTGTAATTAATACGGAACTTTAGGTAACCAATGTAGTGATGATAAAATAGGTGTTATATGATCATATTTTCTTGATCTAGTAAGAACTCTAGCGGCTGCATTTTGGACTAACTGTAGCTTGTTTATTGAGGATGCAGGACAACCAGCTAATAAAGCATTACAGTAATCTAGTCTCGAGGTCATGAATGCATGAACTAATTTTTCTGCATCAGAAACTGATAGCATGTTACGTAGCTTAGCAATGTTTCTAAGGTGGAAAAAGGCTGTTTTTCTAACATATGAAATATGATTTTCAAAAGACAGGTTGCAATCTAGTATAACACCCAGGTCTTTTACTGTAGAGGATAAAGTAACAGGACATCCTACTATGTTAAAGTTGTATTGTGAGAGGTTTTGTGGGCGGTTTTTAGTACCGATAACCGATAAGTAGTACCTCTGTCTTGTCTGGATTTAATAAAAGAAAATTGTGCGTCATCCAATCTTTTATATCTTTTAACACACTCTGTCAATATGGATAATTTAGCGTTTTCATCCGGCCGTGATGAAATATATATTTGAGTGTCATCAGCATAACAATGGAAACTAATTCCATGTTTCCTTATAATATTTCCAAGTGGCATCATATATATTGAGAATAATAGAGGGCCTAACACAGATCCCTGCGGCACTCCATAGTTTACTGAAGTTATTTTACAGCTAACCTTTTAATGTTTATTTCTCCAAGAATACATTAATTCTGTTTCTCTGTGGCAAATTAGCTTGTGTAGGCACAAAAAGTATCAGAACAGATCAGTTACATTCCGTTTATATGCAGAGAACAAAATATCTTGATTTTGAGTTTTGAAGAACATAGAAATGGCTGGGTGGGCACAGTTTTCTTTAAGGATGTCTATATATAATATTTGGAGAAATCTATCTGTTAGAACTTTATATATGCTAAAAGTTTGTTTGGTCCAGTATAAGATCATATAGCTTCAAAGTTAACAAAAATGAACTAAAAGCCACAAATTGCACTTTCCTTTAAAGGTGCAGTAATCAATTTCTGAGAAACACTGTTGAAAGTGGATTGGACTGAGCAGCAAAACACACTTGTAGCCAATCAGCAGTAGGGGGCGTGTCCTCTCATGATGGGGGAGGAGAGAGAGTGAGATTTGAAGAAAGACTGTAGAAAGAGAGATGGCTGAGAGACATTACAAAAGAGAAAAGCTCAGAGGAATTTCACTGGAAAATTAAGGGTTATGATCAGGCAAGAGCTTTAGGAACCGCATTAATATTAGAAAAGCTTTCCAGCGGGAAGGCCTGAAAACGGACGTGAGGTTGCGTTGTTTCTGTGCCATTGGTTTTGCTGTTTCAAAGAACCGAGATAAACTGTTGTTGTAATGTTAGCTCTAGTAACAGCACAGTTTTGAGTGTCATTGTTTGTCTGGAGCCGGTGTGCTGCTGGCGACTAATAACTAACATAGCTGTATATATTCTTGTGTACTGTATGTTCATTTTTTTTTGTCCTTCCTTGTCATTCATTCACCATCTTGACTTTGTTTTACGTGTCACATTATTTTGCTTCGCTTCAGCTATCAGCTGTCACACAAATCTGTCAGCATTGGTCCAATTAGGCTGAAGATGGTTTTAGGAGGCTGAGAAGTTGCTGTTGTCAACAATGTGTAGTCCTCCTCATATGCTGTATAGAACTTCACGTGTCACTTGCAGGCATTGTTTCTTTAACTGCTCCTGCATTTCGTCAACTATATCCTTGACTGGTTCAACTTTCATGGACTTTGAGCGCATGCATTTGGAAACCTTTGGTAATTAATGGCAGTATTTAAGCAAAGAATCAGCACATTGTAAGGCTTGAGTTTTAGTATCAGCGCATTTGCATGTACCTACCTTCAATTCTCAGTGCAGAGAAAACAGCTGCATATAGGCTACATTTACCTCTGACTATGGATCCAATTTTACATTTCACAGACACTATTATCCAAAGGGACTTATGGTATACATAAGTGCAGCAAATACACTAAAATAAGCTAAGATACATACTTGTGGGAGCTGTGAAGAAACATAAGGTTATTGTCTACGGAAAGCACCTGGCTGCTTAAAAACTCAATGGCATATTTATAGCTGACACTTCCTAACCTAAGACTTCACAAGGGATTTTAAAATGTGCTAAAGAATCAGAGGCTAAAAGAATAAACGCATTGTTCTCCAAAGAACGATTCAGAGTTAAGGTTGCAGTAAACCACGAGAAACCCTCAGCAGACCCAGCAACAGCTTAAACAAGAAAATACATGTACACATACAACCTTAACACACAACTCTCTAATGCAGCAGATAAATGACTGACCAGAGATCTCTGGAGAGAAAAAAACAGTCCTTACTTTAAGTGACTACTTATGTTTTTGATGTTGGTTTCAGCATTGGATTCTAGTGTTCTAGTGGGCTTCTTAAATTAATACCACATTATTTGACCACCAAGTGCTGCTTCATTTTGACTAGTCAGACCAATTTGATCAACCAGCTTCATCAGAAAGATCATGCTGTAATGAGTATCACTACCCTGTTGTGTTCGCTTTTTGCTAGTGGACACAATGACTGTGCTGGTCTACCAGGCAGACTAACACCAAACCAGCATAAACTAGCATGGACCTGGATGGTCCATATTTAATGGTGAAAGAAACAAACCAAGCTAGCCAACTTTTAGGCTTCTAACCAGGTGTGTGTTTCACATACAACAAGTTCTGTCAGGACCACTATCGTCAAATACGATTGACTATTAGCATATAGTTAGGATTGGCGGTATAGTTCTGTTCTGGGCAAGAACTCCCTGCGCATCCATGCAGCCTAGCATGGATAAGAGCAATAACCCCGCTTAGGGTCAACAGAACAGAACCAACATGAATGTATTGCAGATATCATTAATTAATAAAGATTGTAATGTACAACATAATTCGAGAATTTATTCTGATTCAAAGGGCAATCAGAATGCCAAATACTGACTGGACAAGAGGAGGAGCTGGGGATGGAGGAGGGTTATTAGCTCCTGAGAAACACGATAGCTGCTGATAATACTGAAGGAGCTTGTATATGTATACAGTGATAGACATTGTATTCCTATAGATAGATGTGGATCAGCTGAGAGTCAGCTGATGCGAGCTTGACAAACATGACCTGCGAGAACTGACGCTACGCTTGATTTAACTCACTGCTTAATCACTATAGTATGATACATTGATGGAGAAATTATCTATGTTTCTCAAAACTGTAGTAACATGGTCACACTTATGTCACTTGAACCATGTTAGTTCCTGTTACGCACCCAAGGTGTGTTAAAACTAAAATGGAAACTCTTGTCAAACATGGTGAATAATGAATGCACATGCAAATACTGTACATCAGAGAAGCTCAGAGTAGAATAAGGAAAGATCCCAGTGGCTCAAAGCACCAGCTAGACACAAGACTCCAGAACCAGTCAACCTCAAAAACTTGAAAGGTGTTGTAAGCAAACACAAAGAAAAATCTATATAAATACCAATACACATCACTTAGCGGTGTTGTGCAGTGCAGTCAATGTCTCAGGAGCGCCAGGAAATGCTCCAACCATTCAATCAATTCAGTTATTTTTATTTTATTGTTTACAAAACTTTTTATAAACACACTCTCATTATCTACTGAACAATTTCCTTGACTTGCAATCTGTACTTCTATGTCAAATAACTGCAGGCAAATCACTTTCAGGAATCCAGCTACTGCTCCTTTTCTTAACCTGACCCCTCGCAAATCCCTGTGGAAATGAGACCGGATCCATCACAACTGTGGCCTTGAGCAAGTCACTTAACCCCAGCTTTCTCAAGAGAGGACTGTGTCTGTCAAGAGTTCATGGTTCTGTTCTGATGTTTAAACAGTGGCAAATTACATCAGTTGCATGTCAATAAATAAAGATTGTATTTTTTAACAGTGCAGAAACATTATATTAACGCTGTTGTGATATTGTTGTGTTGTCAATTTGGAGTTTGCTTTGCTCATGATGTTGGGCTATGGCCCCAGTGGTGACCATTTCAAGATTGGCATTCATATTTCATATTGAAGGCTCATCCTTATGCACTTGAGGAATGGAGAAGGATGTAGAGAAGTAATCCTCATAAATAAAACAAGCAGAAAGCACAACTACATCTCAGTGTGTGCCTGTATTCAAGACTGGGACATAGTGTACAGTAACTAGTGTACCCATTTGTCTATAAGTATCCTCTGCTTGGTACTTACTGTATGCAATTACATTAAGTGAACACAAGAGTGTTTAAATTTATACTGTAGAATTATAGTATTATAGCAACAAAGAGGATTAGAAGATTAGAAGTACAACAGACTTTATCTAAAAAAGAGACACTGTTGTAATTCGGTGTTAATCACAGATAATTTTCATCTTATGAAATATTATTACATATTAAAGCATTTTCATTGTTTGCTTTTTTCTGTCTTCAGCTGAATAATGTTCCATGGCAGTGTTGCAGTGTTTTGCTTTATATCATACACAATATTTTCCAATTATTATACAAACATACGCAATTCTGTTGAATTGAAACATTAATGGACTTCAATTGATTTGTCGAGATATATTTATTAACAAACCATATACAAATACTATTAACAAAATGCAAAGAGATTGTTTTGTAATAGTTTTTTTTCTCTTTTTTTCCGTCTTTATCAGTCTTAATCATCTCTTGCTACCACATTCAACAAAAGACTCTGACTCTGCAAAATGACTAATCCAACTAAAAGTCCTTAGTCATACCTCAACAGGGTATTGTCTCTTATTACTTTGAGATTGCCCTGTTTTTTTTGTGGGATAATTATTTCCGTGGTAATTAATCAGTCTCAGAGAAAACAATTCCCTCCATTTTAATTCCTCTCCAATAGAGCGCTCATCAGTTAAACAACTCGGGAAAGAACAATCACAAAAGTAGGCCACCACTGATGTTTTTTTTTTTCTTTTGTTTTTTTCCTCACAGCAGTGCACACAATTCAGAAATTCCCCAGGAGGAGCAGCATCATTGATCTACTGAAAGCTGCATAAGTTTTCTATCCCGGGGAATCAGTGTGACAAAAGCATCAGCGTGAAACTAATGCACCAGAAATGCCACGGTTGCCGCCCAGTGTCTTTGCAATAACCTTTGTTTGCTTAAACTGAACTCCAATAAAACAGGGGTTACTTTTGGCTACATGCAAGAGTTAGAGACTACAGTTTTCCTTTCTGCTGAAAACAGGGCACGCCGGCTTTCTGAATGTGCACTTGGTGTGTTAGCCTTTTATAGTCTTCTTCTGTGCAATGCTCTCTATGAATATATTCATGTAACATCTTCCCAGAACATAGGCCTACTTAAGCCTACTATTTTTGTAACTTAACTACCAGAGTGTGAGGGCTTTGTACAAATGACTTACATGGGGTGTTCATAGAATGACCCACAGGTGCATAATGAGGTTACATTTTGCATAGTTTTAGCATGCTTGTTTTATCTCAGTTAGTCTCCCTGCAGTTTTAACTGAAGTGTGAAGTTTTACTGTACGTGCAATGATGTCCATGGCAATTAATCATGTATTGTTTGGCACTGATTGATCGTTAGATAACCTCCTGGTTTGTTTATTATTATTATTTTTAATTAAATAATTATAATACTATTTTTTAAATTATTATTAGTAGTAGTAGTATCAGTTTTTACAACATAACTTATTACACTTAATATGAAACTGTGGGCTGTTGAAAACAGACATGTGGTTAGACTAAGTTTCAGTAACCTTACTAATTTGCTGTGTTAATATATGTTTCAAAATGTAAAAGTAAATTAGAAATGATTCTTAGTTTGAGAGAGACATAATAACATGTGATTCAGTGAATGAGGAAATACACTGTTAAAAAAAAAAAAAAGGTAACACTTTAGTTGGTCCAATTCTCACTATTGACTAGTTATTAACATGCATATTACTAGGATATTGGCTGTTTAGTACTTAGAAAGCACATATTAATGCTTTGCTCTGCATTACCATATTCTACATCGTTTAATCCTACTCAATACCTAAACTTAACAACTGCCTTACTAACTATTTAATTTTGAAAAATTGTGGAAACTGGCAATTACATATTGGCCCATTAAATGACTTCCAAATGATTATCCCCATCCAAAAAAAATGCATTGTACTAATCATAGTGTGAGGTATTCACTTAAAATTAAAAATGTATATTTAATGAACATATTTAATTGTGCTCAGTCAATCTATCTGTGGAAAAATCTGTGTTGGCTGAACAAGTCCTACATCCAAAAAAACTGTAGAGGAAAACCATTGGTATGGACAATTCAAATGTGGATGCGTGGGAGAGCGAGCGTATCCGAAAAAGCCGATGCTGAAGACTGAAACAAACATTCAAGAGAGTATACAGATATCCATCGTCACAAGTTCCAAGACGTTATGGTGAGTATTGAGCACTGAAATTATTCTCAAAAGTTTTGCTTTAGGACAGTAGGACCCGTATAAAGTTTTAAAGGCATTTTGTAGAATCCCAGATTCATGCATTCATGATCATGTTTTCCCTGTTACGACATAATTATCTGATGGTAGCCAATAGTTTTATTTTCCTCATGTCATACATGTATAAAATACTGTTTGATCGACTTCTGAGATGTAATTTGTGTGATATTTGTGAACAGAACGTTAGATTGCATTCGGGTTTTACAGCCTTTTAATATCAAACACGTCAAGCTTGTGACTTTCTAATTCATTCATTTTTCATCGCTCATATCAGTAACTTTAAGCAGTCCTGAAAGCTGGATATATTTACATATCAAGAAATAAACGATAAAGCAAAATCTACAAGTCTCGTTCTCATTATATAATTATGTAACTTCTGTTCTGTTACTTGCCTGGGGAACTTTGCCATTAATGCTAGTTTTTATTTTTATTTGCAGGTTTTAACCTATGTAGTGCCACTTTTGAAAGTTTTCTTCATCACCACACCAAGACATCCAGCTACGAAGAAGACTTATTAAATGGTTTCAGTGTTTTTCCTTATTTAAAATATGGTATTTTCAACAAATATCCTGTGTTGGAATTGATTTGTTAATAAAGTAATGTGATAAAATGTCAACCCTGTTGCCTGTGTTCTGAATTTGCTTAATGTGTTTGTTTTTCATGTTTTGTTTTTTTTTGCTTCTTCTTTTGTGACAGTTAGAAATAAATTGCTACTACAATTTACAATATGTAATTGGACCAACAACACGGTTTGGTAAACTACATTTTTCCATTGGCTCAACATGTTATTTCTGATTGAGCCCATGTGAACAGGCCATTGCCACAATTGATACAGTTAAATTCACAGAAATTCAATTAGGCCAATTGAAAAAATGTGGATGTGACCAGTCACTAGAAATGAATTATCTCATGGATTCAGTCAAGGATCAAGGTTTGGCAGGTTAGCATGACCTCGTTAAGATCTTTCTTCTCTAATGACCAGAGAATTATCCATAAATAAAAAGGGCATTGTTCCACCCAATAATTATATTGAGACATTGTTCAGTATTTGACTGTATTTGCATGTGAGGAATTAGAATCTAGAATGAACCACCGTTGTTCACCACAGTGTTGACGGTCTTGCTTGTTATTAAAACCACGCAGAGCACAACATGCAAATCTATGGATTGTTTGTCCCTTATTATTGGATTCTGTCTTCAAGCATCTGCAGTGTTAATTATATAACATCATTCCCATGGGTCTGCCTATCTTTGCATAAACAAACAGATTCTGCGACAGAACTACATGGGGCTCACAAATGAACAACAAGTGCAGCTGCTGTTGATGCCAAGCGTGTTTTGTTTGTGCTACACGGCCTCAATTATGGAGCAGGGCGCTGAGACCTTTGGTTGAAAGCTTCTCATTTGTGATTGTCTCAACGAGGTACTAGGAAACCTTCCATATAGAGGAGACTGCGATTGCTTTCCTCTCCTGGTAGTTCCTGCCTGAAGTCGCAAAAGGCAAAGCTTTTAGCGTGCTGTTATATCTTTTACCAATAAACATCTCTGCAGCCTTATATTTTCTCCTCTCTTTCTTCTCCACTCTGGATTCTTCTTCCATCTTTATTCCTCTATATTACTTTTTTTCCTGAATTTTATTCATCTTTCTTTCTCACAAGCTCAGCTTCCTATGTTTGAAAGGGTGTTCTGGCAGTTGTTAATTAGCTTTTCTAGTGGAATGATAGTGGAACTTGGAGAAGTGCACAGCGGGCTGGCTGTGGAGAAAGGGATTTTGGGATGCTTTGGCAGATTGGAATAGAAATAGTTTGGGATATTCAGTTCTGTGAGCTTCAACACTTGCAAAGAGGAGCTCATCCAAATGCGGTTTCATTTATTTTCTTAAGGCGATGAATCTTAAAATGACAAAAATGATTGACCATTTTATATATAATGTACACATACATATATGTAAATATAACAAATAGTAATTATATATTTTTATTTTTAATGGAACATTTTGATGTGTATATATATGTTATTCAATTATTCAATATATATTCAAATGTTCAAGGAAGCCAGATATGCGCAGATTCGCCACAATACACTGTATTTAATACATCATGATCTCACGAGTTGAGTATTTGCGCTAAATCTGCATAGATTTGGCTTACAAGAACTTCCACAGCAAATTCCATAGAATTTCATTCTTTTAATTAAGCGGTTTCATAAATGTATCAACATTTGTTACTTTATGCACTCCAGATTTTTTTAAAATGTATACATGAATGTATCAATTCTATCACACTGAAAAAATGCATATACATGTAAATAAATAAATAAATAAATAAATAAATACTTAAACATATTGGGGTAAAAAATTAGACTAAAAATATAGTTTATGCTAATGCAACATTATAGCAATGAAATGCAGAGAAAACAATGCCTTTGTTGGATTATGTATTGCATTCTGACATTTCAGAACAGAACAACATCTAGAAGTGTTTACGGTTAAATATAGAATATACGCAGAATATGTGTCAGCTTATGGCTTCGCCACGGCTCTTTCGCCTTCGTTTGTTGAGTCAAAGCCTCTTGTGAGTTGTGTCTTGCCAGTGTTATATGTTATAAGGGTGTTATGTGAGGTGTAGAGAATGATGTATGGAGCTTTTAGGTCTGCCCTAAATCTGCATCTTTGCTGTCAATATAGAGGACTTGTAGAGTTCGAGTGACAGCCATAAATCACAGCACTTAAGAACGTGCTGTGCCGTGCTCTCTCAAAGCGTGAGGGGGCTTTATGCCATTTCTCCACATTAGATTAGCCAAAAGGCAGGGGGTGGTCCAACCTCTCCTCCTCCAACTCCTACAGAACCAGATTCTTCCATTGAGTGGAAAAGCAGGATTTTTTTTGTGTGTGTGTGTCATTTTCAAACCCTCTCAGGCAACGGGCTTTTACTCTCTCTCTCTCTCAGTGGTTGTGATATGGGTGCCATCCCTTCATGCCGTGTCTGGAGGCTGTGCGTGGGATGCTCGAGGTAGGTTGATGTCTGGCAGCCTCAGATAAGAGCAGGACCTGGTTCTCCCACCCGCAGGACCTGGAGGGGGAGGGGGAGGGGGAGGGGGAAGGGGGGTGTTGTGGACTGCATCAATGGTGCTGTGCTAAAATCTATTGAGGACGTGGGCGGTCGAGACTGGTGCTTGTGCAGCACGGCTGTGACAGGAAATCCCCCGGGATTTGGTCTTTTACAGTGTACAATGTACATGTTCTTCGTACCCGGTTGGGGAGGGTCGCCCATAGCCAGTTACGTACCAGAGCCCTTGCTAAAGCATTAGAAATAAAAAAAAGGAACATGGAAGCTGATATTCTACCATTGCTCTCTCTTATCATCATACTGATGATATGTCATCATACTTTTTTTGTCAGTCAAAACCCCTTGGAGATAAAATATTTACTTGTACATTTAATATTTCAATAATTTATTTATTTTGTTGATCCAAGAACAACATTTTGAAAATGTAGTCCTAAACCCTTTCCCTACCCCTAAACCTAACCCTACCCATAATTTGTAATACAATCAGAGGGAAATGATAGGTAAATAACACTGATGCAGAAGCACCTAATACTGAATGTAAGCCTAAATTACATAAACTGTAAACTTGTCCCTCAAATCTGATTGGTTGATTGGAATTTTGTTCCAATTTCATGTTCCAGGAACATGTTGTGCTTAGTGAAATCACGTTCACCATGCAAAGGAAATAGAAATCTAAAGCCCAGTTTCAATTAATGCAACATAAATGATTCATGTAGTTCCAACACACACATAAAAAGATTAAGTTAACTTTTAATTTACACATTAAGGTGGATTGAACTTGATGAAATTGAGTGCAAATTCAAATGACATTGTGTCATGTTTGCTCATTTTAATGAACTAAACTGAGCAGGCAGCTTTTTCTTCTTTTTCTTTTTCAAACGTTGGCTAATTGTTTGAATTGAGCTGATGCATTAGTTAACCCTGTTACCAAACAACTATTTAAAAGGTTCAGACTCATCTAAAATTTATTGTCCCCTGTTTTTTTTTTTTGTTTTTTTTTTCTGTTCCATTTCTCTCTGTCTGTAGAAAGAGTCCCTTGTTAAAGCCTTCCCGGCGGTTCTATATTTATGAACTGATGCAAGGAAGTCACTGATATTTTGATATGTGATACAGTTTAGCTAAAGCAAACACAGTACCATTCACTTTTATTCGCAGCAGTTCTGCAGGGTCAGATAGAAAGCTTACTTAACTATCAGTTTGCATCACAGGAATACATTACATTTTAAATTCCTCTTAAATCCTGTACATACATTTTAGAGCTCTTGCACCAGCTGATCATCTGTGATACATGTGAATGCTGACAGATAGCTTTCTCCATTAAACACCTTATTGAATTAAACATGCACTTAATGAGGCTGTTTGAAAAAAAAAGAAAAAAGTTTAGCTTATGTGAAATGTTTTGTGAAAATATGGCATATTATTTGAAATATTTATTGTAAATACTGTATACTATTTACAACACTATTGCTACTATTGAGTATGTTGCACATTCTGCAGTGAGCAGTACAGTAGTATATTGTTTTTGTGGACAGATACAGGTGAAGGACAGTAAGTTGGACGACTCAGTGATTATATGCGACCTGTCGTTCACCTCCCGCAGTGGAACTTCTTAATTCATGTTTAGTGCCCTTATTATACTTTACATTACCAGCCAAATGGAGTCATTGTCCAAAATGCAATACGGAGACGGATTATTTTTCCCTAAAGAGCCGTATCTGTCATGGCAGATGTCTTACTTGCAGATCAGCTTACGTATTGGATGAGGAGAGGACAGGAGAAAATGAAGACAGTTGTTAGCTCCTCAAATTGAAATTTGGGATCCATTATTCAGCTGTCAACACACGAGAGCATGGATCCACTGATAATGCCGCTAACAGCCTGCTCTGCTTGAAAGGCAACAGAAAGAGCGCTATGCAGTAAAAAAAAAAAAAAAAGTATTTGTTTCCATTTTTCATTCTGCACTATAAATGCACAGTTAGAAAGCTGTCAAAAGTATTCACAGATTCATGCGCGTATATGTCCGCTGTGCTTAAGAGGTCTGTTGCCCTCTGATCTTCACTCTGTTATGCTTCAGGGGTTCTGAGGTTCCTGGTGGAAAACTCAATGATGTGGAGAATATGGTACTGTACAGACTGCATGGAGAATTCATACGAGTAGAAAACATGAATGTTAATAGTGCAGACTTGGGGCTAGACGTCTCACAGGGAAGCTGTCACATGTGCTATATGTTAGGAACCATCTATCTATCTATCTATCTATCTCTCTCTCTCTCTCTCTCTCTCTCTCTCTCTCTCTCTCTCTCTCTCTCTCTCTCTCTCTCTCTCTCTCTCTCTCTCTCTCTCTCTCTCTCTCTCTATCTATCTATCTATCTATCTATCTAATTTACTTTTTCAGCATTGATAATAAGAAATGTTTAATGTTAATAATGAGAAATGTTTTTTGAGCACCAAATGCAGCTTTGTATCACAGGAATGAAAAGCATTTTTAAAACATATTAAATAGAATACCAGTTGTCTTAAAGGGGTCAAATAATGGTACATGCACTTTTACAAGCTGATTGTACTGAAATGTGTGTTGGAAGTACACAACCATCATATAATGATAAAAATCAATCCAGTGTTTTTTTTTGTTTTTTTATCTTATATGTTTTCCCCCATTTCAAATCAAGCCGTTAAATTTTGTGACATCCCACGATTGTTGATTGACAGCAGCGTTTCAACACAGACCCGCCCTCGCTCGTGAGCGAGCTGTCAATCATAGTCCGCGCGGACCGGCGCGGTCATTGTTGATACGCTGGAGCACTGTCTATGAGCAGAATGGCGTCTAAGCGATTGTGGTGTTCTGTCCTTGGGTGTAATAAGGAACACAGCAGTCATTTTGATGTTCCTAAATCCGAACCGCTGAAGACGCAGTGGCTGAGTTTTGTTTTCGAAGGGAATATTCCCCACGATCAACGTCAATGCTTTCATGTTTGCGCGAATCATTTCACACACCAGACTGCTTTACAAACGAGGGTCAGTAACGTTATAAAGCTGGTTTTGCTAAGAAGCTGCTCCTGAAAAAAAGGATCGGTACCAATTATTCGTGTTCCTGCTGCACCTCCAGAATAACTGAAGTGAGTGTAACGTTTTATTAACCTTTATATTAATATTTATATTAATCTTTGCAAATCGCTAGCACGCTTCATGATGAATGCGGCTGTTTACACTCAGGGTACATTACGGCATGTTTTCTATGTACGACGTTCTCAATATAATTCATAATCCCACGTTTATAATGAACAACGCGTTATGGTTATTGTGTTATTGTGTTACAAATGGTGTACGCACAGAACAGAGGGGTGGGGTGAGCAAAGCTCATTATCATTTAAAGACACATACACTTAAACGGCGTGCTGAAAACAGAGCTGTTTTTGACCAGGTAAAATTAGTGTTTTCTTACAATACTAATGAGAATTTTTAATTAAAGTATATTACAGACTTTTAATTTAGACCCTAAAGAATCATATTAGCTTGTACAAAAATGGCATTATATGACCCCTTTAATGATATTGCCACACTAGCATAAATTCAGGCAAAATTCATATATATATATATATATATATATGAATGTACATGTAGAAGTCTGTAATTTTTATCATAGGTAGGCTACTCTTCAACTGTGAGTGATGGAATCTAAAACAAAAATCCAGAAAATCACATTGTATGATTTTTAAGTAATTAATTTGCATTTTATTGCATGACATACGTATTTGATACATCAGAAAAGCAGAACTTAATTTTTGGTACAGAAACCTTTGTTTGCAATTACAGAGATCATACGTTTCCTGTAGTTCTTGAACAGGTTTGCACACACTGCAGCAGGGATTTTGGCCCATTCGTCCATACAGACCTTCTCCAGATCCTTCAGGTTTCGGGGCTGTCGCTGGGCAATACAGACTTTCAGCTCCCTCCAAAGATTTTCTATTGGGTTCAGGTCTGGAGACTGGCTAGGCCACTCCAGGACCTTGAGATGCTTCTTACGGAGCCACTCCTTAGTTGCCCTGGCTGTGTGTTTCGGGTCGTTGTCATGCTGGAAGACCTAGCCACGACCCATCTTCAGTGCTCTTACTGAGGAGGTAAAGATCTCACGATACATGGCCCCATCCATCCTCCCCTCAATATGCTGCAGTCATCCTGTCCCCTTTGCAGAAAAGCATCCCCAAAGAATGATGTTTCCACCTCCATGCTTCACGGTTGGGATGGTGTTCTTGGGGTTGTACTCATCCTTCTTCTTCCTCCAAACACGGCGAGTGGAGTTTAGACCAAAAAGCTCTATTTTTGTCTCATCAGGCCACATGACCTTCTCCCATTCCTCCTCTGGATCATCCAGATGGTCATTGGCAAACTTCAGACGGGCCTGGACATGCGCTGGCTTGAGCAGGGGGACCTTGCGTGCGCTGCAGGATTTTAATCCATGACGGCGTAGTGTGTTACTAATGGGTTTCTTTGAGACTGTGGTCCCAGCTCTCTTCAGGTCATTGACCAGGTCCTGCCGTGTAGTTCTGGGCTGATCCCTCACCTTCCTCATGATCATTGATGCCCCATGAGGTGAGATCTTGCATGGTGCCCCAGACCGAGGGAGATTGACCGTCATCTTGAACTTCTTCCATCTTCTAATTGCGCCAACAGTTGTTGCCTTCTCACCAAGCTGCTTGCCTATTGTCCTGAAGCCCATCCCAGCCTTGTGCAGGTCTACAATTTTATCACTGATGTCCTTATACAGCTCTCTGGTCTTGGCCATTGTGGAGAGGTTGGAGTCTGTTTGATTGAGTGTGTGGACAGGTGTCTTTTATACAGGTAAAAAGTTCAAACAGGTGCAGTTAATACAGGTAATGAATGGAGAACAGGAAAAGAAAAACGAACAGATCTGTGAGAGCCGGAATTCTTACTGGTTGGTAGGTGCTCAAATACTTGTGTCATGCAATAAAATGCAAATTAATTATTTAAAAATCATACAATGTGATTTTCTGGATTTTTGTTTTAGATTCCGTCTCTCACAGTTGAAGTGTACCTAAAAATCACAGACCTCTACATGCTTTGTAAGTAGGAAAACCTGCAAAATAGGCAGTGTATCAAATACTTGTTCTCCCCACTGTGTGTGTATATATATATATATATATATATGTGGTTGAACTATGTTCTCAAGGTATTTTGCAGAAATTGTAGGGGGCTGTTCACGCAACACCATCTTCAAACTAAAAATAGACAACTTTTTTATGTGTTTTGCATGTTCGTTTAAACGAGAGCCCGTTTGTGAGGGCCTAAAAATGCAAACTGTAAAATATAACCATACCGTTATCGTCTCCGTGTTTGTACCCTTATTTGCAAGTTGCAACTGTAATAAATAAAATGTTACATTTTACATTTCGCTTTACTGCTTAAATTTGGCCTCGAATTCCAGTATTTGGCACGTTCCATTGTGACAACCTGCCCCAGATATTCTAACAGCATAACCCCCCTCCCCCTTTCCTCCATGCGCAATAACATACTTGCTCAAAATCTCTTTTAGTAGCCATGCCTCTAAGGTATGTGTGTACAGAAATTGACTTTCCAAAATATACCCTGGGAAATACTCACTGGAGTACAAAATGTGACAGATAGCTCTTCCCTTTTTCATGAGCTTGACAGTATCAGACAAATATCCCTATTATTGTGTTCTGCTTTTAGGGACGTAATATTTAATAAATTTGTCTCCTGTGAGCAACTCTTTTTGATAAATGACTAAAGGGAGCAGATGGATGACTGGTTGTCCTGTTATACATACACTTTTATGAGGCTTTGCTTTAGATGTGTGTAGTAGCAACCACTTCAAATAACATTAACAATGATGCATTTAAAGGTGAAGTGTTTCTTTTTTTAATGTTAAAATGAGTTCTGCCCTCCCCTAGGCTTCTGATGAAATATTATTTGTATGTTTAATAATTAAGTTGCATGATTATTGTAGGTAAAAAGAGTTTGTCTAAAGTTTTCCTGAAGGCAGAATTCATCCATTAATATATCTATATTTAGTCAGAGAAAGAGCAAGTGGGATTTGAATGCGGTTCCCGGTTGTGTACACGCCACATTCAATGGCTATTACATAATAATATTTGCCTGTCAACTGTGTAAAATGTATATTAATTTCTCTATCACACAATGGTAATGCTAATAGAAAAACACAATCTTTATCAGCTCTGAATGTCTACCATGTTACATTATCTCATTATCAACAAGCAAATTATAGACTGAAGGCACACTTAAATGGAGTGTTTTTAATGGTGTGTGAAAGAGTCGCACACACATACGCACACTTTAGCAACAATAAACACAAAATTGTAGATTAGTGTAGCGTAGACACAACAAAAGCTGCTAAGGTTAATTAGCCTGACGTCGAGCAGAGAAGCAATCTGATTTTTTAACCCCCGCATCCTGCTGTGAAAATTAATTTGGCCACAGTATGAAATAAACCCATTGTCACCCTCCCCTTTGGCTGCGCTCCGCTTTCCTTCTCAGTGCTTTCATCACTTCCCGCTAAAATGGCGCTGTGTGTCGTCTGCACATTAATCAAAGGAAAGGGGGATTCAGGATGTTTGTGTGTAAAGGCGAAAACGATTAGCAGCCATGGATGTGACTAAACCGATTGAGGAAGAGAGGGAGGTCGAAAATATATATAGAGAGAGCTTTTAATAAATCTGACCTTTTCTGTTGTGCACTTGTTATGAAAGATGCTGGCATCGGGGATAAATGAAAGCAAGGGGCAAGGAGACCATTTGCAAGGCAACGGTGAGATAGAATGCCAGTGTGCTGAAGATGAGACGTCTGAGGGGATGAGGATTTGGCGGTTGAGAGGAAAATACGATGGGTCACGTTTCTGGATATGGATTTATATGAGTCGATGTGTGTGAATTATTGCTCGAATGACCTGAGAGAACCGAATGGAAGCACTGTGGAGAGAGACTTTTTTTTTTCTTTAACTCTCTCACAAGCAAGCAATCTTTATTAGAATAATAAAAAATAAAAAAATGTTGCAGTGTTTAAAAGATACAAAAGTTTAAAAGTTAAAACAATATGATGTACAAAATTAAGACAAAACTTATTTCGGGTGTATGTGTGGGGACCTCAACCTGAATGCACACTGACTCATGGGGACTCGTGTAAACTTGGGGACCTAAAGAAACAAGCTTATAAATCATTCAGAATTAGTGTTTTTGAAAATGTAAAAATGCTGAAAGTGTTCTGTGATGGGTAGGTTTAGGGGTAGGGTTAGTAATTGTAATGTGTTCAGGTTTGAGATTTGAAAGAAGAACATCTGTGAAGATTCTCCTTTTGTGCGTGATCTGGGTTTTAAATTAACTCACCGGCCAATTTGGCTACAGCATTTTTTAAGTTACTGGCCATTCAGTTGCACATTTACAGGTCACCTGACGTAGACATTTATTAAAATATTTATTTCTGTGAATGAATGCTGTACAATTGCAAACATAAATATACAACTTTAAAAGCGATTTTCTCAATGTTTCGAATTTTTTGCACCCTCAGATTACAGATTTTCAAATAGTTTTATCTCTGCCAAATATTGTCCTAACAAACCATACATCAATAGAAAGCTTATTAATTCGGCTTTCATGTGATGTATAAATCTCAATTTAAAAAATTTATTTTATACCTTCATGTCTTTCCAAATGTGTTTGACTTTCTCTACTCTATAAAGGAGCAAAAAATAAGTTAATTTCATAAAAATGTTTCGGCTGTTGTCTATGCGATAAAAGTCAAATGGGCTCCAGAACTTCTTTAAAGCTTAAAAGGACATAAAATAGCGTGAAATTATTCCATAAGGCTCGACTGAAATATTACGTCTTCTGAAGTGACTTCACATGTACAAAAATGGGAAACATTCTTTAAAATATCTTCTCTTACATGATTTTTAGTTTTGGGTGAAACATTGCTGCAAAGACCTAAGTTATGGCCTACAGTTTTTGTGTAACTTTTTAATAAATGAAATGTTGAAATAAAAAATAAAAAAAGCTTCTAAAAGCAAATCCAACTGGTTCAAAGCTGTCGTCATAGAGCGCATGGATTCATGCAATTATGTAAAACTTATTTCTAACTGTGAAACTCTGCCAAAGACTTTTGAGCTGCAGACAATGAAAAGGTATTCACTGCACTAAGACGTTCACCCCAAAAGCTACTTACAGTAGTTTGCTCATACTTCTCAAAGATTAGCCATTATCTCCAGAGCTTCTGAGCATAGATTACCTCAGGTAACACCAAGATTCATCCAGCTTTCATGTCTCTGGTGGAAACAGTGCATTAAATTGTTCTGACAATAATCTCTGGTGGAATGGAGGCTAGGACATGTTGACCAGATGTAGTCCATTAGCCCTTCTGTCAATATACAGCTTTTCTAGTCATAACACATTCAAAAACTTTAATATTTGCATGATTTGTGTCTCATACGTTTTCAGAAGTCAAACTTGATGAAAATTAGTTATACTGTCAATACCTTTACATATATATTCCAGATATTTACAGATATTAAAGAATGACCACAAAAAGTTGACTTATACCTCAAACATGACTTATCATTTAAAACCCCCACTTTAACGTTAAAGGGTTAGTTAACCCAAAAATGAAAATTAGCCCATGATTTACTCACCCTGAAGCCATCCTAGGTGTATATGACATTCTTCTTTCAGATGAATACAATTGGAGTTATATAAAAAAAAAAATCCTGGCTCTTCCAAGCTTGATGATGTAAGTGAATGGCTGTTTGACTTTGGAAGTACATCAAAGCGCATCTATTCATGTTTAAAGTGCTCGACACGGATCTGCGGGGGTTAATAAAGGCCTTCTGAAGTGAAGCGATGCGTTTGTGTAAGAAAAATATACATATTTAAAACTTTATCGACTAAAATAACTAGCTTCCGGCAGACGGCTACGCATCGATTTACGCCAAAAGAGTAACCCTTGAACTTGACGCACAACGTAATGACAAACGCAGTTTTCCAGCTCTGTTTGTTTGAACCGTGAGAGACGTAAATTGCCGTCATGACATTGTGCGTCAAGTTCAAGGGTTGTTTATATTATAGCTTATTTATTTTGTTGGTGTTCTGATCTCATAAAAGTTAATGCAATCGCTGCGGAAAGCCTTGAGCACTTAATATATATTTTAAATGCTCATTATTATGATTTAGTATTTCTCCCCTGACTTATCAACGAATGGCTTAAATGAACTACAGACAGTGGACTAGGAAAATCTTTAGTCGTGGACAGCCCTACTCTCAGAGTATTAGTATACTGTAAGGTTCGGGTTTGGAGAATAAGTTGACATGTAGATGCAAAGTTACTCTTAGTCAGTAGAATGTTTGTTGGAGGATCATCACAATAAAGAGTTAGCAGATATTAAGCAGACAGTCGACTAATACTCTAATGAGAGTTAGTAGAAAGTGGACCATTAAAACAAAGGCTTACCTGAGTGACTCAAAATAAAGTTTTCTTCTGGGACACCATTGTCTAATAACATTCTCTCTGACACTATACTCTCTTCTACATTTGTTTTTCCATTTGTCATCTTTGCAAAGGTAGAGTAATGACTTTTAAAAGAGTGCAGAAGTGTTGATTTAAGAACATGATTGGCAGAGTGTAAAGACAGCATGACATTTACTGCAATTGTAATATTTTAATGTATAAGGAAAGGATTTCTATAAACCTGTAATGATGAAGTATAGGCTGAACTTTAGGTAATCCAAGACAATGTGTGAAATGAATGATACGACAGTAACCTTGGCAAGCTTGTAATTCACAGGAAATGTATGTGCTTCCTCACTTGGGATTTCATTTTCAGTGTTGATAGAGAGCAGCTTGCTAATTTGAAAGCTCAGAGTGTCAAAGAAACAAGCTAAACAGACTAATAAGAAGAAACAAACTTCACTAAAATGAATATTTTAAGCTGTAATTCTCCATTTATTTACACCTTTGTCACACAACTCTTTGTAAGATGCCAGATGTGGCTTTTTAGTGGCAATGATGTTATACCTACAATTTCCTATGTAGCTACAATCCACATGTAGTTGTTTTTTTGTAAATAATAATTAACCTAAAAGAAAAAGAAATTCACTTGATAACCACTGTGAAACTTGTGTGAAAATGTACTGATTGAAAATTCGATGCAGTACTGGACTGTAGGCCAGTGATTCAATCGAACAATGATAATAATAAGAATAATTAACATATAATGTGCTGACTTAAGAAAAAAGTCCATTCAATGGTTTTGTTTTGAAGACTTTCAATCTGAAAATAGGAACTCTATCATACATATTTTATCATACCACACGATAATAAAGTAGAAGTAGAAGACACTGCTGAGACAAAAACATTGAAATCTAAGTCCATTGCACCAATATTATGCCAGGTGCAGAATCCATCATGCAGTCAGACGTCATGAGGATTTCAGAGCAGCGCTGTCAAACTGACTGCCTACTGTCATAATGGTTAGCCCATGTCCAATCAGGCGTCTGCACTGGGGAGTTCTCCCCTGGATCTCAAGTAAATGGCCCTCCATATCATGGCAGCTCTACCTTCATCTTGCGCTTCAGCGCTGTATGATTGCAAAGCCTAAGCTTTTACCTCGCCTTTGGATGTTTAGCAGTCTCTGTAGTTTTTCACGTCCTGCTGTTCCATGGGCACCTTCTCCTTTGCTTGATAAAAGACTTTTTGATGTGCTCTTACACGCTTTCATTTATTAAAGCTATGATTCTTTGGCCTTAATGTCTGCTGAACTGACAAAAAAATAAAGCTCTATGATTTCTCACATCCCTTAGATCTCCTTTTGTTGATTTCCTTGAAGTTCGCAGTGACCCGGCTAAGCTCATTTAAACACTTTCTCCAACAAACAAGCTGAGATGTTTGGCTCATTTGATAAGGGGAAGCAAATTCCTTTCCCCATATGGCACGCAGCCAATCTGTCCTTTTCCGTCTGATTTGGATGAAATGCAGATATGTGAAATCTTCTTAGGGGTTGAGTTCCTCAGCAATTGTTATATATGTGTTCGGTGGTTGTGCCGTTAGCAGGCTGCAAAAGGAATGAATAAAGATGAGGCTTGACAAGCAGTTATGAGAGAATTGGTAATGCAGGAAACTTACCTCAGAAATACGGGCCTGCTAAAGGGCAAGCTTCTGCTGTATTCAGCCTAATCAGGTTTTAGCTGTCAAACATGACAAATATCCCCTTGTCCCAAGCATACTTCTCATAACTTTACAAAATGCTATGCAGTGAGTCCTGAATGAACATTGAAAATGAAGTTTTAGTCAGCATAGGGTATATTTCAGTTGATCAAATATGGTGTGGTCATAAATTCCAAGTAACCTAGCACTAATGAAATGTTACAAATGCATATGGTTTAACTTGCTTCCTCCTCTCTTTATTAAGATGAAGTTTGTGGTGTTCTGCACGGCTTTCACATGCTAGAACAATGTGCCAATGTTTATTTTTGATTTTTGTACTTTGCATTCTTATGCATATTACTTCTGTTGTCTGTCAATTGCCCTTTTTTATTATACACGGAAATGGAGAGGGAGAGGAAATTGGAGGGAGCAAGATAGGAAATGGGTTTGAGACATGAGCATGTTGGATTGTATGTGTTATCAACACTCGGGACTACAGCATTGTTGCTCTTTCATAAAATTTCAAAAATCTGATTTCCTGAGAATGAGTGATTGATAGTTGGGAAATATTCTCACAAGAAGGGAAAAGGAAATATATTCTTGCTCAGAAAACATAACTATTTTTCATTCTCTGCAAGATGTCTGCCTTAAGTGTGAAATTATTATAGATGAAATTATATTATCATAGATATTATTATAATTAGATGCATCACATTTTCAGTTAACTTGGAAATTTCCTCCTATGTTTAAATTCTTTTTTTTTTTTTTTTTGCATTTCTCCAGACATTAAAACAAGAAGTTGAGTGTTAATGTGCTAGTAGTCTTCTGAGTTTTTGTAGTAGCTTGAAGGGCAAATAGTTTTGGCAAATGAACTATTTGCTTTCCAGCAAAACACAGCCCTGGCATAAATATCTGGCATTATCAGACACTGATTGCGTGTCAGTCAAAGTGAAAATATCCATCCTCTCGATATACCAATTTATTTGTTTTGTTGCAGACAATTTTGATTACATGGTTAGGGTAATCACAATATTACGCTTGCTGATTTTCTCTGGTTTTTAGACTAGCTTTCCAATGTCAGTCACCTTCTGTATAACTCCCTGTTTTCTAAAAATACTCAGATCTGCATACTTTCTCTTCGTAAGTTTATTGATGTGGCATGCAATAAACTTGAGGCTCGCCAAAAAGATGTGCTTGGAAACTCATAAGCTGTTCCAACCAGAACTCTGTGTACTGGGGTTAGATAGAATATATAACTGAAGGTATTGATAAAGCAATTAAGATTTATTGTATGAATGCTGCCAGCTGGGAGAACTATTATCCTTTAATCCTTGGAAATGAAAAATCACCCCTTCTCCTTCTCACACACACCTTAAACAGCTCCACCAAACAGCTCCTACCATTAGAGAATCAGTCTGGCAGAGCGCTGATTAAAATTGATTTAAGTTTTGAGTATGTTTGGAATTGATGATACAAATGTCTAGAGGAATTATGGGCTGTCATTTGAGGCCAAGCGCAGTCATCCGTTCTGTCTGTGTCAGAGGTATGGAGCCTGCTGCAGATTTCACATACGTCAAGCACTTCTGCTTCCAGCAACTATAAAACATGTGTTATACCTCAGTTTCTTCTCAATGCTCTGACAGGGAATTGAGGATTACTTCATAATTGCTTCAGTTATTATCTTATTAAAGTTGAAATGAAGCACATGAGACTTTTGTTAGCTGACAACAGCAATAGCACAACTTTTAAATCCCATAGTTTGGAGTTGGGCACATCCAAACAATAGCTTTTCATGAAGGATTTTTATTTTATTTTTTACTGAGGGTTTAAAATCTGTTAAAAACCAGAGCAATGTGTGCAGGGTTCCAAGCTCCCTGCTTCGTGAAGCCTTTAAGAGCCTAAGCTAAATCCTAAGATGGTTCAGAACGGGGACTAAAAATTGCTCATAATGAGGACTATATTCATCATATAGCCACTGCAGAAGCATTCAATCAATCAATCAATTATTATTATTATTATTTTATTTTTTTTGTATGACCAGAAAGGACTGACCATTGTTTTTTTATGTTGTCTGTCCAGGTCCCTGCTTGTGATTTACCATGGCCAAAGTGCTCTGCAGCCTCCTTCTCCTGGGAAGCGCAGTGATGATGACCACCGCCTGCCCTAAATATTGTGTCTGTCAGAACCTCTCAGAGTCCTTGGGCACATTGTGCCCGTCCAAAGGCCTGCTGTTCGTGCCCCTCGACATTGACAGAAGAACCGTGGAATTACGTCTGGGAGGAAACTACATCATCAAAATTACCCAGCAGGACTTCACTAACATGACTGGCCTTGTGGACCTCACACTGTCACGAAACACCATCAGCTTCATCCAGCCCTTCTCCTTTGTAGATCTTGAAACCCTGCGTTCGCTGCACCTGGACAGTAACCGGTTGACCGAGCTTGGCCCAGATGCCCTGCGAGGCTTGGTGAACTTGCAACACCTCATCCTAAACAACAACCAACTGACTCATATCTCCAAAGATGCTTTCGATGATCTGCTGCTCACCTTGGAGGACCTAGATCTCTCCTACAACAACCTGCGGGGTGTTCCCTGGGATGCCATTCGCAAAATGCTCAATATACACCAACTAAGCCTGGACCACAACCTCATCACCCACATTGCTGAGGGCACTTTTACTGATCTTGAAAAGCTTGCAAGGTTGGATCTTACGTCAAACCGTCTCCAGAAGCTTCCGCCAGATCCCATCTTTGCCCGCTCACAGACTAACACTGTTCTTAGTACACCATTTGCCCCGATCCTGTCTCTCAGCTTTGGTGGGAATCCTCTTCACTGTAACTGCGAGATTCTGTGGTTGCGGCGTCTAGAGCGAGAGGACGATATGGAAACATGCGCCTCCCCTCCAAATCTTAAGGGTCGCTACTTCTGGTATGTTCGAGAGGAAGATTTTGTCTGTGAACCACCGTTAATTACCCAGCATACCCATAAGCTTTTGGTCCTGGAGGGACAGACAGCCAGTTTACGCTGCAAGGCTGTGGGTGACCCTATGCCTCTCATACATTGGGTTGCTCCAGATGACCGACTAATCAGTAACTCATCCAGGGCTGTAGTGTATGAAAATGGTACTTTAGACATTATGGTCACCACCTCTAAGGATTACGGGACGTTTACTTGTATTGCTGCAAATGCAGCAGGAGAATCAACAGCCTCAATTGAGCTCTCCATTATCCAGCTTCCCCACCTAAGCAATGGAACTAACCGCACATCTCAGCCAAAGTCCAGACTATCTGACATCACCAGCTCGACTAAAACCGGTAAAGGGGAGACCAAAGCCCAACCAGAACAGATAGTGTCAGTGTCAGAGGTCACCGCAGTCTCTGCTCTGATCAAGTGGACGGTTAGCAAAGTGGCACCCAAAGTCAAAATGTACCAGCTCCAATACAACTGTTCAGAAGATGATGTCCTGATTTATAGGTAAATATTCCGTTTCTTTTCCCTTTAAACCACCCAACAACACACTAATTAGGTATGTACTTTCACCTGCCCTTTAGTTTCTCACTGAATATGTGTGGAAATTATCATTAGATTTGATTTAGAGATAAATAATATATTCTATAACTCAATTCAGTCTTGTAAATTACTTTGAATTCACTTCATTTAAGCAGATAATGTTAATAGGTTAAATAGGTTAATGCTGAAGATAGTTAATGCAGTGACATTTAAAAGGCGGATCACTTATGGTGAGACATTGTTTTGGCATCTTTTCAACCGACCAGTCACATGCATACTTATAGGCTCATCCTAATTGTGTTAATGGTGTTCTGTGACTGTTATAACGAAGACAATAAGGTGCCTTACCATTGATTCACTTACCCTTTAATCAGTCAGTTACCTACAAATTCTGTCTAAAATGCACCAACAACAATTGATCAATTTTCCTTAGGAGTAATTTTAAGGAAAGTATAGGATTGGTATGTGGATTTAAAGTTATGTAATAGACAGCGTCCAGTTCAGTTCCATGAAACACTTTAAACTTACTCCCAGCAAGGTTTATGTTAAATCATACACAAAACATGTTTGTTATAGAGGTCTGAAAGGTTGTTTACACTTAAAATAATTAGGTTCTGAACGTTTTGTTAATAAATAGTTTTTATCTAGTTAATATCTTAAGGATGATTCGATTTTTGTAGATTCTGTAGAACAGGACAATCATACAGATTATTTTATTTTTTTATGTTAAAGGTAACATAATGTGCCACAGTAATTTGTAATGTAAATGAACCTCTATTAGCTGTTGAAAGATCAATTTCACCATCTTTTAATCAAATGCAACAATTTCTCTATGTGAAATAAATAATGTGTAGAAACCCCTATCACCTCTAGGCTTTTTTTCTTAACATAATTCAGCCAGCATGATCATCACTATTACAAGCCTGAGGCAACAGGAGCTATATGCTCTATTCTTTTGATTTTCATTTCAGCTCATGTTCCTTACTTCGTTTCTTTATCTACATGATCTACATCAGTTTATAATCAAAGTAATGGGTTCCCTTATCAAACTGCCTACATTTTAAACCATTAGGCTGTCTAGTTTCTCTGACTTGCAAAGAACAGATTTTAATGTTTTGGAAAGATTATATAATCTACACAATATGAGTATGACTGTTCTTTTACTCGTGCCTCTCTATTACTTAATGACTGCATGATGTTAAACTGCATTATTCAGAGATCTGTTTTCTTCCTCCTGTCTTGGAAGAGGAGTGTTAACCTGGATGTTGGCAACAACAAAGAAAAAAAAATCAATCACTAGGGCTGGAGTGGAAAAAGGTTGGGCTCTCTCGTAAAGCTGTCACCACAGAATGTAGCGTCTTCTCCTGTGATGGGAAAGCAATTATTAATGAGTAATGGACTTGCTGGCATACAGGCTTACTGTAGACAATGTGTCAGGCTGCCCTGCTAGATGTGGTTTTAGTGCTGTAAAGGATGTCTCTAACACAAAATACGGGATCCCATGATGTGGTAGTTCTAGGAAAAGCATATGATTAAGAACCATATCAATTGCATATCAAACCAGACATGTTTTTTTCATTCACCCCAAAATAAAAATTATTTCTTCATTTACTCACCCTTTTACTTTTTCATGACTATTTATTTTGTGCAACACACAAGCTGAACTTCTGAAGACTATGCTTTCTGGTCCATGCACTTACAATGACTGGGGACTTTCAAGCTTCAACAAAGGAAGCAAAAGCATAGTAACATTTTGACTTATGCACTATATTTCTTCTGAATCCATACGATAGCTTTGTGTAAATTGTAAAATAAGCCAAAACGTATGTTATGCAGTGAAAAAAGTGCTGCAAATTGATCGCTGAACTTGAGAACTGGATAAACAGTTTATTGAAAAATGTATTCACTAATCTGCATGAAAATGAAGATAGAAAAGTCATTAAAATATCTACTTTAGTGTTCCACAGTAGAAAGAAAGTCAGAGGTTTGGATTGTTATGAGGGTAAGTAAATAATCACAGCATTTTAATTGTTTGGGTTACTAATTTAATCTCATTCTGCATAGAACCCTAGTAAATAGGGTAACATGGGGTAAGATAGCCCCCCTACCTTATTTTTTCTCCTAATCATAGATGGCACAAAATCCCATTTCAGCACCCTTGATAAATGGCTACGCTATTTTTAATTTTGACATTTCATCTGAATATCAACATTTGTGAGATTTAGTCAGTCAACACCGTTTTGAGGTTAATTGATCTAATTTTCTGTCTCTGGAAAATAGTGATCTATGACATTGCATTATGTTGAATATCAAAGTGTTTTGTATCTATTTGTTAATGAGGGATTTGTGGACACATCAATATGTTTAGATGTGGAGTAAAAGTTATAATTTTTGTTTTGTTTTTCTTAACTCAGGTATGGGGCCAACTTACCCCTCTTTTAATATTTAATATTTTGTGCTATAACAACTAAATTAGCAAATGTTTCTATCTATTTCCTATAATAACACATTGGCTGATGTATCATCATCCTGCACTTATTGTATATCTAAATATGTAACAGATTAAAAATTAATCCACATTGTTCTTAATGGGGTTCTTAATCTTCCCCCATGATACCCTGCACATATTATTGTTTTCTCATTATTATTATTATTTTTAGGGGCCAATCACTGAGCAAGCAAGTGTGTAGGGCGTCCTGCGACTTTCAGGGCAGGAACTCCTCCTAGGCCATTTTCATTTTTCTGAAAATTTAACCAGATCGTCTTCAGACCATGTCGATTCGTCAAACCGTTCTCGAATACCGCGCAACTAATTTTACATAGCGCTTGTGAAAACAGACGTAAGGCTGTATCTCTGCAACGCTTTATCGTATTCAGACCAAACGTGGTACATGTCATCAAAAGCAAGCTTGCAGCGTTTTGGCGCAGCGCCACCTATTGGTCCGGAGATACGAAAATGGCTATTTTTGCTTATAACTTCTGAACGGTTTGTCCAAAAATCATAAGCCTGAGAAGTTCCGGACCAGCGCCACCTAGTGGCGGAAAAAACTTGTTTACATGCTTATTACTTTGGATTTGGTTGACTTATTGTTACGGCAGTCATCTTTTTACATTCCTGAATCCTTGCAGAGTCCAACGATACCAAACATGCTAGGTTTTGCCTTATGGTTAGCAAAACATTGTAAATTAGCACTTAAAAAACTTTTGCGAATATCTTTGAAACCGCTAGTCCGTTCGAGACTAAACCAATTCGAAAAAATAGGTTGCTGGCTAAACACAAATGCTCAAATGTCAAAATGTTGATAGTAAGTGGCAACCATGGGTCCTTTTCTAAGCTCTCATGCAAATAAATATCTATAACTCTAAAACAAAATGAGATATTTTCACCAAATTTGACACACGCATGTATGGGCTCACTCTGAGAACACATATAAAAAAGCTGTGGAACTGCTCCACTTGGTGGCGCTATAATAGATAAAAAAAAGGACATTGCCATTAATTACAATACTATATCATGATTTTAAATGCTACACTTTACGAATGCATTGGTGTACCGTTACGAAACTCGGTAGGCTATGTATCTTGATAATCTATTAAATCATATTTTTATTTATTGTATATATGATTTTTCACATATTTTTTACTTGTGAAATAAAAATCTCCAAATGCATGAAATTGTACGATTTCTTTTCCATTTGTCCAGAGTCTGAAGAAGACGAAAAAAGCGTTGGACACTTTTCTATTCAATTACTTTCCTGGCAGGGTAGTTGGGTAAATTATTGTACTCTAATTAGTATTCTCAGTCTACATCCACTGCCAGGTATCTGCAAAGAATATTCTAGATAATGATGAGCTAATGCAGTCAGAAAAAAAGATAATTTGTGATTACATGCCCCCTGTACTCAGTGTGCTTTTTAGAGGTTGAGTGGAGAAGCACTACAGAAAATGACCTTAAATAAATATGTTTTCTTACATATTACAAGCCAGATCTTTCTTCTAACCAATCAAGGAACCTACAAGATTTTTTTTTTATATATATAGTTTTTATGTTTATGTTTTATTGTTATTCGCTCCAAAACACTGTGTTCCGTTTGAATGATTCAGTGTTGACAAGAATTGCATGTGTGAAGTATATTTTTAAATTTACGTAATCCCCACATTGCTTCCTGTCAGTCAAAAACAACTTCTTTTCTGGATCCATTGACTGCACAATAGACCTCATTTCAAAATCATTTAATCTAAATGAACTTCCAAGGTTGATACGATCAGTGCTTTCCAAGTAATTAAGTTTTCTCCATAATAAAAGGTTTAAATGATTGTTTTCTGCCAACTCGCAGAGCATCGTGTGCATCCACAATAAAGCAATGAGCAATCAGTCTGAGCATTTTAATAACTACCTTCAGTATCATATACCTGTGGTTTCAAGCTACTGCATCTATTTAATGATTTTAGAGAGTCTGTATTAACATCAACGTCGTCTTGTTCACAGGATGATTCCGGCTATCAGCAAATCCTTCTTGGTCAACAACCTGATGCCAGGGATGCAGTATGATCTGTGCGTGTTGGCCATCTGGGAAGACACCGCCACCACACTCACTGCGACCAACATAGTCGGCTGTGTGCAATTCGAGACAAGTGACGAGTACCCCCGCTGCCAGTCACTGAACAGTCAGTTTCTAGGAGGGACTATGATCTTGGTGATTGGCGGAGTGATCGTAGCCACTTTGTTGGTCTTTATCGTCATCCTTATGGTCCGCTATAAAGTGAACAGCGGTTTGCAGGTTTCAAAGTTAGTGACGGTGAGCAACACCTACTCCCAGACCAATGGGAGAACGCAGGCCGCACAACGAGTCAACAATGCCGCTCCTACACCACAGGCTCCAAAGACTGTAGTGGTGATGCGAGATGAGGTGGTGGAGTTTAAGTGTGGCTCCTTGCAGAGTAGCATTTCGTCCTCTTCATCCTCCTCGGCTGACTCCCTTGGAAGCCAGAAAGTTGAGTCCTACAACCGACATGGGGATTCTAACACCTTGCCCAACCGGTGGAAGCAATCGTCAACCAAGGCACGGCCAAACCTGGATAACCTACTCGGGGCATTTGCCTCTCTGGACCTGAGGGTTCCCGCAAGAGATCCGGGAGGACCGTCTTCCTCAGGAACCATGGCAATGGCCATGAGACCCGCCACTGACAAGGAGCCTCTTCTAGGCCGAGGAGATTCCAAGCTTGGGAAGCTTGTAATGCTGCCATCAGAGAACAAGCCCAAGCGCAGCCACTCATTCGACATGGGCGACTTTGGTGCTTCGCAGTGCCTTAGCTACCCACGACGCATTAGCAACATTTGGACTAAGAGGAGTCTCTCGGTCAACGGCATGCTCCTGCAGTGTGACGAGAGCGAGGGGGAAGGTGAGAAAGCAACATTTGATAGCTCTGAGTGGGTCATGGAGAGTACAGTCTGACAGAGACATCGGATTACCTCTGCCAAAAAACGAACAAAAAAATAACCCATTCTCCGAACCCGTCAGGTGAAAAGGATATGAACTTGCTGCATCATATGACGACAAGAAGGACTCAAATGGCTGTGATGAAAAGACACCTCAGCAGTGGTCATGACTGTGTAATGCATGATTTTCCATGTCAGTATTGTCCTTCTGTTCATTTGATCACAACGAAGTTCAAAGGTTTGTGTCCGAGTTAGTTGAGCAGCCGAGGCCAGGGCTGGTCCTGTTTATTGAGACCTGGATGAAGGATATCTCCAGTTGCCTTCAAGCATTAATGCAGATATGAATTAATACACAAGAACAAGGGATGAGGGGGTATCTCAGAGAAACAGGGGGAATAAAAGAGAGAATTTATCCGACTGTGCACTGCAGTTTGCCAAGAGGATTTTCTTCAGCTAAGTGGATGTGCATCACAATGGACCAAGTGTTCCCATGAGACAGGACTACATAATTTAGCAGGTGAAATGAAAAAAAAGAGAAAGAAATGCAAATGTAATGAAATTTTGTAGGTTCTTATTTTTTTGTTTTGTTGTCATTTCTACTTTTTAAGTTAATTCTAGTGTTGTTACCCCAGTGTTAGACCATTAATTTGCTTAATTAATGACATCAGATTCAGAAACAATGTTTTTTTTCTGAAGAACACAATACAATGTCGTATGTATTTTACACAAATCTGTAATTCAGGAGGATTGCTTTGTCATAATCATATCTGCAAACTTAATCTGCTAATTTTCCGGGATCATAACATTATGTGCCTGTTTTTTTATTTTTATTTTCTCAGTGCATCTATCACATTTGTTATCAGTTATTAAGTTTGAAAGCTGGCTGTCGTCTGATTAAATCGCTGCAATTTTCGTTTAGTACTGGTACAGAACTGTACTGGTCAGTCTGTTTGAGATACATATTATTTATACAAATGGATATTTACAAAATATCCAACCAATACATTGCATACCCAACCAAACAGATGCTCTGTTCGATGTCCCTTTGGGCTACCCTTATTAAAAAGGAATGAAAATATATAAAAATGGTAAATACCAAGCTGGTATGTGAATGTGAGAATCAGTGAGTACATGCACTCTGATAAAAGCTGGGTATTAACCCATGTTCGGGTCAAATATGGACAAACCCAACCACTGGGCATAAAAAATGTAATTAAAAAAATGTAAACCAACGGTTGGGTTTGTCCATATTTGACCTTTTTTTTTAAGAGTGTGGTATTATTTACCATCTTACACAATTACAGTAACATGTCATCGGTAAGATAAAGTTTTAGGAATTTTAGAAATTGAATGATGATTTTCGAACACTATAACTATACATCTATACCCTATTAGTTTGTTTGTGTTGGTGATTTGCGTCTGTACTCTTCACAACAAGCCCCTCAAGACTTAAGTCTGAAATGTAGGTCAGAGTGTTACACCAGACAATATGTTGTGAAGGACAGATACTTAGGACAGGATCTGTATCACAGTTTTGTGTAGAAACCTTTATTAGTGCCAAATGGTGGTGGCAAGCTTGATTTCACACAGAGGTGAATCATGAACTGGAGTGAAACTGAGCTTGTCTATCGTCATTGTGCCCTTGAGCGAAGGCACTTAACCTCAGGTTGCTCCACGGGGACTCTCCTATTAGCGTAGCGCAAGCTTCATGCTTCGGATGAAAAGTGTTGGTTACATGATTTTTAAGACCTCGATAAATTAGTCATTATGTCAAATTTTACCAGTTCGAAATGTGGTGATACTTCCTATGGACACATCTATACTGCATTATGCATACATTTTAAAGTAGTTTTGAATGTTATTATGAGAGTGAGGTTTTATGACAAATTGGGTGCAGGAGTTTGTATAGGGTCACGTTTCTGTGATCTTACCTTTATCCTATCCCCGAGTTCTCTTACATACTGTATGAAGCATTGTTTTGTTGTAATGGTTTCTAAATTAAATTAGCAAGACTTATTATCTGTAAAAAAAATCTCCAGTCAATTCAGTGTTCATTTGCATTGCAGACATATTTAATTTAGCTATAGTGTGTACTATAGATCCGGTGTTCCTAGGAAGTTTTACCCAAAGGATCATAACATACAATGTCTATTTTTCTTATTTTGAAAAATCTTTATTTTTCTATTTTGTGAAAAGCTAACTGTTTAATTGCCTTGCTTTTGTCTGATACAATGCCACTGTATATGGTTTAGATTGTTTTACTGTTACAGATGTATACAGAAAAGACATGGATAAGCAAACATAGCATTTTTATTTTATTCATTATTATTAGTATTATTTTTTATTTCAACCAAACATTTCAACCACATTATAGATTTGCAACATCCATTGTTTATAATTTCTTACTGCTCTTGGTATATGATTATTTCTATGACTTTTTTGTAAAAAAAAAAAAATATATATATATATATATAAGAATGTATGATGGTATTCTGTACAGTGATCCTCTTATTTTCCTGGTCAGAAAAAAAATGAGAAGGTGCTTTAACGTATCGTTATGACATATGCGTAATTGTGAAGCAGCATAGTCACGTTTTTCACTTGGAGTTGTAGAAAAAAAAAAGACTAAATCATTCTAAACCATTTCTGTGTTCAAAAGATTTTGCTACAACAAGATAAACACACAGAATTCATAATATTTAAAATTGTCTGTTTTTTTTTTGTTTTTTTTTGTCTGCTTGCCTTTCAGCCTCCCGGAGTTTATTTTTTGTTATTAGTGTGTTTGCTTATTGTCTCTGCATGTCTGCCTTAAGGTGTTCTCAAACAGAATGATTTGTCTTATTCATGTCTGAATCAATTGGGGATTTCAGTCTCACATAAGTTTAGCAAGACATACACTTTAATGAATTTCCTCTGAGGGGATATCCTCAAAGATTGGATGAAGTCACTCATGGGGTGCACAATAAAACTTAACAGAGTATAGACTGTAGAAGTCATTTAACATTAAAATATGACACACTGCCCACTGAGATGCACACACTTACCATGACGTGTACTCTCATATCAAACGTACTTGTCATCCAGTATGCCCTCTGCCTCAGATACCTCCCACAGAGTTTAATTTATGCTTTACACATTTCATTTAGCATGATGTCATGGATCACAATTATTTAAAGCCATGAGCAATTGAATTCTCCTTCATCTTTTGAAATAAAGAAGCTCACATGAAAACATACAGGAACTTTTATACTGGAACCTTCCCAAAATGGCCTTTAATTTTAAGAAATGTTTTGTTCCTAAATTCTTGGATTTGTAACATCAGATGAAAACATTAAAGGTAGGTTAGGCAGTTTTATTTGTGTTTTTTATAAAGACTTTTTGTTATACTGGCTGAATCTCTCTTCACATCCTGATAGCAATCAATAATAGAAGTGGACTAAATATAAGAAAATGCACATATATCTGATGTGGAAGTCTCAGGACCAAAAAATGTTTGGTTCGAATGCAATGATACGATGTCCCTTCAACATATGTTTCCATACCTCCTTGCACGTGCTCGCGCAGACATCACACATCATCAGTGTTTTCCGTAAGGCTATGCAGAGTTGTAGACAGACGTCAGTCACAGAGAGACACAAACAAACAGCAGCCACTTTTACAGTTCCTCCTGAACCAAAACAACGAGCTTATGCTGCGTTCATGCCGTGACATAACCGCAATTATGAGATGGAAACCCATGATGTTCTACCCGAAGCTGTTCACGTCCTCAGACACAGTATTATGGGTTTCTATGTCAACACTATCAACGCCGAAATAAAACTGCAGCAGTCAGGTGGTACAAGTAACAGCACTTTAAATTGTTTACGTTCATTATTATTGTAAAGTTATTTGAGACATGAGGTAATGTAACGCTGTCTCTCGTGAAGCTTTGCAGACTCTGCTTCGATTGGTCGTGTGTTTTGGAGGAGGCGTGGCTTTGGAGACGCTCTGAAGAGAGGGTAGCATCTCATGCTTTCAAAGCTAGCTTGCTATTTCTAACCTCTCCGAAATTTCCTACCTTTAACATAAGACAACCTGTATTGAGTGAACCTTAGCCTGACCCGTTGCAGTGATTGATAAAGGGAATTTGGGATTGATGCAATTATTCCTAAACACTACAACAATTAACAATAAGAGCAAAATATAGAGGAAAATGATGCCTGCAAAACTCCACGCTGTGAAAGAAGTGGTTAAGTTTACTTTTAACAAGATCCTAGATGATTTCGCTCTGATTTTAACAGTTTCTGAGGCACATTTCAGAGCAGATTGTTTTGTGTAATACTGTGTTATAAAGGTGTAAAAAGAGGCTGTTACTGAAAAATTGAACCTTGACTGTAAATCATTATTTCACATACAATGAAGGTGTTAAACATAGTAATATTGGCAGAGAAAGCTTTAACCCTGTACAGCCTGACAAATGAATTAATAGTCAGAAAAAAATATATAGTTGCTTCAGTCCAGCAAGTGTTCATCTTGAATTATTACGAACAATATAAAAGTTATTATTATGTTTAGTTTTTAAAAGTCATTAAATATTTCACAGCAAAAAGACGTGAGACGTGAACTACGACCTGAAGGGGGGCATTTATAGAAATATACTAAAATGCCAATTAAAGTATAAATATCAATTAGATGAAAGAAGGCATATTACAACAGATTTTACAGTAAACATTTAATCATATTGATAATTTAGAGGCATTAGAAATGTGTGTATCAAATATGATAGAGTATAGGCTTTATTGGGTTAATTGTAGAGTAGTTATAACAGAGGAAAAATAAAGGTAGAAATAAAAAGCCTTGTTTCAATACTTTTTCAGCATTTGTTTGGCAGCTGGAGAGATTAGGAAAGAGGTCTTCGACAAAGGATATGCATGAACACCAGAGATGCTCCCCTTATTAGAACAAGGTCTCTTCTCAATGCCTAATCAGGGTCACGTCAGCACTGCCCTTCTTACCAGGAAGGAGACTCGTGCAGGCCAGGCCATAGAATAAGACACATGTACACATGTAATCTCTAGGATAATAAGATTAACAATACTTCACACGGTTATAATCTTCACAAACGAGTCCAATTTACAGTTGCAGCAAACATGGATGTTTCTCAGTATTCCATACAATATAGTAGGCGAACAACAGCATGTGAGCCGAGTAGAATGTCCGAATTCATAGTATTCATAAAACAGTAAGTGAAAAGTACCTGGATGAACTACTACTTTCGGCAAGATTCTGAAGTGTGTATTCAATGGACTATCTATCCCATGAGGCCACAGGAGAGGATTTGTGAATAGAAGTAAAGCAACGCAACTGATGCCGTTATAGAAGTAAAATAATGACAAATGTTTTTTGAAACAAAAAAGCTTGTTGAATTGCACTACTTGAAAAAATATGCATTGCATTAACCCTGCTTGTATTGTAATGCATTGTTATTGTTAGGGCTTGCATTTTCATGGACTGAAATTCAACATGGTTGTATATTTAAACTGTGAATATTTCAATTCAACACATTTCACACACGTTTTCATTATTAAAAATTCAATAATCCATATTCACCTGACATATTTCACTTCCAAAATATTCTTTCTTTAAAAAAAATATATATATATCTATAATATTCAACAGGCAATTTTATTTTGCTTTACAAATTCGCTTCCATAAATTATAAGTGCCATAAATTCCATAAGTGGTTCAAATTCGACAGAAAATTCAACATTTGACATCCGGGAACGGCAGGAATATCAGTAGATTGCCGATTGATAATCTCCATAGCAGTTAGCGACCTCACCAGCAGGGGGTGCAAGCGGCTGTTGACGAAGAATAGAGCAACGGGTGAGAGAGTCATTCATTCATTCATTAAAAACAGATTTTCGGTGGGGATTCCCTCAAGGGGAAGTGCCTAGGGAAGTTAATGAGACCTATTGAAAATAGGGCTACATGGATAAACACAAGGGACGAAACAAGAAAATTAATTAAACATTTAATGGCGTGTGGCACATGAAGGTAAATAAAGAAAACATCGTAACCAATGAACACAGATAAAGGAAACTGATCTAGAAACAACTCAAGCCAACACAAACAGATCGAACGTGACATCAACATGGACCCTAGAAATTTCAGTTTACTTGAAGTATTCTCCAGTATTCTCCTGTTGTTTGTTCTCCAAGGGTTTGTTGTGCTGACCTTTGCAGCGCTGTGTCACATTTAGCAGAATTGTGACATTTACCCTAGACTGTTAGGTCTCCATAGATATAATGTTTTAGGAGTCCTTCGAAAGTTCTGTTGTTCCCGAGCGCTGTTATCAGGTTGAGTAAGGTCAAACCAGTAAACAAGATTGTTGCAGTAAGAATGAGGTAATTTAGGAGCAAGGCAAGAAGAAGCTTGCACTACTGACTGGATTAAGCTCAGTGTGCCATGATAGAGGGGAAAATAAACTAAATGACCTTTGAAAAATGTCTTCTTTATCTTCTTCATTTTTTATAAGCTAATAAGTTAGTCACAACTTATTTCTGAGTTAGTTATGTTCTAACTAATTGCTAATCGTCTGTGGGACACATATGCTGCTGTGCCAGATTAAGCCCCAGGTCAGGTCTTAGGAGGTCAGCACTTCTTTAAGATGTGAGTGTTGGTGTCAGAAGGGGTGATGACATGTTTGTGCTGTGTGTGAAGGTACTCACGTGTGTGTATACACTGAAAAAAAATGGTCCAACAAATACTTTGTTACGGCCAGATGTAATACTTTTTCTCAAATTATATGAATGGTTTGGATTTAACCCTCTAGTCTACAGCATAGCGTTGCCCTCACGCAACAGAACGTTTCCTTAAGCCCTATGTTCAGTACATGTTTCTTCAAAGGATTGCAACCAATTAGAATGTTTGAAAAAGTATCAAAAAACAGTCCAAATAAGGTTTGGGAGTCACTATCATGCACAATTTGAAGGTGGGACGTCCTTTTCTGACACACAGGAGCACATGGTGTGAGAAGAAGGTAAGATTATTTGCTTTAGTAATCTTATTTAAAATGACATGAACTGCACATAAAAAAATATGTATGTGTGTATGAAGGTGTAGAGAAGACTTTTGGCAGGTTTTATGAAGTTGTTTTTATTTTGCATGTTCACAAATTCAGTTTTTCTTTTTGTTGCCTCAAGGCAACATTGTGCGACAAGGGGCACTTGTCAAGGATGTCTTGGACAATACCTCACACTGGAAAATAATGTGTTGCAGGGTTCCTGGGTGCACAGGAACACCCAAGGTAATGTGCAAAAAGTGTAATGTACATCTCTGTTTTACAGCAGAGAAGAACTGTTTTTGGTGTTTCACACGGAATGAAATCATAGTACAGAATTATAAAAATAATTTGTCACATTTACAGATAGCGCTTTTCTGGGTACTCAAAGCACTTTACATAGAAAGGGAGGGATCTCCCCAACCACAACCAATGTGCAGCATCCACCTGGATGATGCAACGGCAGCCATATATATATATATAATAAGGAGTGTTATTTAGACAAACAGGTTTAAACCAGAAACCACGACATGGTTGTCTGCTAAATGATTAAATGTAAATTCTTAAACCTGTTTACCCATGTACAACTTTAAATTGCTACAAATTGCAAACCCAAATTGCTACAAACCCAGTGATGAGGTTCATATAATATTGAATTATGGAATAATACATTAGTTGTTTACAGTAGCAGATTGGTTCCAATTTGGGCACAATGATCAAAATATGAATGCATCGCAAATAGTGCATAACGTTTACAAATCAAAAATAATTTCATAAATTGCATAAACAGCATTTTGTAGGCCTAGTTTAATGCAAAGAGACAAAGTGCTCTTTGTAGAGTACATTTTGTGCTTAAGAACATGAGATGCAGTTGAATGAAAAGAAAACTCCCACAAAGTCTTGAGACATGTTTTTAAAAAGTTGAACTTCATTTTAACTTTATATGGCTTTCTGAACTCTCTTTTGAGTTTAGAGAGACACGAGTGCAACCATCAAAGATGTCCGTCTAGCGCATGTTTAGGCTTTGTTCAAAATTGCCCGCCATACCCTCATTCACTAATCCCTACTTTAGTCCACTAATATAGTGCACTTGAAGGAGTGAATGAAAACGAGTGAGTGAATTCGGACACTAATGCCGTGTGTCCACCAAAGCGTTTTTCCACGCGGCTGGCGTGTTTTTTTCAATTGTTTTCAATGGGAACGCCGCGTTTTTTAAACGCCATGAGCGTAACGCGGCGCTGAGCGTCTTTTTCACGCTGAAGCGCTGAGCGTTCGGCGTTTTTTACAGGTCGCCGAGAGTTGAAGAATGTTCAACTTTGGGCAAAACGCTGCGCTCATCACTGTCACTTTTTACCCAACCGACCAATCACAGTGGAGGAGGGGCGGGACTAAAACCACACCGACCAACTGTCACAACATTCTTTCTGTACAACGACATCAACCAGCAGAGCTAACCAAACAAAATGAATGAAAAATAAATTTTTAGTATGAAACAAATTATCTGCGAACTCAGTTACAAGTAAACTGTGCTGCGGATATTCTGTATCATAGCAACGAAGCGTCTCAACTGAAAAAACACTGCGCTGCCAAAACGCTCTCAAGCGCCCACAGCCAGGCGTTTTCAGGAGAGCGTCTAGCGTTTTCAGCTGGCTAAAAACGCTTTGGTGGACACACGGCCTAAGTGTGCCAGAAGGCCACTTCTGCGTAATTTGTGCTTGCTGTTTCTAATCTTTTGAAACTTAACAAACTGGCAGCTCCAGTAATAAAAAAAATTATCTCAAATTCTGTCATGGAAACTATGTATAAACTTTAATTAAACAATCTAATAATCAGTTAAAAAGGAATGTATACCTTTATTATATTACGCTGTTGCCACATTGGACCAGCGGTTTGGAAAATGGATGGATGGATCTTTCAGCTGTGGGCGCCATCTTTTGGTCAGACGCAGGAATTCATTCGGCACACGACTCTCACAGTGCATTATGGGTATTCTGTTGAGTGTTGATTGGTTGTACACTCGTTATTGCAGTGCATTATGGATGAGTGCACTCGATAATGTCCACTATGGTTTTGGACACCACTACAAATGGCTGCTCCCTCAAATAGTGCCATATTTAATAGGGGGCGATTTCAGACACAGCCTTAGAAAACAATGCAAAGCAGAGCAGAAAATGAGTTCTGTGTGAATGACTTGATCACATTTTTGATGTAACCAAGGTAGCAAGCAGCGCTGCATCTAACTGGATGGACTAACAAAGACATTAAAACACACAACAACTCTTACATTATTGCATCTCGTGCGCCACTGATAAGTCTGCTTGACGCACACCTAAAATTCAAATGTGGATAAATGTGATTTAATTTCTTTAAATTCATTGAATATTCTATTACTCAATATCCAATATTCTATTGAATATTGTATTACTATTTTGTGTCCTTGTGTCAACAACAGAAGTACCAGCAAGAGTGTTAGTTGTATCTAGTGACTGAATAATTGGGGTAACACCTTAAAAATTCTGGGTCCTTTTTTTTTTGCAGCATGCATGCATCATGAATATTTTTCAGGTGTGTTTGTTCAGCGTTGAAGCCAGAGTTGCCCCCGGGCCCCCTTACATCTTTGTCACCTTTTTTATCCTTCATGAGTTTGGATCTTTGTGACATAATTGGTTCAGTTTTGTTTTGTGTTCTTCTAAAGACAGTCAGAACCTTTGTGAGAGCAAACACACACACACACACACACACACACACACACACACACACACACACGCAAACCAATGTTGTTTTCACCATTTTATATTGAGCTTTGTATGTTGAACTTTAAAGATGATGAAAATTCTATCATAAAACAAAAACAAAAAAACTTCAAAGACATCACCTTTAAAAGTCCCATCTGGGTTTCATTTCTAAACAAAATTCACATTAGTCTAAATAAAGGTAATATTTAGATGAAAATTCTCCATTTGCTAATAATTGCAGTTCTATATTCATGTTTAGAAGCTGTCTATGTTTAACTACTGCAAAGCAGCAGTGTCTATGCCAACATAAAATGTGTTTGCATACATGTTATTTTTTCATTATCAACTTCCTATGAATAACTTAAGATGTGTTATGCACATATTTCTGAGGCACCAGCTGTGGTCCTGGCTCACTTGATACCCTATAGGCAAAAGACCAAATTCAGAATCATTGGAGTCAAAATCAGAATCAAATCAATCGCATTCAGGATGATTTTACCTTTGATTGAGAAAATCCAAGCCATAAAATACGTGGGTGACGTTTATGCAAATACACACACTTACATATTGTTGAGCATGTATTATACTGGAAGTAACACTGGTTTAACAGATGGTGGTTTAGAGGTTAGACAAATTGACCTGAAATTGAGTCATTTATTTAGGAGGAAGACATATTAGTCTAGTATTGAGTTTACTAAGGAAGGAGGCGAGTTAAATTGTGGCATAAAAGAAAAATCTCTGTTCAGTCCAGAGTCAACATTCGCCATGCATTTACATATAAGAGCAACTTTTTACATTGAATAACATATTTTGTGCTGAAGGTGTAAACCAAATTTAGTCAATTGGTCATTTTTCCATTTAGACAACATCTGACATCACAGATTTTGAATATTTTATAAGGCAAACATGTTATTTATATCAGTACATCTTACACAAATGTAACTGGGAGATTTTCTCATAAAGATGCTGCTAATATAATTTCTCACTCATACAGTACATGATTGTGCTGAGGAATCGCTTCCAGATGGATGTTTTGTATTTATAATGGTGCAATCATATCCATTTTTATTGATTTACCTCATCTCTCGGCGTAATGGTGTTCAGAGCCTCGACTTTGGCAACTGTAATTTATCCTCCCCTAATAAACCTGCCATTTCTCTTGAATTACACAGCGATATTCCCAAAAGTGATTCGCTCTCACAAAGACAAATGCTTGGTAGGAAAGTACATGTCACTGAAGCCATCCTTTAGCAGACAGGGAGAGTGAACCGCTGGTGATGCGCCAAACACGCATTAGTGAAAGCCTCTATTTTTTGTGTTTGGTTTAGAATAATTGTAGCTCTCTCTTGGCTCACTTGGCAGTGCATTTTCTTTCACCTTTGTTGTTTCATCTGATGAATTGGCTCAGACACCGAGCGGATTATTCTATCAGCCGCTGTGGCATTCCCTGGCAAACTTAGTGTGAAATCCGACGCAATAAAGACTGCTCCTGTAACTAAGGTGAGCGATGTTGCCCCACTGATAGCAATCAAGAATATTTTATGGCGCATTTTCCATGCACAAATGGGCGAGGAAATGGGTTTCATCCCATAGTTGTGTTAAGGTGAATCACATTTTCCTGGCTCTGTCTGCCAGGTGAGAGGTTTTCTTTGGGAATCATCAATTTCCAGTGCCTTCATGAGGGAGAGAAAAACCTCGGCAGAGGCAAAGACTGCCAGCAAATGCATCAATATCAGCTGCGGATGAGCAGCCTGAGAGAGCCAAATGAATTAATGAAACACAGCTGTGTCTGTGTGTGGCTTTCATTGTATATCTTTACGGAATAAATGTCTCTTCAAGTTGCACTGATATGAAAACTGGCAAGGTACAATATACAGATGGATATACATGCAAATATATAGACTGAACATTTACAAAAAAAACCCCATAAAATAACTCATTCATTTTATTTGCGTTTAAATAATTTACTTTGAAATTAAAATGAATTCAGCATTAAATCAGAATGTGAGTTCTGAGTAGCAGTTTGATTATATTAATTATATTATATTATATTATATTATATTATATTATATTATATTATATTATATTATATTATATTATATTATATTATATTATATTATATTATATTATATTATATTTGGTGCAGATGTTAAAGCAAAAGTGATACATTCATCCCAGTATTTCCCTATAGGTTAATTCCTTAAAGTGTGCGCTTGTGGAAAAAGAAATCCAAGTAGCCTACCCAAGATTTATTTTTTCTCCCACAATATTCAGTAATACATTTCACTTTGCAGTTTTGATGGGCTTTGAGTGGATTGGATTTGATCAGGAGCTGGAAATTCACAGCAGTCCATCTGCAGAGGAAATTCAGGATCATTTTACCTTTGATTGAGAAAATCCAAGCCAAAAAATATGTGGGTGAAGTTTATGCAAATACACACACACTTACATATAGCAGATGGTGTGTTGAGCATGTATTATACTGGAAGTAACACTGGTTTAACAGAGGTTTAGAGGTTAGACAAACATATTTATATCCTCCTGAGTCCCAGAATTATTATTATTTTATTATTTATTTATTTATTTATTTATTTTATTTTTTTTCATGTCATCACATTGTTTTAGAGCAGTGATCTCAAACTCAATTATTGGAGGGCCACAGCTCTGCACAGTTTTGCTCCAACCCTAATCAAACACACCTGATCCAGCTAATCAAGGTCTTCAGGATTACTAGAAACTTCCTTGCAGGTGTGAGTTGGAGCTGGTTGGAGCTAAACCGTGCAGAGCTGTGGCCCTCCAGGAATTGAGTTTGTTTGATCAACTGATCACTGTTTAGAGCATAAGAAACAAATGGTAAAACACTGTTTTGAAAAATGATATTTTATTCATATGTTACGCTATGTCCTCTGTAGTGGACAGCAGGACTCAGTTGTTTAAAAAAATAAAATGACATGAAATTATATGTATAGGCAAGAACAATGGGATTTTTTTTTTTTTTATCACCAACAAATTTTGGGGTTTCAGGATTTATTTTAACTAAAATTTGTATAAAGATGATTCTCAACTGTGTTATGAAAGATATAACGGAATTAATTGATACACCATTTTACTTTATGCAATATGTGGGTCAAATGGCCATAAATTAATATTCCCATTCATTGCAATGTATCTATACACTGTATCTAATGTGCACATTAATGTGTTCTTGGAGCAGCATTTAATGAAAGAAGTGTAATAATTGGAGTAATAATTAGCAACATTTTAATAATAATATTTAATATTTCATAGGAATATTGATGTATAATTTATTTCCATATTCACTTGTTGTGTCTCCCAAAATGCCTGATAAACATGTCTCTACATGCATGGAATCAACGTCCTGTTCTGTAACAGAAAGTATTTTTTTGATATGAAACCCCATAACGTTTTCCTGAGATGTTGGTTTATGAAATACAATTTGAAAAGTAGTCCGATTTAAATTATAATTACAATGTATTATCATATTTCCATAAGAGTGCTACATTGCATCACTAAATTAATGTCAGACATTTTTAAAGACCAAGGAGTAGTTGTTTTCATGGTGAAACCTCCAAACATTTGGTGTCTATGAAAAGCCCTGAATGTGCTCTTTACAGGACACCCAGGTTGTGACATGTGACATGTATGGTGTCAGAGAAATTCACTAAAATATAATGTCCACTACAGTGGACAAAAGTCTATTCCTGGGTCCCAGGAGGATAGATCTGCAGAAAATCAAAATATAAAGTCAGAACATTGATCATCTGAGGTGCATACCATTGTCAAATAATAACAGATCCTACAATAAAATCCCCTGCTTTTATAATCTTTCAATCTTATATTCACTGCAGGATTAATTGGATAAAAAAACAAAGTTGAGCAGGAGAGAAGTTATTCAATTATTAATTACTGAGACTGATGGCATGTTGATCTATGTTCTTTCCTCTGACAGGTCCCATGTGACGTGGAAAGCTAAACCACAGCTTACCTTATAGTAATTAGTCTTGTGCTCTGGTACATTAACAGAATCTTTTAAATATCCACAAAAAGTAATTAGCAGAATCCAGCGGATTTAGGAACATACCATAAAGCATTAGAAGAAATTAACTTCTGTTCATAATTAAAAAATAAATACTCTTTTACACTGTATTTTGTGTGAATGGCTTCGTTTTCAGTATTGCAGATCAAAATTATACCCCTCCCTAGATTTAGCATTTTTGTGTTTAAAACATAATAAACATAATGATAAATCACAACACTTTACCAGTGCTATAACAAATCCCATATTTAACATCAGAAGCTAATTTGGATTATGTATAAAACTGGCACAAATAACTAACAATGTTGCATTGTGTCAGTGCAGTAATATCTAGTCAGTGCAATAAATCGCTTAAAGCTACAATATGTAATTTTTTTCGCCGCCAGAGGTCGCATTTTCAAAACATTGACAAAGACGAAGCTTGATGACGTTATGAAGGAGAGTGGAACTATGGGAGATGTCGTTTACACCATCCAGAGATGTATAGAATTCACGAATCATATAAATTATATATCAGCTAATAAATTAGTTTTTGTATTACCTGTACGTTTGATCACACTATGTTATGTCATCGTAATGAATTAGCTGCCAGGAACGTGAAATGTAATGCTATATTAGCTTGTCACTATGTGACTATTTGTCAAATGATTTGGTGGGTTAATGCTGCACAGTTTTACACGTTTATCTCAATCGTACTAAAAGTACATTTGAACAAACCCACAGTATTTGCAAGTAATGGCTAAATATTTTTGTGCAACACATACTTAATTTCACTGCCATAGACTTGGTCACCAGACTTGATAAAAAGTGTTACTGAAGTACAAACAACGTGCAATATAACTGTAGTGTACAATAAATAATATATATTTGCTTACCTATCTATTAAAACACATGCGAGAGCTGTGGACAGATCAAGTCCATGCTTGTCGTGACGCTCTCCCCATCCTGAAAACGCCACGCCGATATTGATCCTTGTTTTCCCAAAGCCTGCTTGCCTAAGTTGATCTATGTTTAAGTGTTTTTGGATTTTCTGTACTCGCCAAACTATAATCGTGAATCATGATGACTGAATGACACAACAGCGGTTGTATCATAGATATACATACATATATTCCTCATTAGCGTCTTATGTCATTGAATCGGCCGCTAATGAGGAATCTATGTATTGTTTCTATGGTTTCTACAAGTGGAAACCGAGGATAGCGCGGATATTACGTCATTGATAGGCGTCAATGACCAGGGACGAACCATTATTAAAAACTGGAATTTCTCTGGATTTACAAATCCTTGGGAACTTTTGGGATAATGTAAGTACACAACTGCATGAAATATATCACACTGTGAAAGTGTTTTTTGAATATTTTATTCCAGAAATCGTATATTGTACCTTTAATGAGTCTCAATTAAAACACGGAACTGAGGCCTACAGAATCCTTTGCAATGACCACTGAAAGATGTCTTGGTTGCATTGGAAAATATTGCTAGAGCATTGTTAGACATGAACATAAGTTGCATATTTAAACTGAGATGTTCAGAGTGGTGTTCCATTGTTCGATGGAAAATATTGAATATTAATTTAGCTTTATCTCCATATGTGAGCTGGTTTGATGAACGGGAATAGTCTGGAGCTTTGGAGGGTCTTTTGAAGAGCAATACTATTCAGCTCTCTCAACCAGAGCAATCAAACTGAAAGAGTGATTGCTTCCACACTGGATTCCTACTAAAGTGCGAGACCTGTCAAGATTGAAGTGCACTCATTTTATTCCAGGATGCGTTTGTTTCTATTTCAGGGCCACAGAAAAAAGAAAATCCATGTCAAATTAACATGCTGCAGCATCTCTACATCTTGCCAATTGACTTTGCCATGCCGGTGGGGAATAAACGGGATCTTATGCTAGTAATGAGCAGGAGCTGGAAGAGGAAAAATAAGTCCCGAGAACCACACTCTCCACATAAATATACTTCCAGGCCCTGTTTACACCCAGTATTAAGATGCGTTTTGGTTGATCGAATCACAAATAGACAAGGGAGACGCATACCCGTTTACACCTGGTGTTTTAATCCGTCTCTTTTGTCCAGTGTCCACAGGAAGTCAACCAAGGCCTAGTTTCACAGAGTAGAAAAATTAGGACATTTTATAAATGTGCCTTCAAAAAAAAAACAAAAAAAAAAACAATGGTACTCACATATTTTGAGATCTGTCGGTGCAAGTTGATTTTAGTTAAAACAGCTCAAACATGTATTTTAGTCTGGGACTAGACTGGATAAATATCCTTAGTATATACAATACTGACATTCTATATTAAATAAGACATTTTACAAGTATATTAGGGGAACACATTCTGGTTTTGGCTCAATTATTTAAAAAAAAAATATTACAGTTTTTCTCAGTCGCTTTGGTGCATTTCTCACATCACTATTTACATTTGCACAACAGTCAATGCAGTTCTCAAAACAATTAGTACAAACTGCAAAACCTAGTTGATAACCTGCAAAAGCGTGTCACTTGCTCAAAATGGATAGCTCATTCCTCAAAAGCAAGTACTCATGTCAATGAAAGTGTCAGTGTCATCAAGATGAAAAGTCCTGACACCATTGTTTATGAACAAGATAGTCAAATGGCTTTGTCACGTTTTCATTATAACAGTTTACTCTGTAAATGTTTTCCAATGCAAAAAAGTCAGATCTTGGTGACACTACTTGAAAATGCTCAAAACAGCACTATATACTATTTGCACAGCTATTTGAAAAATACAGTAAAGTTACACATTATTGTATTTAGTGAGGTAACTGAGTACAAGAATTTTACAGTTTTTCTCGATTGGTTTGGCTCATTTCTTGAAACCGAGATGACATTCTCAAAATAACATGGACAAATCTCCAAACCACCTTGCAATTGTTCACAACAGAATGTCATTTTTCATTGGTTTTATCAAATTGCAAATGCTTTAGTACATGTCTCAAGTGACTCTGTGCTTTTTTTCAAATGATTATGTACAAGTAGCTACAGTTAGCACAATGAGCCCACATTTAGCACATTTTCCAAATAAATAGATCTTGCTGATCTAAACTGATTAGTTGATTTTTCAGTGAAATGGTTACTCTCTCCAAAACATATCAGCATGGTTTCATTGTGTAAGTCATCATATGCACAATTGTCTGTTCAACTGTCAAAATTAGTCAAAGATATAATACCATGAAAGAATTTCTTGGAACATTTGATAAATTTATGACAGTACTTGACAATCAATCAGGTGAAATTAGGCCTAAGAATTTATGGCCTAACAGAGAGCAGCGCGTCGATGGCCAGGAGGATGAGGATGGTGGCCAGGAAAGAGAGGGTGACAATGGCGACCACTGAAAATATTACTGTACTATAGTTCTGAAACTTTATTTACAGTATGGTAGGCTAGAGTTTTTTTTGTTTTTTGTTTGTGTTTATAACTGTTCACATTTACAGAATCCTGTATATGTTTTCTTTTCACAGTATGTTCTCTAATGTTAACATTTCTTTGTACGAATAAAAATGTTTACAGTTTCCTTGAGTATGAGTGGTTTATTGGAGGCTGATTTTACTGTAAAATCTTTTAGTTTTATTCATAGTGGTATTCTGTTGCTAGACCTGTGCCTCAGTGACAAAACGTCTAATCATTTTGACTTGCAGTGCTTAAACAATGCCAAAGGTATAATGCATTTTGGGGGCATTGACTATTTATATGAGAAGGATATTTAGTTTTGACACATGGATAAACTGTTTTGGGAGAGATATGAGCTTTTGCAGGGGATCCATGGTGTTGTGCTAAACCATCCAGGTTATTTTGACAAAAGCACTAAATGAATGCACATGTGCCAAGGCAATTGAGAAGGATCTGTGCTATTTTGACTGTACTGACCTTTTATATGGGAAAGGAATCTGCTTTTGAAGCATGGACGAAGAGTTTGGGGAAAGATATTTGATTTTGCTAGTGAGCTATAATGTTGAGCAGAACTGTAAGACTGTTTGGCCAAATGACCTTATGGTTTTGAGAATGTCATCTCGGTTTCAAGAAATGAGCCAAACCAATCGAGAAAAACTGTAACTGTATATGCTCTTTGCAATTCTAATTTGTTCACAGCATTGTGCAAAAGAACAAATACACCCTTATTTACAACAAACATAAACTCCCTTTGGGTAGAGCTGTGCACAACTGTAAACAATATTGCAGTACATACTGGAACTGAACATACAACATAGTACTGTAATCATTCATGCACATTCAGACGTTCCTCTCTGTCTGGACACATAATTTCATCTACATCACAGCGAATATCATCTCTTGCAATCAGAAAAAGAGAAAGGGTCTTGCTTTTTTCAGGAAAAAAAAAAGATTTAAAAAAAATTGTAAAATTTGCTTGACAGATTTTGACAACTAGTTCAACATTTTTGTATGTAATGACTCAAGCAATGAAATGAGGACTATTAGTTGTATATGGAATGACTATTCAGCATTCACAAGTATAGTTAATTTTGACTGACATGACATAAGCAAATGATAATGTTATAAAACAGCAGAGAGTTGTATGAAAGCAGTTGATGCATGTCTAAAAGCATTTGCAATTTGTTGGAAGGAATGAGAAACTGCTACTATGATGTGCATAAATGACTAAATGTTGTGGAGGTTGAACTAACTGTTGTGCAAATGTAAATAGTGATGTGAGAAATGCACCAAAGCGACTGAGAAAAACTGTAAGTTAGATTCATCTTTTTTTTTTTACACAAGCAACATACACATCTCTGCTACAAATGAACACTTAAAGAGTTTTCTAGGACCTACCATTTTCAGACAGTTGCACTGAAAGTGACAGAAGTGCAAATGTAACAACTTACCCCATATGCGGGATTAATTGTAACAGACAGAGGAGTTAGTTAGTTGTAACACTTGTGTGCAACACAACTTGTAACTTGTAATTTTACACCTGCCTGACTATTATTATGAATGTATATAAACATATTTTGGACTAATTTGTATTGCACCAAATCACATTACCACACATTGCCTTACAACAGAGAAAATAGATAGGCTAGCATTCCCTCTTCTTGGAGCTTTATCCCATACCGCTATCCCCTATCCATAACACATCCTACATTCCTCACAAACCACATGAATTCTGCTTTGTATTACTGAAATGATTCTGGGTAGACTGTAGCATTATACATTTGTGCATGCCTGAAGAGCCGAACGTGGAATATAAATCCCCATCTGACTAGCTGCCTGCTAGCATGAAAATGTCTGTGACCTCATGCTGCATGTGCTAATGACTATTGGCTTGAGTGCCATAAAGGACAAAGTGCTCCACCAACAGAATGCAAACTCCATAGTCACCCATATCATTCGCCTCCTGAGAGGGAACAGTGACATGCACTCTTCTCCATCCCTCCAAGGACAGCGGTTCCATCTACACTCAGTATAGATGGACAGAATGAGAGTGAGTTCCAGGAACTCTGTTGGTGTGGACCCACTTTGATGTGTCGTGCAATATTTATGTGCTGTTTCTCTGTGCTGGGCAAATGGAATCTGACCTTGAGCCCTACTTACTTTGCCCAGTGCAGTGAAAATTTGTTTGTTTCCTATTATGCTGCAATGGGGATGCAGTAACTTTAAAGTGATGGAAATGGACTACTCTGAAATTCTTGTGGGAGACTGCATTCTGCTGAAAGCTCTTGGTGGATAGGAATGTGTAAGATGCATTTCGAGGATGTATCGGCCGATAATCATATTATATAGTTTGATCGGTGGTCTCTATGAAGGCCAGTCGGATAATGCAAAACTTGCAAGACAATTTTTTGGCCTGTGCGATTCTTTCCTTAAAGTCTCCCTGTGGTGACAATCAAGATTTTAATGTTGTTTATGTCTCTAGGTGGTGTTTTTAATGTGCTTTAAGACAATCCTTATGCAAATTCATAAGTCAACACAATTGCTGAGTATTTTCTCCTTAAAAATGCAGTGAACCAAAGACAGTCTCAAAAACACAGTTTGAAATCGCTGGTGTTTCTGATGTATTAAACTACTTTGTAACAAATCGCGTCAACAAGTAGATCTCTGAGCTGGTGTGAGTGAGTGGAGGCGGGGATATTCATAGAACTGCGTATACTAAATGAGGCAAGGGTGACTAAACGACTAAAATGCTGTATTATGCTGCCAGGCCAGTAGTTGGTGATGTCACTTTGTAAAGAAAGGTCTGCACATATGCATTATTTTACAGTGCACTCCCCCCAAACGTGCATGTGCATGCTGTCACCGTTTTTACTGATTCATGTTTTACACAGAGACGATAACGATATAGTTTTAAAAAACTAGCACTTTGAAACCAGTTTTTAAAACTTTGCGTTTTCAGGCCCCCAAAACGCAGTTGTCATGTAAATGAACAGCGAAAACATTAAAAACATGAAAAAGTTTTCAGTTTTTCCCTTAAAGTCCTGATATCCTCATGGCAAAGTTGATTTTTGTTCTATGCTTAGGGGTAAAATAAAGTTTGAAACACCTGAGCAGTGGTATACTATTAGAGAACACACTTGCATTCTTCAAGTACGTCTTTGTGATGCACCATAACATTGAAAATCAATAGATTTGCAATGTTCTCTGATGCAACTCTAGTTTGATATACCATGACACTGTATTGTGAAACAATGAAGCAACAAGCACTAAAAAGCACTTCTTTTTTTTCTTCCTTTTAACAAGCCATGACTGTGACTAGTGACAGAACATGCAATGGTAGAATAAGATTATTTAATGCAACTGAAATATGAATATTTGTTGAAACAACATATTATGGGCCGGTGAAATTTATTTCCACAACTGTCGCATGATGCTGCCATAGAATGTAAAAATACTGTAAAAAATACTGTAAATTAAAACTAGAGAAAAAAAAAAGTTGTCAAAAACAAATATTGAATGTCTTGAAGCTGTTTAAAAAAAGTGATGATAGATAGATAGATAGATAGATAGATAGATAGATAGATAGATAGATAGATAGATAGATAGATAGATAGATAGATAGATAGATAGATAGATAGATAGATAGATAGATAATGTTAATTTCCACACTGACATTTATGTATTATATACATTGGTGAGAAATAACATGACTTGGAAGGACTAGGCAATGGTTTATATGTAATATCAATCATAAAAAATGATCCTAATTTGTAATATTGCAAGCGACAGCCTGAAGAACTTACACAAGGTCACCTAATTGTCACTTGTGAAGTTAAATTAGGCTGTTAACCCCAGAAGAAGGGAAAAAAAGAAAGAAAGAGATTTAAAGTAAGAGGAAGGGGGAATGAGAGGGGGTCATGGTGGAGTGAGTGGGATAAGTCTTCCAGAGATTGATTCATTAACTCATGGCTTTCCCGCCCTCATCACTGTCAGCCTTACTACTTTGATCTTTCTGCCAAAACTCATTTCACACCTCTAATGTCACATCTCTGCCACTCCATATGTCTTCATGAGAGAGAAAAAGAAAGAAAGACTCTGAGTAATTGTGTCTCTTTACTCCTGACCTCTGACACCTCTACATTTGAACTTGCCCGTACCATCACCCTGTCTTTTGATCTACCCTGCTATAGTCCAGGTTAACTCTTCCGGCTGGGATGCAAGTGTCTGCCGTTGATCCTGGATTAGCTTCCAGTCTACTCCGGCTCTGTATTAGTGCTCTGAAAGAGATAATGTTTTGGATTTGAGGGTGATGTAAGATGAAGTGTTCATTAAAAACACGACTGAATCACTGCTGAATTCAGATGCAATCTGAATGCAATTTAAGTAATCACATGTCCATATTTAGAAGTTCTCCTTTCCTTGTCCTAGGTTAGATTAAAGCTGTACACGGGCAAAAACAGGGCAAGAGTTGAATATTAACATTCTAGTAACTTTATATTTTCTTAGGTAAAGAATGGGGCATTTTTTGAACAGTCATTCCCAGAGATCGTATCACATTATTTAAATGATTTTTGTTTTTTTCACTGCAAACCACACACACCCAGAGCAGTGGGCGGCCATTCAATGCAGTGCCTGGGGAGCAACTGGGGGTTATGTGTCTTGCTCAAGGGCATCTCCTGCCGGAACTGAATATCGAGCCCACAACCTTCGGGTCTACTCTTAGGCAGCTGGCAGTTGCCAGTAAAGTACTGTCAATTTTACTGCACTCACTGACTTAGCTTACCCAGTAAGCTGGTGTAAGTTGTGCCAAAAGACAAAAAAAAAAAAATCAGCTGCCATTATATAAAAAGAAAGAACAGAACCTCAGCTTAAAAAAACAAACAAACAAAAAAACATTTTATTCTAGCTACATGCATTCTTTTTTATCAACACTTGAATTGTATTTACCACAACATCTGGAATAAATAGCTGAGAAAATCACATTTTTCACAAGACTATGGATCAGATTCAGAATGATGATCAAAACACAGATGGAGTAGATCGAGTCCATCAACTCCCCCAAAGCTTCACAGTCATTTCCTCTTCATGGGTCGACGTCTCATTCAGCAACATTAGGCAGTTTTGATTTATATGCTATATAATGTTTGATTATCTTACATGTGCTTCTATCACTTGTTTCTGCTTCTTCTTCATTGGTTTTTGGATCTGGAGATTCTGTACTATTTCAGAATATGCATAATTGTGTCTATAGTAACTATATTTGCTTAGGAAAAGAATGGGATGTTAGTTCAATGGTTTTACCAAAATAAAATATTGGTAAATATGTACTGTATGCCTATACATTTAAGATTTAACTTGAATTTATATTCATTTGGATAACACATTTTTAACATAAACCAACTAATGAACTTAATGCAATGCATGTATGTCATTCAATAATAAAAGAAACAGGTACGTTTTCTTGGGAAAAAAAATCATGCCATAGTTTATATTACATTTTAAACTTAGAACTAGATATATATTTGAGTAGAGGTATTTTACGATTAGGGATACGATCTTTTTGACAGTAATATTGCCCCAGAAGCAAAAATAGATGATGAGGAGCATATCTTCAAGATAAAGTCACCTGGCGTCTTCTCTGTATGAGAGTCGTCATGCAGTCTGACACTTTCATGCATATGGTCTCCCCTGGGAAGTGAAGTGGTCACAATGATCCACACAGCTGTCTTTGGAACACATAGTATAGAAATAAATTCCACAGACTGTGTAATGAAGTGTAAGCTAGAAGGATCTTCCATTGCCAGATTCAGAGACAAATCACAATGCCAGCTGTGTAGGAGCAGAAGCATCATGGGTAGTAGAGCTCCCTTATGCCATTCCTGCTGGAGAATTCCTTCTATCTCCACCTCCCTCCCCGCATTCTAGACCTCATGGTCTAAGACAGCTAGTCGATACTATGCCAGAAACACAGTTCATATTGACTTTGTTTTCAGGAAGACTCCATAAAGAGCCACATGGGAGTTTCTGTCACTTTGTGTTCTCTCCTGAGGTATTCCAGCCCTCTCCGTTGATACAAACCTCCACCCGCTGCATTTCAACTCTTATCTCAGGAGTGACTCAACAGGATTGGAGAGTGTGTGTGCTTGTGGGTGTGTGTGTTTGAGATTGTGAGTGCATGTGTGTGATCATGTGTGTTTGACAGTATGAGTGTTTGTGAGCGTGTGTGTGATAAATTGTGGTCACCAATTGCATCTGGAGTGACAATCCTTTTATTATAAGGACAAAAGACAAAAACAAAAAAGGTTTCCCAGCCACCTTTATCCCAAAATTAATGCTTCATTTTTTTCTTCAAGTTAAATAGCTTCTCAATGTTCATTTGGGTTATTGTTCTGTGTTTGAGAATTATGTTTGAGAATTATGACGTGTATTAAAATCTGCATGTTGTACTTCACAGAGATAATAGCAACAGTATACACCTTCCAACACAATGCAGGTCATTGCAATATTCATTCTTATTAATTTCCATTTATTATGGAATGGATATAATAATAATAATTATTATTATTATTATTGAGCCATATAATTCGCTACTTATCCCAAAAGTGTTTGTGTTGCCAGTATTTCAGTATCTAAATGTTTTTAAACTTCCATTTGACTGTTTTAAATGCATAGCCATAAAGTATGTTATTACATGAATTATTAACTCCAAATGACCCATTCCATTCTTCATGCACACATGAAACCCTTCTACTTCCTACAATAAAGCTTATCTCCAAGCAGGGCTTGACATGAACACCCGCCAACCCGTAAAATGCGTGTGTATTTCAGCAGTGGCGTGTGTCGCAGTCACTCCTACAGGCCACCTTGGCGGGTTAAAATATATATAATACAACCTATACATTTTTCTCAAAAGTGTTGTCAGAAATATAGATTTTTTGATACATATCTATATTGAAATATATCTGAAACACTCCCAATACTAATTTTCCGCAGAATAGATACACGAGACCAGCTGCACTTTCTCGCTCTCCGGATGAATATTGTTGGTGTTACAGGGCTTGAATTTTGGCATGGGATTGCACATAATTTTACTCATTCCCACAGAGCTCACTCTCAAAGTGCATGCACATAAAGCCGCCTCAGTACTAACAGTATAATGGATCCGAACGTCAGTTCTGAAGTGACAGCAGCCTAATATACCTGCTACCAAATTATGAGATATTAAAAATATCTCTATGGCAGTTTTTCCCCATGGTTTAAATGTCAAAATTGTGGCCAGTGAAAATGCTGACTAGTAACTTTGGAAAACCTCTAGCCACAGTGGCTGGGGAGCAAAAAGTTAATATCAAGCCCTGTCTATACGTAAACTGTCTGACATAAACTAAACGCCATTGTCTGTTGTGTTTATTTCAGTTATTTTTTTATTTTTTTGAAAACAGGGAAAAATCCCTTTAACCCTTGTATGGTGTTCGGGTCTGTAGGACCAGTTTTCATTTTTTAATCAAAAGAAAAATGATACAATATTGGCTCATTGGCCTTGGCTCATTTTCTGTGAAGAACATATATCAGAACACATTTTCAATGACCACACACTGTACACCCCCCCTACACATTTATATTACACAAAGGATGTTCAGGTCCACTGGACCCAGGACTAATAAACGTGTGGAAATTTTAGATCCTGTGTACCTTTACTCTGTCCTCCTCCTGTCAGGTGTTGCTGTTATTGTGTGTGTGTGTGTGAGAGAGAGAGAGAGAGAGAGAGAGAGAGAGAGAGAGATTGTGTGTAAGTGTGAGAGAGTGTGAGTGCAAAAGTGAGTTTTGTTTACCCCTGCCGTTCCGTACAAGGTTGCAATTCTAAAATGTGATCTAACAAAGGTAAAGGGAAAATATTAACCATATATGCTGTTTATATTGCATATAATTGGGATGACGTAAACATCTGTTGAGTATTTTAACATAAATTGTTTGATTATGTTGAATTAAAAACCCCAAAATGCAGCGGGTCCACCAGACCCCGAACACTGGCTGAATAACAAAACTATGAAGACCACACAAGGGTTAATATGTCCTGTGGCAACTCCTTATTTCAGCGGGATTTATGTGTATTATCATCAACTGTCAGTACTGTTATTTGCTAGTAATGTTTTGAGTGGCACGTACTGCTTTGGTAAGAGACCATCTGCAGGAACGTGAATGAAAATGAAGATTTTGTAGTGACTACTCCACCACATCAAATTCACCATGTTTGCTTTACATCCCCTGAAGACAGCTTCATTTAATTAACATGAGCATCTCTGGATTTCATTACTTGATCTTAAAATCAAACACATGATGCTCCCAAAGGTGTCTGGATATGATGATTTATGTGGTTTTGTATGAATAACCAATGAGCAGTATTTCCACATGAAGACCTTCTGTTTGGGTATGATAAGAAAACAACATCCTGCAGGGAGTAATGGAATGGAAGTATGTTCTTTATGTGTTGACACCGGAGGTTTCCTATTGTATGAGTATGTGCCTCTTCCAAACACAAACACATACTGAGCGGATGGGCAACATGTATTCAGACTACAAAAGCAAGTTACTGTACAACAAATCAACTCACAGCTTCCTTGTCAACATTCTGAAAAGTGTATCGTTGAAACAATTTTGCTCAAGTAAAAATACAAAGTACTTGGTTTAAGTATTTATGTATAAAATTACTGATCGATGAAGCATGTTTATGATTTATTCTAGCCAGCACTAGTCAGTAGGGAAGATTAGTGTTGAAATTTAATATGTATTGATCTGCAAATAAGCAAATGTTTTATATTATATATATATATATATATATATATATATATATATATATAAAAAACACTATTATAAATTCTAATTACTGATAAACCAAGTGTGCAAACAAGTGAAAATAACAAAATCTACCATACAATATTTATAAAACTGAGGAAAAGCAAATATGTGGTGACCAATAGTGCAAAAGGAAACCTCATGAATGGCAAAATGCATACACAGAACTCTAATTTTTATATCATTTGAAACAGCAGTGAAGTATTAATTTCCTTTATTTTGATTTTAAGGATAACAATATGTTTTTACGAAGTGCATTGGAGTAAAAAGTATGATATTATGCTTTGGAATGTAGGGAAGTAAATGTTCCCCAAAACTATAATGCTTTGATTAAGTACAGATTCTTACACAATGTTCAGTACAGTAACACAGTAAAAATACTGTCCACCACTGTAAATAGATGTATGAATTCTGACGTAATATAAATTACATGCTGTATGTTATTTCATTACTACATGTGTACTACAAGGATTTCTTGATAAACTTTCATGTCATGCAGGATAATTAACTGTGAAAGATAAAAAAAAAAAAAAAAAACCCACTGTGTCTAGAACTGAGTAGCAAGAGTAAAGTTGGCAGATTCGAAGCTGCATTCTTCCGGAGGGTTCTGTGTCAGCCAAGCAACTGTCATTGAGATGAATGGAAATGCTAAGGGATAGCTTTCTCCTGACTCAACAGATCAGTCATCTGTCGCTGAACCAAATCTAGGTTCGTTTAAGAACGAAATGCTCCAGTTTCTTCAGTTCATTTACTCAACATGCCACATCCGTCCAGTTTGTTCACAAATTACATGTCTTGCTCAGTGCTACTCCACTTATTCATTCAGACTCAAATCGCCAATTCGTTCAGTGCAAGGGCGTATTTGTTCAATGATACGCTCTGTCACAGCACAACATATAAGGAGATTTGCTTAGTCTCTGATTTGTTCGTACTACACTCTTTACTACACACGAGTCAGTGCAGTGAACAATTAAAAACACCACTAATTGATATTCAAACTGTGTGATGCGATGTTGTGACACAGTGATTGATTCCCTATCAGTTAAAGGCCCTGTTCATTTAGATGTGTCTGTTCTAATCCCCCTACAGCGTCCAGATGTGTTAATTGTTTCTCATTTGTGTGTAATGGATGGCATGTTTTCAAAATGTGGGCAACACGCCTGGACTATGCTACAGGAAATTGTGTAACAAGGAATGCAAGTCCAGACGCGGAAAATTTCCAATCACAGGCACACATGGGTGTTTGAATTTGCAGAATTACAGACAAATAGTCGGGCCTTGAATCACATTTAAATCCATTTAATCACATGTAATTGCATTTTTGTTCTGTTTTCATTTATCATGGGACCGTGTGAATTAGTGTAGATATTTGTTGTGCTACTGTATGTGAAACTTGTGTTTGCCGAAACGCTTCAGCAGACACCATCTGACAACAAGTTTGAATTACACGTTACAAGATTGCCACCAGCGTGTTTGTTTTCAAAGTCGATATTTTCATACAGTGTCTTTCAAGGTTTCTTTGTTTAGCACAACAGTAGGCCTTCCTTGCAACACAACAGGAGGCCTATAACACATCATTGTTGTTTTTTATGACAGCTTTTTAAATAGACACTTTTACTCTTGACTGTTTTCTTGCCCACTTGTTTTGTGTGAGGTATGTGTCTTCCTTTTATTGGATTGCTTCGAAACTTTTGAAAGATGTGCCTTGGAATGACTTTTAGAAGTAAGGAAACCCAAGCAAGTAGAGGGATGTCAATGAGGCGAAGCCAGAAATGTGACAGTATAGCTTCACTTTCAAGAAGACTAGCCCAAAATATTCCAAGATGTGTTTGACCACAAATGTGTTCTAGATTGGCTTCAACCCAGCAAGGCAAAAAAAATTACAATTAAAATAAGCATCCAATTAGTCAGTTTCATATTTATTGTATGATTTGTATATTGATACATATTGATATTTAATATATAGTAGCGGGTAAAATACTTTTAGCCTATTACTAATTACATAATATGCAAAGCTCAGGCAAGTAAATCTGATTAGTAATAGGCTAAAAGTATTTTAAAAGTGGTTACATTACCAAATAAACAAGCTTGATAAAAATGATAATTCTAGAAGAAAATTTCAGATAGCACTTAGAGGTTTTTGCATCTGAACTCTTCATATCGTTTTAGTTTATTTAAGTTCAGTAATTTCACTTAAATGGCAATTAATAGGTAATTTTCATTGCCATTTAAGTGAAATTACTGAACTTAAATATACGAGCTTGATAAAAATGGTAATTTTAGAAGAAAATTTCAGATGACACTTAGAGGTTTTTGCATCTGAACTCTTCATATCGTTTTAGTTTATAGAAATCCTTGTGGGAATGTGATTCATATATCTGTATGACTTGTTAATTCAGTGTCTTTCTCAAATGAATCACTCCAATGATGTGGTAACCTTTCCAACAATGGACCATGAAGAACTTGGCAAGTCTTCCTGCTGCCAGGTGTGCAATACTGAGACTCATTTTTCATTTGTACCTGTTGAATGACCTCTATTGGGGACACTGCAGACAATCATTTATCAGGAAATTTGGTTGGACACCCCATCAGAAAATGCCCAGACATCCATGATTAAAGCTCTGGAGCGATTTAAAAAGGCCACTGAGGTTGACTAACTTTGGTTAAGGCTGTCATTCTAGTATCCATCATTACTATTTTAACACATCAGTGCCCACATGATGCTGGATTATGTGGTGTTGTAATCTCTTTTGATCCAGATTTAATATGTCATTAGCTTGCTTATCAAATCTCTATCATTAATTCTACATAAGGTTAGACATAATCAATTCCATTAATTAATTCAATACATGCTTACATCATATAAAACACGATGAGGTCCTTTTTTTAATTTAATACAAAATTATAAAATATTATATGTATTTGGTTTGTCCCCTTTTTGCTTAATGAAAGTGCTCAAACTCCTGTGGACTCCACAAGTCTGTGCAAAACATGATGATGTTCAAAAGAGCATCTTGTGTTTCACTGAAAGCAAAGAGATAATACCTTTTGTACAAAAACATTTATACAATGAGATTAATTTTAAAAGATTGTAGGCTCAATCAATCAATCAATCAATCAATCAATCCAATTCAAAAACATATTCTTTAAACTGTAGAAGCCAAATAAACTTATTTACAAAAAACTATCCAAAAGAGATGAATGGATGCATAAATTATGGACACTCAGTTTATTTGTGAGAATTATTTCGATGAACAAAATGTGCAAGAATTATAAACTTTTTTTGGTCACAGCTTGATTTTCGCAAAAATCCAAAAGCCAATTGAAAAATCCTATTGGTTTTTTGTTGAGGGCACCAGGGTGATTGTAACTTCTGGGTTAGCCTACAAAAATAAGTCCTGCCAGAAGCACTCTATTACCCCCCACACATCAGGGGTCTATTAAAACTCAGGGGGCTCAGGAGAAATAAAATACCATTTCATCTCATATTGTAAAATACTTATAGTACAGGGCAATTCTGTCTGTGTAAAATTAAAGTAGGCCTATTCAACTTTGCTACATCAGAATCACTAATGTTTCATTATTTTAGTTTGTGAGAGTGAGAGATGTTCATTTTCTGATTTTAGATTGTAATTTTAGCTCCTGAAATGGGTCATAAACACCACTGACATTACTAGAGCACAGAGCAGTTGAAGTAAATAGAAAACATGGCTCAGAAGGATGTTTTTTTGTTGTTGTTTTTTTGCATGGATGGAGCAAGAACATAATGTAAGTAATGTAAATGCATGCTCACATTTCAATTGAATGGTACATTTTGCCCTCTTTAATTGAATGCAGTTAAACAAAATGTACAAAGCAGACTGTTGAAATGACCTCAGCATTAACAGCAAGATAACACGGTTCATCTGTCTATCAGATGCGTTCATTAGTTCCAGAGCCATTGCTTCAAAATAACTATATAACGTCAGTCGTGTTTGAAATAACTTCCTTTTGTGATCCAATGTGACTTTTGACAGAATAAAACAGAAAATGTAGCTATTATTTTATAGTATTCCATACAGTCTATGTCAATTAACGTTGCATTTTAAATATACATCATTCTTCTGAAAAAAAAAAGCAGAGATGGCTTTAAGAACACAGATAAAAAATATATCATCACAGTCGTGTGTTTATTGTCTTCATGTTTCATCAGTCAAAAAAATTGTATATACATATACAATTACAAGGACATTGTGCACAATAATTTCAGACATTGCAAATTTTATTCTTATGGCTTGACTTGATTGCATGTAATATGTTTAAGTGGTAATTGGGTTGTGTCAATTTAAAACGAAAAAAATTAAGTTTGAAAACAACCGCTGAGCGATAACTCTCTCAAGCAGGCTGAACACAAATATTGTGTTTCGCTCATGAACGAATCAGTCTCTAAATATATATATATATATATAATATATATATATTTTTTTATTATTATTATTATTATTTTTTTAAAGTAAATTAAGTGTGAATGAAAGTGGAAGTAAAAATGTTGAACCCCCCCCCCCCCCCCCCCCCCAAAAAAAAATGTAAGCTGTATGAGCAGTTTGTACAAAAATATATGGATGAGATGACATAAATTCATACTAATTTTGCAAACAATTCATCAATTTGCTGTCAACCAACTCAAAAAAACAAACAAACAAAAGAATCAGTCTTGAAACCAATAATTATCAATTAAATTGACGGGGTCAGTATATAAACAAAACATTTGAAATGACTCATGACTTAGGACTGGAATATACTCCACGACTTTTACAATCTGAACAGATTTTAAAACACTAAGAATCATACACTTGCTGACTTTGTAAATGGTTACAGAGGAAAAAAACTGAGTATCATATCATACTGTATACAACTGAGGATCACAGACTACGACTTTCACATTGTCCTGAACACAACACGTGCCTCTAACTTGTTATGTTTGCATCCGTACGTCCAGTTATGCAAAGATAGAATTGGTTATTCAGTAATGAATTATTAATAGCACTGTTAAGGAAGAGTTCAATCGCTAAATTTCTTATGCATGGATTTATCTCTGTCTGCACAGCAGCAATATTTACACTATTCTCATTTGTACTGTACATTAGTTGCTTATTATTATCCTAAAAAGACCTTTTTGCAGAGCAGTGTTGGGGAAGCGGCACATGGTTTCGCACATCTCTCCGGCTCCACTGACTCACCCGCTGTAGTCTTCTATTCACTCCCCCCATCCAGGGCTTTGAAGAGAAAGCCTCTGGGATAACAGCAAACCAATTAATCTTTCCTATAATAGACCGAAAGCTTGTGGATTATTGTGCTGATTGGAAAGTTTGCTTCAGGAACTTAATTAGCTTTGCAGGTTTACCCGACGACCAAATCTCCTCTGACTCCTCTATTAATTTAATTCTTAATATAATTATCACACATTGTCCTCATTATCGATTGACTCAGGTTACATGAATGAATGGGGGGTGTTCTCTGTAGCCTTCGTGATCCTGGTGCTATAATAACTTTTGTTATTATAAGTAAATGTGATGCATGAGACCCCATCTGTCTCCCACCTTTGTCTTGCAGCTCTAAATTACCAAAAGAAATTGTTGTGCAGGTTATAAATGCATTTTCCATGAGGCAGAGGCTGATGGGAATTAATTGAGCCTGACACTTGGCGGATCTTTGTGACGTCTTCTAAGTGAGTGGGCTGACTTCTTGTAATTGATTCCATCACGGGTGAACACGTGTTCTCGACCCCAGCAGAGATAACAGCTGGTTCTTTATGTTCCAGCTCTTTTCTAGCAGATAACTGACGGGCCCTGAAAACACTTGGGCCAATTTTGATCAAATTGAGCTTCATTCATGATTGATTCCTGTTGGTCACGCAAAAGCATTTCTTTAGGGGGGAATCATTATGCTGTCCTATCCTGCTGTTCTGTGTATTGGACAATTTTGTCTCTATTTGTCCAATGATAGTGGTGCAGTTTTTTTCTGCCTGTACGATGAGTGTGCAAGCAACCCCCGAAAAAAAATTCAAACGTAAAAAACATCTTTTAAATTGACTCTATAAAGACACTTTACTAAAATGCATTCTAATTTGAATGTAAGAACTGATTCAAAATGTAACTAATTTGCTACAAAAAGCCTGAATTTCCTCACAGGGACATGGAAACACTAAATGATGTAACATTGTGTAACCCTACAGTACACTGCTACTTGTTTGAGAATTTGTTGGGAAACCTACATTGTTTTGAACAGCTGATATACTTAAGGCAATTAAATCATGTTGTTCAGTTACAGTAGTCAGTTATTAAGTTAAATTAGTAAGTTCCGATTACTGTTAATTGCCTCTAGAAATGCTTGAAGTGGATTTAAGTTCTTGATCATCAGAAACAACAGCTGCCCATTTTTCACCACCAAACTTTGATTTCGTCTTTAAAATACAACACAGAATCCTCTCCCACACGTCCCATTGGATTAGCATTTCGGGCAGCTCCTAAAGCATGCTATTTTGGTTACAAATCTTGCGGGATTTGTTGAGGACTGTGGGTTACTGTCATAGGGGTTGAATATAAAGTCCTAAACGTAATCAAATATAAAAGCCTTCCGGGAACTTCCTAAATTGTCCCTTTAAAATGAATGTTGAGTACTGATATGTGACGACTGTTAAAAAGTTAACTAAGATAGCATTCAATATTATTCAGCTTTCAAAAGAATATATTATAAACGTTTTGTTTTTCACAAAAATGGTATCCCATTATGAACTTTTATGAAATGTGTTTGTGGATATGTCAGTTTCAAATAATTGCTTCTAAATTGATTAAACTGTAAGATGAAGATATGGGAGTGTTTGAGGTCCATCCATCGATGGTGTCGATGAATCGATGAGTCACCATGGAAACGGACGCTAAGAATATTACTTCCTTCTTATGTTTAATGGTGATTTACATACTTAGTGCATATTTCCAACTGGTGGGTGGTTATGCAATATTTTTTTCAATCTTTCGTTCAATGTTTAATCTTCAATCACTGAGAATATTAATTATATTGTTTGCTTGATGCTTATATAATAATGCATATCACATGCATTTTATTATAGAAATACATTATAACATAGAAAGCAACACATTTTAAAAAGATTGAAAAAAAAAACAAAAAAACAAAAAAACATTTGAATGCAGATCCATGATGTGTGCGATGACAATAAAATACATAATAAATATGTAATAATTAAATAAAGTTTTTTGTTAAAGTTTTTTTTCAAGTTTTTTCAAAAATCATACATCAAATATGGTTCCAAACTCTCTTCTGTTCTAAAGTTTTCTTGCTTTTCACTAAGGGAACTGTGAATTGCCCAAAGCTATTGGAACAGCATGAAATCAGAAGAGAGGGTAAAACAAACAAGACTGCTGTCTCTTTATATATTGTTTTATGCGAGCCATTCATTTGTTTTGTTATGTTTGTTTGTTTTTGAGCTAAAGACGTTGTCATCGTCTAAAACGCATATGCATGCTATGTTACTTTACTTCATGAACAATTACAGACCCGAGTTCTAAGTGCTTTCACATTCATGTCAACTAACTCTCATTAGAGTATTAGTAGACTTAGTAGATTAGAGTATTGCTTAATATCTGCTAACTCTTTATTGTGATGCTCCTCCAACTAGAAGTAACCTTGCACCTACATGTCAACTTATTCTAACCCTAACCCTACCAGTCTACTAATACTCTACTAACACCCTAATGACACTTAGTAGACATGTAGATGCAACATATAGTCAACATAATGTGTTAAAGGGACCATCAAAATAAAGTGAAACCCATCCATCTACTCTGATTGTTAATGGGTCTCTCGACTGAGTCATAAATGTGAAAGAAACAAAATCAATTTATTATTCAAATAAATAAAAAAATATATATTTAACTAATTCAACTTGGTTAATAACCCGAAGTAAATTTGACCATTAGGTATCCACTTATAGTATTATAATGGGTTTCATAAATCATGCTTGGTGTTTTTTTGTATTTTTGCATATACAAGCTATTTTCTTTTTATATTAAAGTGGTACTTCACTGCATACAAAATGGGTTTTCAATAACTTGGCTGCCTATGCAGTAGAAAGGCGAAAACAATTGAAATTGGTGCTACCTGACTAGAGAGGTAGTCCCTTTTGTCAAATCAGTAGGAAAATTCATCACCCATAATGCACTGGACATGTTGCCGTCCAAGGCCACTCTCACCAGTCTGATTTAGATACACTTGATCAGAGTCAAATACCACCGTGCTTCAGTAGGGAATACTTCTTAGCAAACTTTAAGTCACAATGGGTGTCGACTTGTGTTGTTCATGGGTGTAGGAATTCAAAGAGTAAACGTTTAGCGGGAGTGAGTTACTTCGGGTTTCCAGTGAAGAATCCAGCGTGTTGTTGTTACCAAGGCTTTTTGCATTACCGAAGATGTTCTCAGTGTTTGTCATGTAGTTGCTATAGGGTGAACTGGGTGGTTGTTTTCTGGTATAAGTGAAAGAAAATCCCACCTTCAAGTTTATTAATATCTGTTCCCTAGATATGCTTTGGATCCCTCCAAGAGGAATTTCCTTTTTTAATTTTCATTTGTGTGCCAAATTCTACTGCTTGAGCTATATAAATGCCTGTAAACACCTCTACATAAAAGACAATTTAATATTAAGAGACTGGATTATCTAGTGTTGTTCATATCACTTATGAGCAAATGATTATCCCTTTGTTTGACCAATGATGACATGCTTGGCCCTGATGTAAGTCTGTTAGATTGTTCTGGGCTGTGTTTCCCGATAACGTTGCCTGTTAGCGTGCTACAAAGACTCTTAAGGTGTAACTTAACTAAAGGTATACCATTTCTAGGCGTGTTCCCCGAACCATAGCTTAGGAAGCTGCTTAAGATATACCTTCTTACGTGCGATGTTACCCGGTGCTGTCCGTGGCGATGGTGGTGAATCTGCTGATATCGACGGCTCGAGAATCAATTATTCTCTCGTGCAGGGGCTGTTTCACTGCATTATGTGAGAAAGCGGTGTTCTTTATAAAAGAAACACTTAAGAAATAGTTGAAATTGCCTTTATTAGGACTCATGGGATATTATAAAAAATAATCCAAACTATAATAGCCTATAATAGCCTAGCCCACATATTTAAAAATTGTATCATATATTGCTGCCATGATAACCATTTCAAATTTTTACGTGCTTTCTTCTCTTTCCCATTTTTGTTCGATGAAATATTGTTCTTGTAAATACGTTCCAGCATTTCAGTAATAAAAGTGTACATCTTACGTACGGTGCTCGGCAGTGATCAAAAAGGATTTAAACAGTGAATTTTGAATCTCTTCTTGTAAACTCAGAGATGTGGATTCAGACGACAATTAAATCACCACATGACCTGTTTGTCAAAAAACAGTAGGTACTAATTCGGCCAGGGATTTTTACGCGGGTTGGGTGAGAAAAAACACTGATATTATGGATTCGGACGGCACTAAAATCACCGACTTACCCCTGTAAATGTTTAAAATACGAGCCCATGAGAAACAATTAGCGTCCGAATAGGACTTAACTGACAGTAGCCTATGCTTTCACTGGCCTTTAAAAGTGCTCTTTAATTAAATTAATAATATAATTTATATATGATAATATAATTAAAAATCTAACAACAATCAGTGTAAAGACAGTTTTATTCTTTGCATGAAATCACTTGAATTAGCCTAATTGAACACTGTCTGGGTGTATTAAAACTTCAGAATTGTATTCGTATAGACCTGCAACAGTGATAAGGTAAAGCTAAGAGTAGTCCAGACCAACCTTCCGAATGTATGACTTACAGAAGGTATACTTAACTAAGAACGTTTCGGAAAACAAGTATTATCGATAAGGTACAGCTTAAGGTGTAACTTAAGAACGCCGTAGTGTTAAGAAGGTTTTGGGAAACGCAGCCTTGGACCTTTTTTTTCTTTTCCACTAGGTGAACACACATCTCCCTATATCACCTTAGCCAGTTTCACTAGTTAAACACGGTGGCTTGGGTAACACTGAAGCCTTGCAGCAAGAAGGTCCTCAGTTCAAGTCCCTGCTTTACCAGTTGGTCTTTCTGTGTGGAGTTTGAATGTAGGCATGGATTTCCTCCGGTCTCCCTCACAATCCATAGACATGCATCATAGGTGTATTGATAACTGACTGTGTATGTGTGTGTTAGTCTGTTGTTAAACTGGTCATGCGTTCCCGACCTATGTTCACAACATAGGACAAGTGGTTTGGAAAAATGGATGAATGGAAAATTATAATTATAAAATGAACTTTTAGAGCTAACTGCTATGTGATCTTTCTTCTACTGATATTAGTGTCAGAGTCACGGTTTTCTCTCTCCTCCTGGGAACAGCGGTCGATAATAACATAACATTGATCCGTTCATAAAGTGATTCTGAGAAGCTCCATGCAAAGGTATGAGAAAAAAAGAAACTGATTAACATTTCCAGTCACAGTAACAATTTGATCAATAAATGTAATTGGAAACAGGAATTTGAATTAAGAGTTAATGATGTAAATTAACATGATCGTTTACAGCATAAATATTGGTGGGAATTTGCCTAGTGGTGACTGGATAATGAAACAGAAGAAACCCTTCTTATAATTTCAGTTGTCGTCTTGGATTGTTCTCCCTCTTCCTTAATGTTTATTACACTCACCTTATGGCATTATGCTGAAATGTGCAGTCTAGCATAGCTATTTGCTGTGCCTTCTTAGTTCTGCCCAAGATAAGGACAGTCAATCACAATCCCAAGCATCAGAAAAAGTGTCATGATGCGAACAAAATGACTGATCCCTTTTGCAGATAGGCCTGATATCTCAGGAGAGTTAATCGATACTGGTCAAAACAGGGCATGGGGAAAGTCCATTTGTATGCATGGACTCATTAAATCTGACTCGATTGCATCTAAGCTGCAACTGCCAGACCCACAAAAATAACTGTAATCAATAAATAAACACTACTTGACCAAGACTGGGCCCAGATAGTAGATTACTGATGGAGTTCAAAATCTTGAAGTAAACAGGACACATAGGGACTGAGGTTTAATATAGAATAGATTTAATGCACTCATTTGAATAATCTTTAGAGCTGTTTTCAGAAAGGCTGGGGACGCTCCTATCAACCCTGGGTTTTTGAGCTAAGAGGATAACACAAGTGGTGGTAGGAGGGAAGTATAATTGGTCTCACTAACTCAAATGAGCTTTGGTATGCAGTGGTGGGGTGAGTTCATAAGACTTATATATTGAATCCCTATTACAATGCCTCAGATGACTTGGGTGACTAATTGAATCCCTAGTCCTCTCGTGTATTTCTGCACTTCCTGTTACAGAGGACTTGAAGATGATGTGTGTCTTATTTTCAGTGGTAACCCTGCTGAAATATCCAGGATAAACCAGTATGTATTCCAGCGTAGTCATGCTGTTATCAATCGAGCTGGTCCACTAGCACTCCCTCTTCCCATGCTGGTGAGCAAACCATCATCCAACGTTGGACCTGTATGCAAAACATACCTTTAGCTGGTGACCAGCAATGCTGGATTTTTCAGCAGCGAAAGTACACACTTGCAAAATTAACTAAGTAAAGCATGCATATGTAGATTGATTTTGTCAATACCAGTCTCTGTGACATATCGACTGATATTTATATGTTTTATGAATCATTTTCTTAGCCAAGTTAATTTACGGAATGCTATCAGGAAAGCTAGGTAACTAAGTTTGTTAAATGAATTCACAATATGTACACGTTCATTATTAATCTTGTGCCTATTATGATGAAAACGGCTTTGTTACTGTTTCTTGTCCCCTCCCATTGACAGTTACTAATTATTACATTACATAAATCACATAACACTCTCAGAAAATAAAGTACATAATTGTACCTTTAGGGCAGGGTTCACCAATCTCGGTCCTGGAGGGCCGCTGTCCCTGCAGAGTTTAGCTCCAGCCAGCTCCAACACACCTGTTTGAAAGTTTCTAGTATGCCTAGTGAGACCTTGATTAGCTGGTTCAGGTGTGTTTAATTGGGGTTGGAGCTAAACTCTGCAGGACAGCGGCCCTCCAGGACCGAGATTGGTGAACCCTGCTTTAGGGGTACAATGGCTTGTCACTGGGGCTTTACCCTCAAGGGTACAATATTGTACCTTAACCTTTAAAAGAAACGGTACATATATGTACCTTTTAATGCTTTTTGACCCTCAAAAAGGTACATATATGTACCTTGAGGTCCAATAATACTTTAGTGTAGATTGTACCTTGGGGGACAGAAATGGACTCCTACTGTACCCTTATTTCTGACAGTGTATACACCTCGGAAAAACAGAGGTCCGGTAACCTCATAGCGTGCTACGGCCAAACATTTCTCTGTTTTTGACCAGCCCAGCTGGCCCAGCCAGTGGTGTGATTTTGAGGCGAGACTATCTGAATATGTTCTACCTTCGAATATGCACTGGGTCAGATAACAAACATTTCATAAAAAATTAGGTGATATATATTCAAATGACGTACCTGTACTGCTTTTGCCCAGATTCTGAATTGTGCAACAAATGGACACTTTACCATACCATTCAATCATGGGATAGGAGTCAACATATATAAATCAACGGGAATGGCGTAATGGCTGATTTTGTACTGTTGGTCACAATATATGCTGACATGGTGAATATACTGTAGAATGTCCTGATTGTACATATACTTAAAAAAAAAAAAACGTATTTAATTTATAGTTGAGAAATACATTCTTTATCAGCAATCAGCACGTTCTTTTGAAAGTATGTTATTTCATGCAGCAATGGGATCAGCAATGAGGACTATACCACGACCCATTTTTAAACCACAGGGGAAAATCAAGGGATTTGTTCTCTCTCTCTCTCTCTCTCTCTCTCTCTCTCTCTCTCTCTCTCTCTCTCTCTCTCTCTCTCTCTCTCTCTCTCTCTCTCTCTCTGTACTTCTCTGCCTTACAGGTACAAATCTATTTTTCTCCCAGACAAGGTGATTTCATCAGGTTTTGCTATTTTTGTTTAGACATTTTCATACGATAGACCCCACAAGAACAGCAAAACATGCACACAGAGATGAAACCTCATATGTGAACTTTGCGTATGCAGCAATATTCAGTTAAAACAGCGCTCGTCACGTGAAGTTTGCAAGAGACTTGATTCCAATACACTTTAGACTTTAATCCATTAGCATGTTGCTAAGCTAATGGTGCGATACTCTAATAAGCATAAAAATATCTTGTACACACAAATGTTAGCTAAAATATTCTAGGAAATAATGAAATTTGTAATTAGATTGGACTATTTATCAATTCATTTGTATTTGTAGTTATTAACATTTTGAAGTAAATGTTATACAGAAAAGGTAAATGTGGGCCAGAGAAAATGCACTTTGCCAGGAATACACTCTTCATCTTAAATTAATAAATAAATGTTAAATCTTCCTTTTGTCAAAACCTATGCTCTAGGTGGCATTTGAGAGTTTAGGGTGTTTCATCTCATCCACTCAGCAATTAGAGGTTCATTTCACAGTAACCAAAAAAAAAATCTAATCACATGTCAGTCTCTGGAGATTTCACCTGTACAATATGATTACCTTTTAATATAATATCAGTCCATCTTAATTGGATCTGACATCCTATATGAATATCAAAATGCAATATTTGCTCAGTATGTTTAAAAAAAGAAAGAAAAGAAAAACATGTTCAATAAGCAGACACCATTATTTTCTAAATTACAGTCTTATTTTACAGACTTGCATAGTTTATGTAGGGTGGGTTAGATATTGAATTACAGATACTGAATTACACCAAGAGTAATATAGCCTATAGATTATTTATAAATGATTTGGTGCAATTTTGAGGCAGGCTTCCTGTGCAGACTTAAAGCAATCACCACTGCTAAGTTAAGGTTTTGAGCTCTTCTCTTACAATGCTTTCCACGTTTTCACAAATCTTCATAATGCGTTTTCATTCTATGTTAGAGCAAAACAAATTGTCATGATTTCACTTCCGTAAAATAAGATTCGGGTAAAAAAAAGAAAAAAAAAACATAGATAAGCCTCTTTGATGTGTCTATGTAGGAAAGCAATCTGAGATATTTTAAAGGGTTGTGTTCAGAGGCAAACCCTTTTCCCTCTTGCAGTAAACTAGTTTGCCCACTAAACTCCACGGCAATAAATTCCTTATGTGATCTAAGTATACACATACAAATGGTGTCATATATAAATTATTTACAACTGAACCAATTATAGACTACTTAGAAGTCTACAAATAATAATTTATATGATTTTTACTGTGTTTCTGTTCATATTTTGCACTACACTGTCCATAACAATCACTCACACCATGTGATAGTGTACTCGCACTGTGAGTTAGCCCAAATAACACACAATATTTTCCATGTTTTGAGCGAACTTATATTTTTCTTTGCTACATTGACAAAACTGTTCATGCACACAGCCGTATTACCATGAGGTATTAGCTCTCTTTACATAGCATGTGCCAAGCCTTTGATTTGAGGGTACGTTTACACGCAACGATGTAATAAAAATTTTTTAAAACGGAATCGTTTTTCCTTTTTATTTTTCTTGCACAAATAACAACGTTTTCAAAATGATCCCCGTTCACATGGATCGACAAAAATGACTAAAAACTCTGTATTCTTCTGCCAGGCCTGTAGTTGGCGATGTCTCTTTGTAAAGAAACACTACAGACTGAACACGTAATGTGATGATGTCACCGTTTCCACAAATTCTCACTTTTTGTAGTTTACACAGAGACAACAACATTTTCTTTGGCACTTTGAAACCCGTGTTTTAAAGTTCGTGTTTTCAGGCCCCCCAAAAAAGACAATGTCGTATAAATGAACGGCCAAAATGCATAAAATGTGTTCAGTTTTTAGTTGAAAACGGTGTTGTGTAAACGGCCCCTGAGTCAGTACTCGGAAACCTACGACATGTGCTGTAATGCTGCATATTGTTATAAGCTTGCTCCCAAAGGACAATCTAAGAAAAATAGGGCCCAATCTTAACATGAAGGTATTTTCTGTATTGATTTTTCATAGGAGTTGTACTGTATGTTGAATTATGCATTGCATTGTGTTGCGTTTTAAGGTCAAAGGAAATGGATAATGTCTTATAGCAAAAAATTACATTTTCCGGGTTTTCTGTTTTTTCTTTTCTTAAAATGCAACAGTAATATATAATTTGAATTCAATAGCACAACCTGAAAAGGCATTCGGATGACTAATTTAATTAGAATCACTTTGTATTGCACTTTTTAGGCAATCACTACAAACCTACAAAGAATGCTTAAGTCTTGTTAACAAGTTTTTTTTCTTCTTCTTCTTTTTTCCTCTGATTACTGCTGCAGAGCATCAATATAAATAGACACACAAGCCTTTCCCTGTAGGGAATGATGTAAACACCCACAGACAATCCCTGTGGCCCTGACATATACAGCAGTTCTTGGATTCATGAGCTAATTAGTTTGAATTTCCCACAGTTCTCAGTTGATATGTGGTAAGACTGTTTGGACATGAATGTGCAGACAGTGAGGAAAACTCTTTGCCCTGGGGAAAAGTTTAACTTTCTCTTTATCCTATTACGATGAAAATAGGATTCTTGGTCCACGTTATTGATGTTGTGCCCATCTCTGTGAAAGCCCTGTCCATCTGACTGCAATACCCTGTCTCCTGCATATTGGTTAGGTGATTCATTGGTCTTTAAATGAGTGTGGATTTCATTACTAGTGAAAGGGTCATTTGTCCCCATTGTTTTTGTAGACTCAACTACCTGAAGAAGAAAAAAAAAAAACCTTTACTTTTGGCCAAAGAATGGCTCCTCCAGTGTTTGAATATGAACTCGCAATGAACTTGATGTAGGTCACTCGCACAGAATGGAGAGATTGTGCCAGTAGAATTACTGAAATATGCATTACATCAGAAACAATAATAAATGAGACCTCTGAGAGATTAATTATACACATTAAACATTATTTATTCAGTAATTTGCCTTGGTTTAAATTCAGGGGGTATAAAAATTCTACACACCCCTGTTAAAAATGTAGTTTTCTTGAGATTTAAAGTAGTCATGACTGATATTTTCCCACATTTAATGTAATCTTGAAACTTTACACTGCCCTTCAGTAACAGTCACACAATACACTAATATGTGCATATTATCTTTATATATATATACAGTATGTTTCAACTATTATGGTCAAAATGAAATTGGTCAGATTTTGTTCAAGATCAGGCTGGTTAGACATAGATCCGGGTTGCTAAAGACCCGACTATGTAATATTGATTGCTGATGCATTTAAGGGTTAATTAGACGTAACAATGATTAGCTAATTTGGGTTGCATAATCACTAGATTCCCTTTATAACATGCTAGTTAGTTGTTTAAAATATGCATGGAATTATGACATAGGTAAAAGCAAACCTACAGATATGTGAAATCTATAAATCATGTTAAAATCAAGTAAATCCCCTTTAGACTAAGTAAACAAACCACTTCTGCTAAGTAAATATGCTGCTGATTTCAGGGCACTGATTATTTAATGCGGAGAACACATGATTTATTTTGACAGGATGAGTAATTTAACGGCAGAGGAAACATAATGCCAGAGAATGCCTAATCCTGCTAATCAACACTCAAAAGGATTGGTATCATACTAAACCACAGGCAAACACTCTATCTTGCATTTAAGATCCTTTTAGAGGAATTCTTGTTCATTAACAATGCAGTTTTGCTTCTTGGAGGAGCACCAATGAGGTCACGCGTGCAGAGAGGAGCTAATGCACATATGCTCAGGGCACTGTGCAGAACAGAGCAGCTTTACTCTAATAAATGAGTATTCCTTTGCATCCTTGTTATTAAGATCTTTGAATACTAGCAGGATTCAAAAGAAACAGGTGTTTAACCTATGTCTTCAGGGATTGTATTATTATTATTCATTATATTATTAATTGCATAAGTACTGTAGCTCAAACTTCACAGTTTATTTGTTTCCACTGTCCGTGCCGTTTTAGTGCCAGATTCGCTGAAGAAATGATATGCATGTCAGGTAAAAGTGTCTGGTTAAACTGAAATACTGAAAATATATCCCCCCTCAGGAAAAAAAATTAAAAAATCTCCTGCTACAGTAAGTCATTTAGAATTTGAAGACAAGCAGCATGAGACAAAAAATCTTAAATTTCCTAGATGTTTTTTTGTAACACTTTAGTTTAGGGTGCAATTCTCACTATTAACTAATTGCTTAGATAGGCTATGCTATGATATTGGCTGATTATTAGTACTTTTAAAGCACACATTAATGCTTTATTCTGCATGACCATATTCTAGATCCCTTAATCACCCAATACCTAAACTTAACAACTACCTTACTAACTATTAATAAGTTTATTGAGGCAAAACAATCACAGTTAATAGTGAGAATTGGACTCTAATCTAAAGTGTGACGTTTTTGGATGGATGGATAAACCAAAATGTCCTTAAAAATCTCCCCCAAAAATTGTCAATTCATTCAATTCAGTTAACTCAAAGGCTTTAGTTTTGTCACATCATTTGTCTGCAGATATTTGAACAAATGTTATTATTTTAGTAATACACTTATTCATACATCCATTGCAAGTGGTGTTGCACATAAAATCGTTCCCTGTTCATCCGTGTTAGATATTGTCTTGCCTGGCAATGGTGATGTTTTCTGAGCATAAATTTCAATTTCAAGGTAATTTCCTCAGGTTAAGTTTGTTGCTTAGCAGTTCATTTCACTGGCAACTAGATCATTTCAATGCCTTGTAATTTATGTTGATGTGTTATAATGGTGATTTTCCCATTAGTTCACTGAAGCTTCACAATTATTCAGCAGTTTTCCAGCAGAGCACAGTGACTAAGAAACTGTTTTACACTATCTCCATGGAAACACTAACAAGTCCCCAGTGATTTAAGCTGATGGTTTGACATAAGATGTCTTTGCAAATGTCTGTGTTTCTCTGATACAAAACGCCAATGAACAATACAGTGTGTGAAGGCCGTAGGGTCTGAAAGAATTCAGTTGATCCAATTTTACAGACCCCTGGATAACACCCACACTATGCAGTGTGTGTGTGTGTGTGTGTGTGTGTGGTTCAAGTATTCCCCACATTGTGGGGACAAATCTTTGACCTTGTGAGGAGATTTTCTTTGTCCTCACGAGAAAAAACACTTATAAATCATCGTAAATCTAATCTTCTTTAATAGCAGCATTAAAAACGAGACACTATGGAAGCTCATTCTCGCCTATAGAATAAAAAATAAAAAAACCTTATAAATCACAATAGTGTTCAACAGTTGGTTTCTGGGAGTAAAAACTCCATTAATTGAATTTTAATTGAAATTGATTTTGATTTTGAACGGTCACTTATAAACCTATGAACCTTTAACTTCACAGTCTTACCGTGAGCTATGAGATTGTTAATCGATGGAATTTGTTTCTTCTGAAGAACTCAGCCTGCGTTATTTCAGGCTATTTTTTAAATAATCGTGTTTAACAGTGAAATTCCTGGTGAAAAACTATATTACTCATGCTTTATTATAAAGAAGGAAAAGGGACCTTCCCAACCTCTTATGCTGGTACACATTGTATGATTTTGGGCTGTCCCAGATGAAAGATGACCAATCGTGGCGATTTCTGTGGTCGTGGCTCCTAAACGTCGTACAGTGAGAGAGGTTCAAGATGGCAGTTGTCATGATCTTGCGACCAAAGATAGTCTGCGATAATTTTCTGTCAGTGTGATAAATTTAGCATAATCAACTCTCAGTGCGTTTGCTGCTACGACCAACATCTACTGACTAGCCAATAAAAATTAAATGGTGAATTGATCAATGCAACATGATGCTAAACTTAACACTACTTACCTCAAGCTCCATTTGCAAAATTGGCATGCTAATTATGTCTCTAGTAGGCATTAGAAGCACACAGTTCCAATGTCATGCGTGAATATGGTGATGAGGCAGAGCAATCCACAGCAGACAACACATATTCAGTCTCAGTTGGTAAGGAGACATGGAATAATATATGCAGTCATTTTTATTTCAGTCTGAATAAATGTAAACCATATTTGTTCAATCAATTTGTACAAAACAACCACAGCAAGGATATTAAACCTCCAAGTACTTCAGAACATAATCATATGCATTTAAAGCACCCGACTGCACCCTCTCGCTAGTCTCTACGCCCAGGTCTTTCTCTAAAAGCACATAGTCACGCATTAGTGCTGCCTCTTTCCAAACCATGTCTGCATTTGATGCACAAACATACCTCTCCAATCACCCAGTGGCAATTCAAATCTCCAATGCCATCTGTGATATGATTTGTACTGATTTAAGACTATATTCTAGTGTGTAATGTTGCTTTTGTCATTCCCCCACAACAAAATACCCTCTCTGGCTCACTTTGCACATAAATTTGTCCCCCAGCTCATAGTGAACAGGTGCACATGACAATTGAATTTGTGGTGGGACAAGCTGTCCATTGTACAACTGACATCTGGACAAGCAAACTCTCCGCAAATGCATATTTGCCCTTGAGGAGGTGACTGTGCCATGCAGTCAGGGAGGCAGGTGCTGTAACATGACAGCGCTACTGCAAATCGATTTGTTAAATGAGGGTCACGGTGTTGCCAACATTCAGGAACATATTGGTCAGATGGTATACTTCCCTCTCAGACAGATATGAGAGCGAGATTCTCACTGCAGTGTTTTGTAACTGATTAAACCAGCAATATGATCAGGGCCATGACTAATTACGACCACATCTGATGCGTGGCACATTACTTAGTGGTAACAAGTTCCTCGAAAGTTTGCCAGAGCTTATGTTATGTCATCTGTCTGACAAAAAATATTTGGAATCATCTAGAGATCCAACAAAGCCACAGCAAAGCCACCTAACTGATATTCAAGGCCTCCTACATACAGCATGCTATTATACAAGATGTTTCAACTTGGTGCAATTCCATCATGCATTTTCCCAAAGCGGTCATGCTTTCAGAAGTGTCCTTGTAACCCTGGGGACTAAGACAGACATAAGGGAACATTGTTACACCATCAGTGGGAACTACTGTTTTGAAGCATCTCTGCAAAGCACAAAGCTTATACAAACACATCAATTACGGAAACACAAACCTGAAATGTCAAGAAACATCTAACCTCATTGGTTCTCGAATGTCCAAACATCTTGACATCTGAGGTTCATGTCACTATGTTTGATGTAGTAGGCTATGTGTGCAATGATCAATGTTTTGATTGGATCCGAGAGTGAATAAAGGATTACATGATTAAGTTCTCAATACTTTTATGTCCTTTTTGGAGCTTGAACGTTATGGTTTTTTTTTTTGTCATACAGAAGAAAGAAGCCAGTCAAGTTTGGAACGACATGAGCGTGAGTAAATTAATTTTCATTTTTAAGTGAACTATTCCTTTGACACAAACCCACTGTGACACTAACTTGCAGTACATTAGTGTCAGAGGTACAGTGAGAGATACAAGCGCACGTGCACATGTTACGTTGGAAGTCTTACTTGGTACTTGATATTACCAATACTGTAGAAAGACTGGTATCTCTACTAAATGAAAAGGATTTTATTAGGTTAAAGTGGTATCAATGTAGTCTAAATGCCTGAAAGAAGGGTGGTGTTTTTGCTACTACTGAGTCAACAACGAGTGAGTCAACCCAATACTGCATGGAGCAAAGTTAACTATGAACACTCCACACTTCCTCCTCCATTACTTCTCCAGATGGAGAGATCTGGTCTGTATCACTAACATCTCATCCAGTGGCAGTAAAAAATCTTGAACTGGCACTTGAAATTCTTAACAGTCTTTTAGCACAGCAGAATCTCTCATTCTTAGTTGCAAATGCACCAGACATAAGAAAGAAAATGCTTATCTTCTACAAACTGAACAGCTTTATCCACATCAGTCAAGCAACTTCCATGCCTTCTGACTCTGTACTTTGCGTCCCAATTCATCAACAGCAAATTGCTCCAACACTGGCCAAGGTGCCTTTCAGTGCGGTGCAGTAACAGCACTGAACAGGGAGCATAGCACACACTGGATGTTTTTACATCCAAACACTGAATGGAACAGAATGAGGGTTCTTGTGATTATATGTTTTCTTTTGAAAAGATTTTAGACACATTTGTTTGAAGTGGCATAATTCGATTTTTGGGGTCTGCTATAACACATTTACATGATTTAATGGTCAAAACACTTCTTTTTTTTTTTTTTTCATACAGTACTGTTGCTCGTTTCTCTTTAAAGCCATTGCCTTTGAAAATGCCTACTCTAATTGGTCAGTTGGCCCTGTCTGGCGTGATTGGAGCGTGTTTTGGAAATGTAACTGCACCATAATGGGGTCTCTGCTCCAGAGGCTTTATAAGCAGCTGTATACAGTATTATATTTATGGTAACCGACGTTGGTATTGCCGTACCAGTTTGAACCCAATTTCTATAATGAGAGTGTATCCTTGACATAGCAAAATCACTTTCCCAGCTGCTCTTTAAGGGGGGTCCAAGTCAGTAGGCTGAAGTTATGCAAATGTGTAACATGGTGATGTGTCTATGTCACAAAAATAATGGCAGGACTACAAACGAGATATATCAGGCAACTGCTTTCTTTTGGTGTGAACTTAGTGCTTTGTAACTTTGCAGATTGTTTATGTACACCTATATCACAAACTACAGGAAATGTAAAATAAATAAATAAAAAAACATAATAATCGGTGCCCTTTAAACAACAATTATTTATTTGACACTTCATAATAGAAAACCGCAATACTGTACCTGCAGCGACTCCAGTTAAGCCAGGTCTGATGAAAATAAGGGTGTTTGCTTGTTAAGATAATTACAGTAATCTGCATGAAGAGCAGAGTTAATACTCTGATTTATATGTATAATGTTTCATTCTTTGTTCACTGGTACAAATGTTAATGTAACTTTAAGCTACGTTTAGAAATAAAGGTCACATTTTAGATTAGGGTCCAATTCTCACTATTAACTTACTATTAAATATGGCTTTTGGCTCAATAAACTCCTAAGGTGGTTCTTAAGTTTAGGAAAATTCTATGGAAGTCAATGGGGTCCATTCAACTGTTTGGTTACCAACATTCTTCAAAATATCTTCTTTTTTAGTGTTCAGCAGAAGAAAGAAATTCATACAGGTTTGGAACAACATGAGGGTGAGTAAATATCATAAATTATGACAGAATTTTCATTTGTTGGGTGAACTATCACTTTAATGGATAAGCAAATGTATTAAAATGAATGAGAACAGATGATGACTTAACTCCAAAGACTGCAACTTTATTTACTTTATTTTATACAAATGAGGTTAGAAAAAGACAAAAAAAGACAAAAAATATGGTTAAGTAGGTACACACACACCACATATTAAATAAGGGAAGCAATATAAAAGGTTTCAAAAGGGTAAATGCCAAAAAAGACAATTAAAACTATGCAATAGCAGTATCTTTAATGATGGAGCAAGGGTGCAATGGTACCCTATACCAAAATATATTTGAAATATATTTATCTTATGCTAAGTATACTAAATATACATTTGCATATTTATGTACTTAATAAAAATACCCTACAATTGTACTTTTGGTATACTAAATTGGTACACTTAAACTCTGCTAAATTGGAACAACTCATTTTGTACTTAATGCACTTTAGTTATCCGGAAGTAGTGCTGAAGTTCAACTAAAGATATACTGAAGCATATTTGATTGTGCTAAAGTGGAACTATTGCAAGTATACTTCAGGTACACTGACTGATATTATACAGTGATCATACTATCCTTACTATTAGTGAAATTAAAACACATTTAGGCTTAATATTGAGAAATGTGCATTGTGCAATAAAGAAGTACTCCAAATAAAGTTTAATTGTAATATTTACAGTATATAAGTAAACGTTGATATGTCAGTAAATATGTGAATCGATTTGTAGTATTCTTATTATTGGAAAAGTCTACAATTTTTTTTTTTTTTTTATAAATTGCATCGTGCAAAAAGTGCAAAGTGCATGTGAGTTAAAAACAAATAGACACCAGCAATCAAACGTTTCAGCACATTGCTATCTTCAGTACTCCTTGAGTCTTGAGTGGATCAGTGTGCGGTCAGCCACCATTTTTGTTCATTCTTCAATATGCCATTGGCTCTATGCACCTGTAGTACAAGGACCTGCAGTACAAGGACTTTTTTCCTGTTTGGAGCGCTACATACTTTTTCTAGTATTCTTATTATGAAATAAATATATGTTAAATACATTTTGGTATAGAATTTTTTTTTTTTTTTTTTTTTTTCACCAGGGTACACATATTCGGTAAGGGTCTTTCGGTTCAGCACCATGTGTACCAAACTAAAGTGTAGCGTATTTTTAAGGACTGAACGTGTGGAACAGTTGTACTTCAATAACTCTGTATAAAATATTCATTTTGCTAAAATGTTTTCCATTCAAAAATTGCTTCCCCCATTTACAACAGCACCATGAACTGCAGTACAAAGAGTGTGTCACAGCAGGCTGCAGCAATACTCACATACTTTTTATTAAAAAGGGGGGATCTTGCATTATCCCGCAAAATCACATCTCCTGTCCTGCAACAGAGAAATCTCCAGGTAGTCGCCCTGAAATTCAATTGGGTTTGAAGCAGCAGTCATGTGAAAGGCTAATTAGTTTAGCTTGCATGGGTCTCTCTCCCATGGGTGGGGGGTCTGTGGTTCACGTCCAATTAAGACTTACACAATCAAAGAAAAAATGTCTACTGGTGGGCACATAGCAGGCCATTAGAAAGCATGAAGGCCACCTCAGAGAAAGCAGGGGATATGTGGCCCTAATGGAAAACCATCTCTTCTGTAAGACTAAAACCTGCTGAGCAGTGGTTGGGATTGAGGATTGAGGATTTAGTGCAAGACATGTTGCTACTTTTAGTTTTTAAAGCATACAATATTTAGAAGCATTTGAGAGTGGAAGAATAGCCGAATGAGACTCCCTGTGAGAGTCTGGGTAAAAGGCTAACACCGTAGGTATGTAGGATAGTAGGTCTGGATGTGTTAATTCGTGTCTGTGCAAGTCACTAGTGAAATCTCAGCGAACACAACACAAAGAAATTTAGGCTTACATTGGACAGATATATTTGCATGAGGAACCATTACAGATATATTGAAACTAGTCCATGTTGTTTATTAGCCGATATTGATTTATCAGTATTGGCCAATGTTGGATATGTAATTGGTTCAGAATTTCTTTAGGATTTAAGTAATTAATAATTTTATAAATGTGTATGATCAATTATGGCAAAGATTTCCTGTTTGCATGTTAAATTGTTTTATTTTTGTTTAATTTTTTTAAATAATAGTTGTCGCGACATGTGATAAAAGTCATTTTTCCATGTTAGCAGACTTTTTGCCCTAACCTAATCTCATGATTATGTGCTTTATTTAATGTTAGAATATCATTGAATATTATTTTGCGTGACCTTTATAGATGGCAATGGATTGGAAAAATTAATTCAGACCGTCAACTCTATGCGAACAGTATTCTAAGGCAAAGCTTTGCTAATTGGCTCTGGTTTTTGATTGATTTTGTTTCATCTCATAGTCTTGTCATGTCTGGTGTGGACAAATTGCTTGTCGCTGGAATCATATCGCATCACGTCTGGTTAGTTTCACACTGAATAAGCAGTAGTGTAAATGGTGCTGTATGATTTGGCTGTGCTTCCAATGTTCATTACATAGAGTACTTTCTTTAATATTAGCTATTATGAAATGCTATCAGGAGTGTACTGTCTGCCCCCTCAATGAGGCATGAAGTCACTTTCCAAAACATTCACCCTCTCTGGTCCTCTCTGCGGGAATGAGCTGTTAACAACACGTGAATATTGCTGGCCCTTTGACAAATTGCTTATGCTCCTCTGTTGTAAGTCACATTGGATAAACGTCTGCTATAAATGCATAAATGGAAATGTCTGCTAAATGCATAAATGGGAGTGGACGACTGAAAACTATTACAAACCTCATCTTTGGGAAAATTTTCACCAACACTTTGTTTTGAGGTGATGTAGTTACACATTACTACATGTACTTTCTATAGTAATAGCTGTAAATTATGCATAATTACAAGTAGCTAACCCTAAAACAAACCCTAACTGTAACTCTATAGTAAGTACATTCATTCAAATCACTCAGTACTTATTTGAGCAAGTACAATGCAACTATATCATCTTAAAATAAAGTGTAAGCAATTTTTTCAATACACAAGGATTTGGGTCACTTTTTGGAACCCCATCCAAAAATGGCCATTCATTTACAGAGAACAGAACCCATAATCCAAAGTGTTGCCACCTCAAACTACTTAAATAATCTGGATTAAGTCATTTTTGCTGATAAGAAAGTGTTGTATGTGTGCCTCTCATTCTCATGTTGCACCTATATGGCTGTCAAATTCAAATTCTCAAAATTTGTTGAATTTAAAATAAAAATCCACATCCACAACTTTGGTAATATCCTGAGAAAAACAACTAAATAAATAAATCTGTTTTAATTAATTATTTTATATTGCTTCATAAAAACCTATATTGCTAAATACTGTGGTGATAAATACTCTTGGTTAATAGAGCATTTCTAACATGTCTTCTACTGAGTTTAGCGTCATATGTGCAAAAATAACCTCAGCGCCGAAACTGTAATTGCAGCTGCACTTCTACACAGACTCACTGCTTATGAGGCCAGTGTGAATACTGTAACCTGTTAATATAGGAACCAAAATAAATATGCAGTGCTTACGTGTGGTGTGAAACAGGACTAATTAGTCACTTTCATGAACATCCATCTGGCCATGAATACAAATTGTTTAAAGACTACTAATAATGTTATATACGGTATGTAGTGTAACATGGCAAGCCATTATATCCAGCATGCACTGGTATCTGCTGTTGCTTTGAGCTTTGATTTTTCAAGAATTCGTAACAAACGTTAGAGACACCATATGGTATTGCATATTTAGATGTCACAGCATCACACATCTTTGACAGTCCCTGAGAAACTGAACCTTAAGATGTAGTTGTGTGATATTTTGAGTTTTGGTATGGTTTTAGAGTTCAATGGAAGCTATGAGTTGTTCTCAGCTTTGACTGCATTTTAAACATGTCTGTGTGTCTCACTCACACACAATCGGGATGGCTTTTCAAAAACAATGCGAAAGGCTCTTGGGTGTACAAAAATAGGTCATTACAGACTAATAAATTCTGACGACAATAAAACAGAGGAGGGTGGATCTAATTTTTTGTCAACATCAAAACCGAAATGAAACAATGCTATTGTTGAAAGGAGGTCCTGGCCATGTGGTGCCGCATATTAAATGCCAAGTCTATTTTAAAAACTCTGACACAGCTGGGGTAGACAAAGTGTGACTGTGGAAAAAGCTGACTGACAGCAAGCCACGAAGAGAAAACTAGTATCCTAGAAACTGAACACCGTAGCTGTATTTACTGTGAGAATGAGAGCAACATGCAGTATAGCCCAGTACTCTCCTGAAGCGCTCAACTCTTACTTTAGGTATTTCCTAATTGCAGAGGCAGTGAGGAAACATTAATTGTTTTATCTTAATCTTATATCATCTTTATTTGCTAAATGTATTTATGAACACTCTTGAAGTGATCATGGCAGTGGGGCTTCAGCAAAGCCCTTTGGCAGTGCACTGATAAGTGATTGCTTCCAAGCATTGCGTTTCAATTAAAAGAATGGACGACTGACAGACTGAATGTTCCTTATCATTAATTATTCTCAGCAGGAGCTTCTCAAGGGCAGACATGAACACACAAATACACTTATACTAGCACTCATACATATTTGGAAAACTGACATTGCTAATTATTACTTATAGGAATCATTAGTTTGTTGAATATAAACATACATTGGAAAATGAATAGTTCAGTTTCTGAATGCAGTGTTTCAGGCATGCTATATTTTATCATTTCATATCATTATATATCATTTCATATTTTTTTGCATGCTGTTGACGAATGCGCATGCGTCGCGTCTGAACGCGTTGTTGTCTTTGGAGCTCCATCGATTTGATTTATAATTCTTGATTTTTCTCTTTAAACTCACTTACAACGAACATTTTCTACTTTTCCTCACTGAGAAGCACTGCTGCTCAGACCTCATAGTCACAACACGGACTGTTGAGCAGACGCGTCTCAAGCCTTTTAGTGATCCAACGCCGGATACTCTTAAAGGTTACTCCTGGGGATCACGGCTGAACGCGTCTTCTCCACACTCACTTACAAACAAACATTTTTTCGCCTATCGTGCGTCTACTCTACACCCGTACCACTAAAAAGACGGATTATATCCAAGACTTCAGTCATAAATTAGTATTAATATTGATACCATCACTGGTAGCGTCGTTGCTAACTTACTGACCATCTGTTAAAATGGCGAATATATCAGATGTAAGTAGTCTACCTTTTGGTGCAGGTGAGGACACATTTGAGCTTCACGCATTGCAGTCTGAGCTGGAAGCTGTTGAGAAACAGATCCACGACCTTTTAGTGAGACAAGCCGAGCTGATAGACCGGCGCTTAGCTCTTGAAACATCACGCGCCGATGCACACAAATCAGTGATTAACGTTACTAACCCGCTGACTCCGACCTCGTCTACTCGGTGCGTTTCTCAACATCGGTCCCGAGGGCCGAGGTCGCGATCAGCCATGGTCTCGTTCACTCCGGCTCCAACACGCCACCACGAAGCCTGGATGGTTCCGCAGCGGAAGACGCGAGTCAGGTCTAGACCAAGAAGACTCGCTCCGACCCTCCCGGTTTTCGAGATATCCACCCAAAACCGCTTCTCCCCTCTTCGCGAAACTGAACGCGATGCTGTGATCATCGGCGATTCCATCGTTCGGCACGTACACGCTACATTAGGTAAAAGTAAGGTGCACAGTCACTGCTTTCCTGCTGCTCGTGTTTCTGAAATCGCTGCTCGCGTTCCCAAGATTCTGAATGGTGACAAGCGCGTCGGAACTGTGGTCCTGCACGTGGGAGTGAACGACATCAGGCTGCGCCAGACGGAGGTTCTGAAGAAAGACTTCAGGAATCTGATCGATATGGTACGCAGCACATCGCCTGAAACAACGATTATTGTGTCAGGACCGCTTCCCACGTACCGACTAGGACAAGAAAAGTTTAGTAGATTATTTGCGCTAAATGAATGGTTAATGTCATGGTGCAATGAGCAGAAACTGCTCTTTGTAAATAATTGGAATCTGTTTTGGGAGCGTCCTAGGCTTTTCCGTGCTGATGGCTTACACCCAAGCAGATTTGGAGCGGATCTTCTGTCGGATAACATCTCCAAAATGTTAAATACCTTTTGACTAGTAACCAAAAGTCCAAATCATAGTCTTTGCTGCACCAATTTAACTGATATAAATTCTAGTGTAGAATATTGCATAGAAACTGTGTCTATTCCTCGTTTAGTGAGATCAAATAATAAATCTACTGCAGGATCTAGGAAAAATCTAATTGTTATTAAAACAGAAAATGTTGCTATTAGTAAACAAAAACAATTTCTAAAGCTAGGTCTTCTAAACATTAGATCACTCACACCTAAGGCAGTTATTGTAAATGAAATAGTCACAGATAATAGCTTCGATGTACTTTGCCTTACTGAAACATGGCTTAAACCAAATGATTATTTCTGTCTAAATGAGTCTACCCCAGCAGGATACTCCTATAAGCATGAGCCCTGTCTGATTGGTCGTGGCGGCGGTGTTGCAACAATCTATAGAGATATTCTCAATGTTACTCAGAAAACGGGTTATAAGTTTATTTTGTTTGAAGTACTTGTACTAAATGTTACGCTCTTAGATGTTAGAAAAACTTCCCTATTATCTCTAGCCTTGGCTACCGTATATAGACCGCCTGGGCCTTACGCTGATTTCCTAAAAGAGTTTGCAGATTTTCTCTCAGACCTATTAGTCAATGTCGATAAAGCATTAATTGTTGGAGATTTTAACATACACGTAGATAATCCAAATGATGCGTTAGGGGCTGCGTTTACAGATTTATTAAACTCCTTTGGGGTCAAGCAAAACATTACTGGACCAACTCATCGTTTTAATAATACACTCGATTTAATTATATCACATGGAACCGATCCAACCGATATAGATATCATTCCACAAAGTGATGATGTCACTGACCATTGCATGGTAACTTCATGGTAACGTACTCCTGTAATATGTCATGCTGCGCCGCGTTATCGATCAGGCAGAACAATCCTTCCATCCACCTTAGATAATTTTTCAAATTGCTTATCTGATCTGTCTCAGCTGCTCAGTGAACCCAAACAAACAGATGAACTAGAGGAATTAACTAGCACTATGAGCACCATTCTCTCTGGAACATTGGATATTGTTGCACCCATTAGATTAAAAAAGGTCAGAGAGAAAAGTAAAGCACCATGGTACAACAATACTATGCATGTTCTAAAGAGAGAAACCCGTAATTTAGAGCGTAAATGGAAACAAACTAATTTAGATGTCTTTAGAATCGCATGGAAAGACAGTATGTCACGTTATAAAAAGGCCCTTAAAGCGGCCAGGGCTGAGCACCTCCGCAAACTAATAGAAAACAACCAAAACAATCCTAGGTTTTTATTTAGCACCGTGGCTAGACTAACAAATAAACAGATGTCACCTGAACAAAATATTCCATTACAGTTTAGTAGTAATGATTTCATGAAGTTCTTCACTGAGAAAATAGAAAACATCAGAACCACAATTGTAAACGTTCAATCCTCAATCGTGCTGTTACGTCCCTCGTTAATTAGATGTTATTTGTCTAGGAATATTATTAGACGTAACAAAAGTTTTGCATGTGTGTGTCAATATAGTAACGGAAATTGCAATTGAAAAGGAACAGACAACCATCCATAACTGAGTTGAAAGATTTGAATTCTTCAACTGCAATAAAGTGAAGTAGTAACAAAGGAAAAATATAATGAAGAATAATAAAGTAATGAATATTTACAATTAGTACAACGTAACAAGAATAAACAGATCAACAGACAATCTGGGGAAAAGGAAGGAGCAAGAGAGTGGTGCTTAAATCAAAAACTGAATATAACAAAAAGCCCCTTTAACTAAAGTTAAAGAACTAAACTAACTATCAACAAAAGAGGTAGAAAGAAACATCTTCAGCGTACAAGACGCTATAACTAAACTATACTAACTAAAACAAAAACATACATAATTAGCACCACTCCTAACACTAGTGCGTCTAATACATCTCAGTAAACTACGTGTGCAAATGTAGGTCACGACCTGCTTACCTGACTCACAACCTCTCCCGTCAGTCTACACAATGTTGAACGATGAACTGAGATGAAGATTTCATGACAGCAACAAACACTTAGCAGGCACTGCAAGCACGTAAGTTACCAAGGGCAACACAACACATTCTTATAAGTTACCAAGAGTAACACAAAGCACATTCGCGTAAGTTACCAAGAGTAACACAAAATACATTCGAGCACAAACAAAGAGAACTGATTTAACTGCAAGATCACAAAAGCAGCGAACCCCAAACAATGATCAGTCTCTCAGACTGGTCTCTCGAACAAGAGAACCGTCTTCACAGAGTGTGCAAACTCTTTCCCAACCCAGAGTCTGTCTCGACTGCCGCCATTGAAGTTAGAGCCATTCATAAACTACCCGGCGACAGGCGATTGGTGGCGCGATCCCAGACGTCAGCATCCTACGTCAGCTGATTGACAGGCGGACTCTCCAATCGAGCTTCACACCTGAAACAAAATAGAGTACACAGACATACACGAGACGCATATGCAGCAACATACGCACAAACAAAAATTACGTAGCGCGGCGTACGTAACACGCCTTATAATTCAGCCTCAATAATCACCCCGCAAGAACAATTACAGTGCTTTACAACCATAGAACAAAAAGAGTTAAATAAACTTATCACTTCATCTAAAACAACAACATGTTTATTAGATCCTTTACCAACTAAACTACTGAAAGAAGTGTTACCTATAGTGGAAGAGCCTCTCCTCAATATTATTAACTCATCTTTATCTTTAGGTCATGTTCCAAGAACATTTAAACTGGCAGTTATAAAACCTCTCATTAAGCAACCACAATTAGACCCGCATAATCTAGCAAATTATAGACCCATTTCAAATCTTCCTTTTATGTCTAAAATACTAGAAAAAGTGGTGTCCGCTCAACTGGGCTCTTTCTTGCAAGAAAATGACATCTATGAAAAGTTTCAGTCTGGATTCAGACCGCATCATAGCACTGAAACTGCGCTCGTTAAAATTACAAATGATTTACTTTTAGCATCTGACCAAGGCTGTATCTCAATACTAGTTTTACTTGATCTTAGTGCTGCGTTCGATACTATAGATCACACAATACTCTTAGATCGACTACAAAATGATACTGGTGTTCAAGGACAAGCATTAAGTTGGTTCAGATCATACTTATCTGACCGCTACCATTTTGTCTATTTAATTGGAGAAAAATCGATCATAACTCCAGTAAACTATGGAGTGCCGCAGGGATCTGTGTTAGGCCCTCTGTTATTCTCAATATATATGCTGCCACTTGGAAATATTATAAGGAAACATGGAATTAGTTTCCATTGTTATGCTGATGACACTCAAATCTATATTTCATCACGGCCAGATGAAAACGCTAAATTATCCAATTTGACAGAGTGTGTTAAAGATATAAAAGATTGGATGACGCACAATTTTTTTTTATTAAATCCAGACAAGACAGAGGTACTAATCATCGGTTTAAAAAACCGCCCACAAAACCTCTCACACTACAACTTTAACATAGTAGGATGTCCTGTTACTTTATCCTCTACAGTAAAAGACCTAGGTGTTATACTAGACTGCAACCTGTCTTTTGAAAATCATATTTCATATGTTACAAGAACAGCCTTTTTTCCACCTTAGAAACATTGCTAAGCTACGTAACATGCTATCAGTTTCTGATGCAGAAAAATGAGTTCATGCATTCATGACCTCGAGACTAGATTACTGTAATGCTTTATTAGCCGGTTGTCCTGCATCCTCAATAAACAAGCTACAGTTAGTCCAAAATGCCGCCGCTAGAGTTCTTACTAGATCAAGAAAATATGATCATATAACACCAATTTTATCATCACTACATTGGTTACCTATAAAGTTCCGTATTAATTACAAGGTATTGCTACTGACTTATAAAGCCCTAAACGGTTTAGCTCCAGTCTATTTAACGGATCTTCTATCGCCCTATAATCCATCGCGCTCTTTAAGATCACTAAATTCGAGGCTTTTGGTCATACTATATCGATATCTCTATATCGATATCTAGATCTCTGGATCGATATCCAGATCTCTGGATCGATATCCAGATCTCTGGATCGATATCCAGATCCACCAAAGGAGGGAGAGCATTTTCACATTTAGCTCCAAAACTGATACTTTCCTGATACTGTTTGTTGCTCAGACTCGCTCTCCCAGTTTAAAACTAGATTAAAGATGCATCTCTTCAGCCAGGCATTAATATAATACTTTTAATCTTACAGTTAAATCCAACCTCTAGTTCATAAACGCCAGAGGAGAACTGGCCCCCGACTGAGCCTGGGTTCTCCCAAGGTTTTTTTTTTTTCTCCATTAGGTCACCTGATGGAGTTTTTCGGTTCCTTGCCACTGTTGCCTTTGGCTTGCTCAGTTGGGGATATTTGGGATATTTAATTTAATTAATCAATCAACAATACTATTGATCAGCATTACCAAACGTGTAAATTTTTCACTAGAAACAAGCATTGATGTATTATTTTAATTTAATACTGTGAAGCTGCTTTGATACAATCTGTATTGTGAAAAGCGCTATATAAATAAACTTGACTTGACTAAAACACAATATAGTAACGTTATGATGTGAAGAAATCGTTATGTTCTGTTTGCAGTCACATTCTATAGGGCACAGCTGATTGGTTCCTGCTGTATCAGTAGCCAATGAGCTTCAAATACTTGGTTAGCATTTTCTGTAGCATTGCAGCGTGCTTTCAGAAACCCTCCACCTTCCCCAGCTCCACCTGTATAGATCTGCTACGGGTATTCATGTACCCTATATAGTACAGAAGCAGCATGTCTTACTTGCTCTCAGCAGTGTGTCGTGTATGTATTTGGCAGTAGCAAGTCCCGTACTGCTAACAGTATAATAGCAGCAGAAGTGTAGCAGATCTATTCCACCAAAATCAACACTGTCACATCCATTACCATGCCAATCACTCTGAGAGTTATCATGACAGAGCTACTCTCAAGCCAACAGTCAGCATTCAGTTTGTATTGGCAAACTTTGGTTACCGAGTTACAAATGACAGTAACATTTTAATTGCAATTCTGCATCAGTTCAAATTCAATTCTAAATAAGTATGAAACTGTAATTTAAAAGGCATTCTCTATTCACTTCTGAATGTTGCACAACCCTGCAATACAGGGATGCTGAATGAATCGATTAATTTAATAAATTGTATAATTTGCTTATTAATTAATCAGATTAATCAAATGTATATTTGCTAAGAAAACCTTGGTATTGTTTGTAATAATAATAATAATAATAATTAATCAGACTTAAAACACTGATTTTATAACCATAATAACACTAAACTATTATATATAAAATGTCAATTTCTATCTTTGTTCATGAATGTATGTGTACTGTTTTTGTATACATGCAAACATTACAGTATACACTATACGGTAGATACACATTTCAGTTTTTACTAATAAAACCAATCTTTGACTTTCTCCATTTTCTCGATTAAAGGGATAGTTCAAACAGTTGATATGAACTCCACTGAATTCCATTGTATTTTTTTCCCCCATACTATTGTCAATGAGACAAAAGGCCCGTTCACACCAAGGACGATAACTATAAATATAATGATTCAGATGTAGTTCTAAAAATCGTTCTCAATATTAAAGAATAGCAGGGTCCGCACCACAGCTATAACGATAACGGCACAGATAAACTTTCAGAACGATTTTATGATCAGTAGAAGAAAGGGTAACACTTTAGAATACTGTATCTTACTTACTGCATAACTAATAAGGAATTATTGAAGAACTAATAGGTAATTTTTCATTAACTACTTCTTCACTACTGTTAACTACTAAGTAAGATGTGTTAACTAATCAGTATGTAATAGAATTTTATGATTGTGTTAAGTATCAGTTAGTTAATCAATAACTAATGAATTATGTCATATATCCTGAAGAACTACTATTAATCATCTACTAATTAAGGTTCAAGAAAAATAACTAAGAAGTAACTAATGAACAGTCATACAAAACTACATTGAGTTGTGACCTTCCTTATTTACTAATGTTATTAATTGAAGAAAATACAATTTTAACAAATGCATATAAATGTTAAAGAGGTTTTGGCCTATGTGGTTTTGTGAGTGTGTTCTGTAAGAAATCAACTTCAGAAAGGAACCCCACTCAAGTGCCTTGCCTTAACTAACCTCAGATTAGTTTTTATATTGTATATACAGTACTGTGTGTCTGTATTGCTCAGCATAGAATGCCCTTGAGTAAATTCATGTATTTGAGGCAATGACTGAGGGAAACTGAACATGTAGGGAACTTATTAGTAATTAATAAATAATTGTTAGATAATTCTTCAGGAATTACTTAGAACCTGAAACAGTATTCTAAAGTGAAAATATAGGAAACCCATTAGTAATTAATAAAGAATTACCAAATAATTATCCAGGAATTAGCCTACTTATAACCTGAAACAGGATTCTAAATGTGAAAATATAGGGAACTTATTAGTAATTAATAAATAATTATTAGATAATTCTTCAGGAATTACTTAGAACCTGAAACAGTATTCTAAAGTGAAAATATAGGGAACCCATTAGTAATTAATAATTACCAAATAATTATCCAGGAATTAGCCTACTTATAACTTGAAACAGGATTCTAAATGTGAAAATATAGGGAACCTATTAGTAATTAATAAATAATTATTAGATAATTCTTCAGGAATTACTTAGAACCTGAAACAGTATTCTAAAGTGAAAATATAGGGAACCCATTAGTAATTAATAAAGAATTACCACATACTATCAAATCAAACTTACTGTTAAAAACCCCCCACTATTAACGTAATCATCTTAACCTTTGTAAAATACATGACAATGACTCGTTTAGGGTAGGATGATATCTTCCTTTATTTCAGATAAGGACATTTCTTAATACAGCTTATTTTATTTTGTTTTTGTCACGGTTAATCGATCTGTGTGTTCATTTCCTATCTGAAAATCTCTGAAAACTGAGAACTCTCCAGAAGAGGATGCAAATGCCCGCACTCTAGTCTTGATCACCAAATCACTGTAAAATGTAATCTTGCTAATTAAATAAAAAGTTTGCTTATTTGCTGATCAATATATAGCCTATAGGTAAATGTCTGCACTTAGGCTATCTTTCTTATTAGTGCTGAATGACTAAAACTGTCCAAAAAAAAAACAAAAAAACATTGATCAGTGCTTTTTACTTTTTAAGTACTTTAAAAATTAATTACATGTGTACTTTTAAGGTTAATTTGAAAATGAATAGGTCTAATTATAATTTTACTGAAGTCATATTTTATTGGGGTATCCGTACTTTTACTCAAGTTCTTGATTTGTGTATTTCATCCACCACTCCACTGAAAAAAACCTGGATTATTGTAGTACCGGTAACTACTGTATATGACTGTTCATTAGTAGTTACTTCAAAGTTATTTTTCTTGAACCTTAATTAGTAGATAATTAATAGTAGTTCTTCAGGATATATGACATAATTCATTAGTTATTGATTAACTAACTGATACTTAACACAATCATAAAATTTTATTACATACTGATTAGTTAACACATCTTCCTTAGTAGTTAACAGTAGTGAAGAAGTAGTTAATGAAGAATTACCTATTAGTTCTTCAATAATTCCTTATTAGTTATGCAGTAAGTAAGATACAGTATTCTAAAGTGTTACCGAAGAAAGAAATTCATACAGGTTCGGAACAACTTGACGGTGAGTAAATGATGACAGAATTTTCATTTTTGGGTGAACTATCCATTTAAGACTTATTCTCATTCGCATTGACTTATTTTAAAGACACTCACTGCGATCCGGTCATCTGCTTGTTTAGTGTCATCAAAGAAAAATCAACACTGCATGTAGAACATTTTCTGGTTGCTTGGTCAGACTTGAGCAGGGATTGCTTTTATTGATTTTAGGTTTCCACACAAACACACATATTTGCACTTGTGCGAAAATAATCTTATTTGCTTGGGTTTAGCGCACAAATTTGCTTAGCTTGAATACATGCACAAAATATTCCAATCTGTGTTCCAACACAGTGTGATCAGACTGGAATTCATATTTCCTCCATGATGTTATTCTTTTTGTGATTGTGTTTTTTTTGTGAATGTTTGAAACATTCATACAGAGATCACTCATGGGGGGAGATATAGGGTGAAATATATGTGACCTGCATATGTGTATTACCTGATTAAATCCAATGAATGCTTTGAAATGAGAATTCATAAATTGCAATGAGACTTAAAAGTACACTGGTGGATTTCTTAATCTCATTTGATAAATGACTTTAATATTAGATGCACATTGGCTATCAATCCTTCAGTCTGACACAGATGTATACTTAACAAAGTCACACAGTGATCACCAACATTCACTTTATGGCCTTTTGGTTCAAGTATGATGAAATACGCATGCATTTAATCATATGAGATAATTTGTCTACACAAGATTCCATGATTCAATGCCAAACCACCCGCAATGAATTCCAAACACAGGGAGCAGGGTTTTTATTTATTTTCTGTGTCTCTTTTCTTTGAGAGCACATTTTATTTTCTCCATTTCAACTAATTATCAGCACCTCTGAAGCAAAGCCACAGTGAATCTTTGAGGAATGGAGGGATTGTTTCAGCAAAGCACACAACGCTCAACAGGCAGATCTATTGATCAACACATTAGTTTCCAATATAATTGCTCATTCAAATGCATTCATGCCCCCAAGTGTGATTACTCATGCTATTCTCATTCAGGAGCAAGCAAACAGCATGAGGAATTGTAGACAAGAAAAGCAGCAAACGATAATCCAATAACACAGCGCTCAGCTGGGATCTCTTTCACCTGAACTCAGGTGATGTGTGGTCAATAATCTAACGTCACAGAATAAAAAAAATAAAAACGTAAAAAAAATACGTAATATTAAGTTTGTTCATTTTAATTCAACAGACATATAAAATATTCTATCTCATATTTGCCAGCTTAATGGAAAGTTGGTGGTCCTTTAAGAACAAAATTCGGAGAGTGAGCAGTTGCGACGGATGCATTTATTTTACAGTATATGTGTACTTACTGAAAGAAAATACTGTTTTTATTAGATAACTACATGGGTTAAGGTTGAGGGGTAGGTTCAGGGTTAGTACCTAGTTATTACTCAGTTATTGCAATTACTATAGTAAGTGCATAGTATGCGCATGTGGAACAGGACTGTGAAATAAAATACATTGCAACATTCTGGCCATGTTCAGACTGTCAGTCCAAATGCTATTTTTTGTGCATATCCGATTGAAATCCGATCAGATTTAGCAAGTGTGGACGGCAAAAAAATCACATGAAATGCATTTTTTACAAATCCGTTTTGAGCTACATTCATATGTGGTTTGAAATCCATTTTTGGAAATCCGTTTCAGTCTGACTGCTTTGATCGGATTTCGCGTGGTTTATGTGACTCTCTCACGCCAGGTAAAACGTAATGCCACACGATGTTGTGAAAATGATGATATAACGGAGACATGTTTTGAAACCAGTGGAGACTACAGCACGGAATAAAGCCATGCATTACATTGATGGATGCATTACAAACCAGCCTTCAACATTGATGCAGTAGTCCAATGTGGCGGCCACACATTATCATGTTGTAAATAAGATAACATCTGTATGGCAAACCCCTCTATATTGCAGTTGTTGTTTTTGACGTGTACTTACCAACGCAACATCATTGCAATTGAAACCAATGCAGATATTGCAGAAAAAGAACGAGCGGCATTGACACACAAATCGGATCTGAACATTGGACAGTCAATACTACGATTCCATTGTGCTGGATACACAATTAATCAGATTTGGACTGCAAGTATGAACATAGCCTTTGTGTGCTGCAATGTGTGTTTTTGCTGTGACTCTGGTTAATAAATACAAACCCATTTCCACTAAATCACACTTGTCTACAGTCGTGTCATTCAAGCTGTCTAGATAAAAATACCAAAAAGAAAAGAAAATACATAGTTTGTTTGGCAAAAACTGGGACAGCATAGAATGTGTCACTAATATGCATGTATTCTGAGTATATGAAGTGAATTATTTACTCTAATTAGTAGGTATGTATGCAAATGTGGGTTTAATTAATGTTCTCTAAAATGAGAATGCCCCCTTCCCCAAATACCGCCTGCCAAAGACTAATATTAGCAACAAATCAAGTAACAAATCATGGCTCATGGTTGTGACGTAAACTAAACTCTATTGGGCAACTTCAGATCTTGAGGGCCACTGTCCTGTTAGCTTCAACCCTAATCAAACACACATGAACAAACTGATCGCTAAGGTCTTCACGGTCACTAGAAAGCTACAGACAGGTGGGTTTTTATCAGGGTCTGAGCTAAACTCTGCAGGACACTGCCTTTCTAGGACCGACGTTGCCCATCCCATTGCTAAAATGATGGAGGAGACTTTCAATATATGTCCCGTCCCAACGTCCAATTAAAAATATGTTAGCATGGTACATAAAATTGTGTTTGACAGCACATTTCACAGTGTCTAACCTAGAACATTCTGAACAAAATATTATTCTGAGAGATGATGAAACAGTTGGTCCTGACCTGAAATCCTTGACATGTCTGATATTTCTTAGTGCACAATTACAGCTGGATTAATTACAGGAGTTGATGAAACAGGTTGTCTTGACCTGTACGGCCCACTAGATTGCTCTTCTCAGCCCTTTCCATTATAGATTTATTTTCAGTTTTGACATCATATACACCCACTTTTGTCTTTATTGAATGGTGGCAGCCTAATGGTTAGCGAGCACAGCTGATAATACAGCAGCTTCAGCACAAGTCCCAAGTAGGAGGGACCATAGAAGAGAAAAACTGCTGAAGCCACAATACAGCTTGAGCCGCCATAGACTTTTACAAGCTTCATGACAAGTTGTTCCAGATCAGCTGACTAGCAACTATGAGCCCCTAAAGGGAAGTGGTGAAGGAAAAGAAAATGAGATAGGAAGAAAAAAATATTATTATTAAGGAACTTTGCGTTCGCTTTACATTGAAATATATTTTTTCTTCACATCTCATATTTTTTTCCATCACCATGTCCCTTTAGGAGCTCTGTAAGAAGCACCATATCCTTGATAAATCCTGTATACTTAATTGTATGTGTATATATGGTGCCTTATACATCTTTCTTTCTTTTTTTTCCCTTTTATATAGCACATTTAAAAAACACTTAGTTGTCCAAAGTGCTTCACAATTTACTTAGAAAATATATAAATGAATAAAAAAAATACCAAGTAACGTACTATAATTACAGACGTTTAACTGTATAACTCACAAAAATTAAAGCTGCATGCCACATGAGATCAGTTTTAAAGGAAACATTTCTAATACTCATGATTCCCTTACTTCAAATGCAAGGGTTAAAAGATGCATTTTCCACAGAGACCTTAAAACCTTGATTGATGGGGCCTTCTGAATACACAGCGGATGATCGTTCCACGGTTTAGGAGCTACTATAAAGGCTCGATCACCCTTTGATTCTTCTTAGAACAGCCAACCACATTTGATTTGATCTCAGAGTCCTTGCTGGTGTGTAAAACTCTAGGAGGTCAGTGATGTATTGAGGGGCATATATGTAGTGCTATAAAAAGCAATAGTAGAATCTTAAAATCAATCCTGTACTGAACCGGCAGCCAGTGGAGAGAGGATAGCATGGGAGTAATATGTTTTTTATTAATCCAACACAAAAATTACTTACGTTGATGTAATTTGGCAGGTTGATATAGTCAGACATAATCATTATTGACTTGCATGAAATCACTTAATTTAGATGTTGTGCTCGTAATGCACAATAGGCTATTTAGTTTTTCTGTAAAAAATAAATAAAAATCAAATTAGATTTACTGCTTACATAAGGCATCAAGTGAACTAGGACTACAACTTGTGCCTGCTCAAAATAGGTGTATGAAGTCCCGGGAGAACTGTAACTGATTTGCATGTATCAGCAAAATGGCAAGCAACTTTAACACAAACCAGTGATTCCATCAGTTCAGTCGCTATATATAATGATATCAAGTTTCTTTGACTTTCTCTGTCTCTCTTTTATGTGTACTTTTAATACCGACTCGGTAATGAAGCAAGTCTTGAGTGGTGAATTAATGAAGGTCTATTTGAATAGTGAATGAGACGGGAAGTGGCCCTTCTGCAGGCGTACAAATTTAGCTGGTGGATAAAGAGAAAGAAGCAGAACAATAGAGTTCGGTGTTCCTTGGCCCGACCCTGGGGAGTCGGTGACATTTCAATGGGCTTCCGTGTCACTATCACTCAAGTGTAGAGAGTGAGTGATCTTTCACCTAAACTCCTGATGAAAGTGCAGCGAATGTGAGAGTTGAGAGAGTCTTGACAGACTGTAAATGAGGAGAATAAACATTAAGAAGTCAGTCTCAGCTCTGTTCTGCTCTGTAGTCAAGCAACACGGCATGGTGTTCTTCAGAGGTAAAAACGTAATGTTTTAAAGCAAAGACAATGAGATTTAAAAACCCTATGATGGGTGTTATAGAATTTCAATATAACACAACAAAACACAGCATAGCGCACACAAAGAAAAAAAAAAACGTTCAAAACACACAGTTTCCAAAGGGACTATCATGATACTGATAGGATAAAGAGCTCTGTTAGATATCAAAAGGTTTACAGAAAATCTCCCCATGTGATTTCCTTTACCTGTCTAGCAGAAAGACATTACACCCATACAAAACAAGAGGAGTTCTGTTACAGGTCACACAATATCCAATAGGATTCTTAGAGGATAAATTGAAATTCTTACAAGATTAGGGAATGTTACTGCAGAATGTGCAGTTTTGGAAAGGCCAGATGAATGAAATTCCTGTCTTGCCCCTAACACAAGTATTTATTAGTGTTTTTAACGTCCACCAGTAACTGGTTCTCAGAATTTCCAGTAGGGAATGGGTGTAATTCAGAAAATGATAATACTAATAATGGGCATGAGCTGGAGTGCAGCTGTGATTTGGCCAGCCTGCTGATAAAGAGCCATATCGCACAACTGCAAGTGTGATATTACTTATATACTACAGTTTGTCTTAAAAAAAAAAACTTTTGTTTGTGGAACTATACTTTCTTTGGTGACGGATTCAAATCTGTCCATTGATTGTTAAACAGAAGAGGCCAAGCCTCCATTACTAATGTAATCAAAAAACAAGTCAATTTAGAACTAGCAACGACAGCTTGGGCTGCTTCAGTGAAGTTATCAGTGAGTATTACCTGCGTCTGTTAGAGCTTTCATTATCTAGGTCAACTCATACATTTGTGAAAATAATTCAGTCTGTGTCAGCTAATGAAATCGAAATCTTATTTGTCAACTTCCCTTCAATGATTAAAGTGATAGTCACTCTAAAAGGAAAATTAAATCATAATTTACTCACCCTGGTGTTGTTCTAATGCTGTATGCCCTTCTTTCTTTTTCAGACCACAAAAGGAAAATTTGTACAAAATGTACCGCTCGCACTCGTCCATATAATAGTAGTCTCACCCAAAAAACGTACACTTTTTTAAGAAATTAAGAAATTAAGACTAAGAGAATCGCGACATATACCCCCAAAATACTTGGAATATACAACATGTGTAGCATCAGATCATTCTGTGATACTTTTGATACCTATGTCTGTCCCCATTGGGCAAACCAAACCACTCTATGTTGTAAAAACAGCTTTTATTAGTCTCTCTAATAGTCTTTCTGAATGTACATCATCACAACTTATCATTGGACATCATTAGACATTCAGTTTGAATCATATGGCAATCATTTGTGCAGACAAGTCTGTTTCAAATCTTTTCTCCAACAGTGCCATCAAGTGATTCATGTAGTCATTACAGCCAGATCTAAGCCATGAGTGGACCGGCGTTGACACCAGGTGGATTATTGAAGTTTATTTAGAGAGTCAAATGATGTTGAACATTTTAAGAGCTCCAATAGTTTATTGATGAAGTAATATAAAAATGGACTACACCATCTCAAGACTACAGCTCTATCATATTTTTGCTCCTGTGAGTGCTTTCACATTTACTTAAGGTCGAAACACAGGGCTTTGCTGAGCTCATGCAAAATGAAGATGGTTAAATAATGAACTTGTGTGCAACGTGATGTGGGTAGGATCAACACGTTTAGTTCTTTACGTTAGCATGCAGTGTGCATAATCCTACTGTAGAGAAACTTCTGTTCTCAGAGCGCCAGAGGCAAACTGCAGCATGAATGCTAAACTTGAACATGTACACCACCAACTAATACCAATGAGACACTATTAAATCAAGGCTTACTGTAGAGCTTCTGGTGCTGCTGTCCCCAACAAGGCTTCTTAAAGGAAAAATCTGTCATTATTGACTGGTTTGCGTCAACTCGCATTACTTATTTTTTTCTGTGAAACACAAATGTTGAATAACAAGGTCACTATAATAATGGAGATACTTGTAACAAGGGATTAGATATAAAAACAAGTTTTAACTTCTTAGAAATTAGGTACAGGGATGAAATAATAAATGACCAACATCCTCCTGACATTAGAGGGTGTCAGTCTCTGTTTACAAATTTAAAGGATATATAAGACAAAAAAAAGGGGGTAGGCTATTCACTTGAGTTATTATTTTGGGAACAGCATTGCAACTAAAGGCCTGCCAACAGCAACACCAATGTCTTGCGAGAATGTCACCAAGATTTGTCTGTTCAATGTGTAAAGAAACTGGAGATGAATTAAAGCTGCAGTTCGTAACTTTTTTTTTTGTGTGTGTTCAACTATAATAAGCGAGTACATCATGAATCCATTTTCAAAACCATGTTTTTGTCTTATGAATCACTATGGTACACCTATAATAAGTGTTTATATTGGGACTATAGACTAGTTTGGGTCTTACCACTGCGGAGAAGCCCAGTTCCTGCGTGACTCGTCGGTGAAAGTGATTGCACCAAGTACCACGTGTTCCTGGATAAACATCTTTGTTGATCCTGGAACAACTTTCCAATCAACCAATCAGATTTGAGGTACAAGTTTACAGTTTATGTCAAGTTTAGGCTTAGAACCATAGACAGAAACAGAGAGAAGGAGATCCGGCTACAATGTTCTTCCGCAAGACGCATGCAGTTCTGTTTATTACTGCAGCTTTAAAATCGAACTGAACTGACTTGAAAAATCCTGCTGAACAGACAAAGAGGATTGGAACTATTTTTAGGATGTTGTAGTTATGGACTTGAACTTCTACGGTTTTAATTTGTTGCAGATAAATGGAGGAATAGGTGTTTATATAGCGCACTAACAACATTGAATTACAAATGTTACATCTTCATTAAGTCTTCCCTAATGAAAGTGAATGAGGCCTGGGGCTGTCAAGCTCCAAAATGACTAGGTTTGTATTAGTAAGTGTGATATGAACCTATATAAGTCGTCTGAAGACATATAGCATTGTGTGACAAGCAAATCTGAAAGATAAGTCAATTTGAAAATCTTCCCTAGCTTTCTACATAGTGATGTCTGATTCACACACACACACAAGCTTTTTTTCTTTGAAACATAACTTTTTGCAGGTAAAGAAAAAAGTTTTCAAAATCGACTATAGTCAGAGAGTAAAGCTTCTTGGAGAAGCATTGTAAAGCCTAATAATGCTCCCAGCTAGCAAAAATATGTTTTGCTAATGTTCCCATTAAGTTATTAAAATGTTATTTCTAAATGTTCTCTGAACGTTATAACATTGTAAAAACATTAGTTTTTTTATTTTTTCTTGTTTCATTAAGGACAAATTGAATTTGTTACTTCTGAATGCTCTCTGAACATTCTGAATCAAGTAGAATTGTTTTTAAAAACATTTCAGGGGGGAAAACACGCCATGAACAATGTATAAACTATACGTTTTGGTTTTCTTGAGAACATTATAAAAGGACTTGCTTTGAACGAATATTCTAATATACATTTTGTTCATAACTTTGAGAGAACCTCATCCCATTACATTCTGAGAAGATTTCCTGTTCGCTGGGCTTCTTCTGTTTAAAAACAGCTGGATGGAAGTGTTGAGATGCATTTTTAAAGGTGGCACTATTTTTACTTGAATATTTACTTGATATGAATTCTTAAAAATGCAACACTTATCTACATGCATACATAGATCAGCAAATAAAAAAGTGGAGTCTTAAATGTTTTGTTTTAGATGTGGATTTGCTACAAAAGTGCTTTGATGGCAATAGCATGCTGACAGTCTGATAGTCACTGTTAGTGTTAACCTGCTAAAGCACAGCATGCTGTCAGCACACACACAAATCAGATAAGTTCATCCCAAGCCGCTCTGCCATCAAACATATTTATAAAATCTATAAAATGTACTAGTCTACCTAACTAGACAAGCAATTAAACAAGCATTAACCAACATGGAAATTCATGTTAGTCTGATCTTTATGACAGGGTTGTCTAAGAACCATTAGAACTCAGATCTTTTTGAGTACATCAGAATGCTCTTCAAACTCTTTCCATAAAAGACAAAGATCATGTTTAATTAATGTTTCTTACAAATGTTTCATGAGCACAGTATTCCCACAGCCACAACCAGGCGCTGGCAATATCCACTATAGCGGTGCTGCATGTTTGATCCAATGTTATTTTAATTTAATAAAGATATTTATTTTGTTTTTTGTTTATTTAATATCAAAGCTGTGATATTACACTGTGCAAATCCATATCTGAGTCCTCTTGCTTGTGTTTGATCAAGTCAGACCATGATGGATCTCACTGTTTGCAGATGTGCTTCTGAACAGCATGGACTTTTCTAATAACCAGCGGCTCATTGTTTTCATTGTTTTCATTTACAGCATAGCATTGGGAACAACTGTCTCCCTCTGATCTACCCAGATTTATTTGTGGGGCAGATTTCAGATTTCATTTTGAAAAGTTATTTTGAAATATTTTAGACACCTGTCAATTCTTTGGTACATTTTCTGGACTGATAGATTAGATATAAGGAGTAGAATTTCGATGGAGAGAGTCTTGCATTGGCATGGAGAGAGTCTTTCAAATAAGCAATAACCAATAATGCCTGAGACTGAGAGTGACATGTTGACAAAATAATGAGAATGATAGATAGATGTTAGATGATGTGTTTGCTGCAAAATATACTTTCTACAAAAAAATAAATTCAAATCCTTAGGCACATAAACACTCAAAAAAGTCAGTACAAATAGTGCTCAATGTATTATATTTTCTACAGGTATTTAACCCGTTTTTTTTTTTGTTTTGTTTTTTTTTAATAACACATTACATTGAGTTGTTTTTGGGTTAAAAGAAATGTCCATAAGCTTAACAGATGATGTCCTAGCAGAAAATTGCCAGTACTCTTTTCTTCTTCTTACAGTGTAGTACATCAGCCAATGAGGAGGCATGTGAATAGAAGTCAATGTTTCATGCAAAAACATACAATTCAAATGAATCTATGTATACAGCAATATGTATAGCCACAATGAAAGCAGATGTTTGTAGAGTTTCGACAAGCCTGCTATCAATGGAGGATCACAACTGTAAACTGTGGCATTTATGTACAAGAGGTTTACTGTAACGTTGGAAATACTGTTAATGCAAGTATGCTAAATGATTTGGATCAGTTGTAAATTCCATGGCTCTTTCATACCATGAATTACATCGATAGTTTTGTATTGGCCATGCATGTTGAGATATTTCAGATGGGGCGAATACAGCAGTAAATACTGATACTGCCTTTAGGCCCATTCATTTATTTATGGAAGTGAAATGTATTAAGAATGCAGTAAGCTTTTGCTCACTCTAGGGTGGCTTTTAGTCTTCTAATTTATATAATTTATTTATGTTATAATTCATATTTTTATTGCTGTCTAAAGATGAGACCAATTGTAAAAGAAATTAAAAAAAAATGCACTTTCATTTTTTCTAGCCATGTTAGGCCCCAGATCTAAACCAGGTTGGCTTTGTATAGTTTTGTCAACTCTAAACTTACTCTGAAACTCAGAGTTTGTTCAACTAGCTCAATGCATTTTATGCCTCTGACTTGACAAAACTCACCTGGTTACATGAACAAAGCTAGACGAACCAATGAACATGAGGGCTATACACAAGGATATTAGTACTATTATACACATTTCCTTGGAGTAACATGGTTGAAACCTCTCACTTAGTTTTATTAGGGTATTTTATATATTTTTAACTTGACAGGATTGCATCTTAATGGCTGTAATGCAACTTGGCCAAAACACATTTCTATGATGCAAGTTTCACTCAGTTTTTTTATTCATTAATGACTTAATTCAACTGATTTAAGCAATTTAGAACTTGTAGTTTATAAACACAGAAGTTTGGGTTCCATTCTGTGTAGTTCAATTGCCATTTGGATTTAAATATCATCCACTCTTCCATGGATGCCTTGTAAATCACAGGTAGATTGCACAGCGCTGAAGTTTGTAACAGCTTGTCTTCACATTCTCTCCTCGATCTGTGATGGCTGTTTTACTTGCATTAAATATCACAGTAATCTTTGCCCAGTGTAAGATCTCCATCTTGTGGACAATTATTGTCAGTGTTATATGTGCCTCTATAAATAGAAGTAATTACTTTAAATATAATCAGATCTTTATGCACAGGCTCTATTATTTATTTATTATATTATAAAATGTGATCTCTTGACATATGACAGTAATCATGTCATGCAACTTTTGATTTGTACCCAAGTCTACTTTTGGCTTGCCTTTAATTCTATAGTGTGACCCGAGAGAAACGATTGCGGGCTGTGAAGGTGTATATTATTAGTTTGATCCACTGAATGACTAGTCTTCCTCACTGAACTAGTAAATGATTTGAGTCTGACTGAGACCTGGAATCTTGTTTGTCTGATTGACTGAATGAAAGTGGGTGTGTCGACTGCTCAGCATTTCCCTTTCACAGCACAGACAGAATTAATTAATTTGTCTATAATAGTTTTTAGACTAGGCCTATTTTTGGTCCTTTTTTATATAAAATCACAGTTCATGCAATGACAATGTTGGAAATTTGATATACTCTGCTGTCATTCGTGATTTGTAGACACACGTTTTAATAAAGTATTATACTTTTTGGTACAAATCAACTCAATTATTTACTATTAACACATAGATATATTTGTAAATATGTAATAATATCACAGAATCCTTGAGTAGAAGCCTTGAGTAGCCTACTGGTTTAATCACAATGTATCATTAAGCCTGAGTTTTAGTTTTGAGTTCATCCACTTTTAGGGGTTGTTTACACCACACCATTTTCAACTAAAAATGGAAAACTTTTTATGCATTTTGGCCGTTTCAAAGTGCACGTTTTTGAAAACTATATAGTAATTGTGTTTTTGTAAACTACAAAAAAGCTAATTTGTGAAAGCGGTGTTTTACCTGTTCAGTCTACAGGCGCTTCAAAATTGCGGTTCCGTTGTTTTGTTACCTTTTGGATGTTGTCCTCTTTTTCTTGGATTATCTTCTTCGATTGGCCTCATCTGCTCTTTGCCTACAACTAGTGATGGGAAAAACAAAGCTTTACGAAACTTTGATCAATTGAACCAATTGCAAAATGATTCACTGATTGATTTAGGCCATTTGATACACGCTCTGAATCACTGGTTCAAAACAAATGATTCGCAAAGCTTTTGAATCTTTGTGAAATGTTTAGAAAGCGTCCATCATTTCCTGCTACAATGTTGCACTCAACCACTATATTATTATATATTAAATAAAGTTATATGTGTTGTACCAGAGCAGTTATGTTACAATTACTTTTTAATGCTTTTTAAATTAAGTTTGTGTTACAATATGGGGAAGATAAAATCACAAACTCAGTATCTTAGCTCAGCATGTGCTCTTTTCATCTGGCAGTATAGCCTCTTTGTTCTCCACCTCTTTTGTCCTTATTAATGCTTAAATTGGAAAGAATCTTGCTATAAATGTGCATTACCTTTTTTTCCATTAATGCAAAATGCCCCAGGTAAAGGGCCTTCTTACCCCTTTAGATGAATAATTATTATATTATTTTACTACAGTATGTAATTTTACATTTTGTGTTGACAGTTAAATAGGAAATTGTTTCTATGTATTTCCCCTATTGACACATTGGCTGATGCATCAGCATATTGTACATGCTAAACTCAAATGTACATTAAATGTACATTGTTCTTCAGGAGGGGTATTTCCAACTTTTCTCCTTGATGTACTTTCCAAAACTTTCAGCAGTACTTTCCACATTTCATTTGTGCATTGCCAGTAAAATAATGTACACTACAATGACCTTTTCAGCACTAATAACAGCTTAATTCCACAGATGTATCTGTCACATTCTTTCAGAATGAAAACTTGATCTTAAATGAAGATTGCTTTAAAGGTAGGGTAGGTAGGATTTTTCTAAAAAAAAAAACATTCCAAATTAGTTTAAACTGTCTTTATATACCAATACATAATTAAAATATAAGTACTCTGAAAAAGAGAGTATAAAAATCGAGTGTCTGTAGACCTCTCACGACTGTTGTAAACACAGCTAATTATTTCCATTCACTCCACCCCCTCCCTTCTGGGCTCCTTCCAAAGCCACGCCCCCAAAACACATGAACGCGCGACGCCAAATGCTCAGGCTCAGGAAGACGCATTTATTTACCTGAGACGAGTGCAGAGGAAGGAGCGCAGTGCATGCAGTGACATCATGTCAGAATCACATGTAATAAAATACCTAACTTTATCACTATAAATATAAACAAATAAGATGGCTTTTAGTACTCACTATCAAGCTAGCATATCGATACTGGTAAAGTTTAAAATATATTTTGTTAGATTCGGTAACGAGCTATATTTAGGCTATAGGTAACGAGCTATATTTATAAGGCAAAGCTAAAAACAGGTTGCATTGATACACGTTTTTCCATTACCATCAGTTAAACTGTGATGAAGGTGAATTTCGTGTAAGAGTCATAACATATACGGTGTTTTGCATGTAAGAGTTTCCATGATGAAAACATTGTTGACTCTGATGAGGACTAACGTTACACTCCGGTGACAAGTACCGCATCGTCGGTTCGAGGACAGGTCCGGGGTCGAGGGCGAAGCAGAGGAGGTCGTTCAAGAGTGCGGGCAACCAGGGTCCGAGGAAGTAGTTTTTGCCTTGTTTGCCTTCGCTGACTGCATATGCAGGTGCTTTGAATTTTGAATGCTCTTTTTCTCTGCCATAATTTTACTCTTCATAGGTTCCGCGCCTCTCTTGCACTCCCCTCAAATCAAACGGGTGTGCGCGCATATGGGCAGATCTAGCAACAGTGGTGGTAGCCTTGGTTGCGAGAGTGAGTGACAGTCGCCCAAACCAATCAATTGTTTCGTCCCGGATGGAAATAATGAGCTGTGTTTATTGCATATTAAAAGGTCTACAGTCACTCGATTTTTAAACTCTCTTTTTCAGAGCACTTACATTTTAATTATGTATTGGTATATAAAGACAGTTTAAACAAATTTGAAAAAAAGTTTTTTATAAAAATCCTACCTACCCTACCTTTAAATGTTTATCAGCTGCTGAAAAGAACACACATGTACATTGTCTCTATGGGACTCTCTTTACAAAAAAGAAAAATGCTATTGGGAATTATGGGCATTTTGTGCATGCAGCACAATTATCAGGTAGTAATTGTTTTTTTGGTATTTGGTGCATGCTAGCTATAGATGTTGTTGCATACCAGTCATGGCACCTAGATGACACTTTAGGGCCCTGCTTAAAGAGAAAGTTCAATCAATACAAACACGAAAGACTTTCGTTCATCTTCGGAACACAAATGAGGATATTTTTGATGAAATCTAAGAGTTTTCTGTCCCTCCATTGACAGCTACGCAACAATCACTTTGATGCTTCAAAAATGTAATAAAAAGATCGTAAAACTAATCCATATGAATTGAGCATTTAGTCCAAAATTTCTGAAGAAACACGGTTGCTTTATATGATGAACAGATTGAATTTAGGTTTTTATAATGATAATGTGTATGATTAACTAAATTCCTTGGTATATAATGCACAATCAACATGCTTTTTTAAAAGAAAAAAGAAAAAAGAAAAATTCTGTGATGCATTTTTTTTTATTTGCATATATTTAGAAATAAAAATATAAAAGTTCAGCCAATAATATTCACAATACAAAACATTTTCAAAACAAATTTCAGACCAAATGAATTGAGGCAACTACCAAATACTGTATGTACTTAAGTAAACACTGAAGCTGAAAAGATGAAAATGTGATTGGAAGTGACAATGAGAAGGCCTTCTCAGAAATAGCTATTTTCATTTCCCAGCAGGAAAATAAGGTTTTAATCCCATCCAAGGTTTTCTAATCCATAATCTCACTCGCTCCTTCCTCATTTCCCCCATTCCCTCTGTAAACCCTGACCCACGATGCACAAGTCTGGATGTGAGACAGACCGAACTGCTCCTCGGATTTCTATTTGCTCACTCCATGGCTTTTCTCCTCCGACTGGACCATCTTCCAATCTGTCATAACAAATCAGAATAAGGACATTAGTGAATTGAAGGATTAGGGAAGTGGGCCAGAGCTGGTTAGCACTGGTCAGCTGCAAGTCTTTGAGAGCTTAGTTCCCAGGGATTAGCATTTATATTACAATGTGCGTGAGAGAGGAAAGTGTATCTAAATTACACCTTGATGACATACATTTCATGTTTCTTCGAGTTCAGTGAAAATTCAATTTTCATTATATACTGTGCTTGTCAACCTTCAGTACTGCATACACATCACACAGACAAACTGAACATGATCTACTGTATGTCTTGTGACCATCTATTTACAAAGAGCCCATCAAATACACCTGCCTGTGACTGAAAGGAACACATTTTCTACAAAGCAGATAAAATAAGGAAATATTAGACATGAATTAGGTAATGAAGCAATAGTGTTTAGATGCATGTTGCCTTTAATAGTAATTACAAAATGTTCAAGGTGTTAAAATATTCTGAATATGAAATCTGTTTATACTGCATTGTATGTATATATTTCCCAATTTGAATTACCTCTTGACTTGGGTCATGCCCACACTCCCTTTTAAGTTACTGTGTTTTGGGTTTTCCCATCATTCTTTCTTAGTTTCTCGGAAACTGGTTCCAAAAAAATCAAAATTAACAAGTTTTCCCACGTGCTTGAAAACCACTCATCCTGACCTGAGTGTTATTTACAGTATGACCTTTAGTATACAGTTTCAGTTTTACATAGCTGTTGTTGTTGTTTTGAAAGTTTTTCTCAGAAATAAGAAGTATTCATATATTATCTAAAAATGTAATTGCTAGGACTTTAGGTTGTGAATATTGCTGGATATATATATATATATCCTACTCCTTGCGATGATGACATTCTGCAAGACTTAATCACTGGACCTCACTGAAAACATTACACATTTTTAAACTTTAATTGATATTTTAAATCATTCAATAACCCTTTTTTAATTTAATATTTTAGAAATGAATAAAAAAGAAAGAAAAAATAATAATTACAGTTTAAATTGCAACCAATCGCAGATAGATTTGTCTCTTATTATTCACCCGCGAGCTGAGTGACATTTACACAATCAACCCATAATTGAATTTCAAAAACTGCACTCTTTATTATGACAGAGACAATCATAGTGCTTGTCCTCTAACATTTTCTTATTCTCTTTAAAAATGAAATCGGGAACAGAGGATGCAATTTCAAGCATGAATGGTACTTCATGATAAAAAAATCAAGAAACTATGGATACTGTATCGCTATTGAGCATCGAAATCAAAAGGAGCTGAGTTCATAGATCAGAAATTAAAAGCTCAAGTTTTCACATCAGTGAACTCAATAGTACTGCTCACGGGACTTTTCTGCAAAGTTATAATAACTGTTTTATCACCCTTATCTTCTTCAGAACATTTGTGGAGTGTTTTTGGGCCATTAAAGCACAGATATTAACTTAATTTTCTTGATGACATGGATAAATAACCATGAAGCAATGTTGAAGTGTTAAGAAAGACATTACAGTTTTAAGTTGACTGAGGTGATGAGTCAATTATGTGCTATGCTCATGCTAAATTTCAATGAAAATTGCATCTCATACGATGCATACTATACTAGATTACTAATAAGTAGTTATACTATATATCAAAAGTGTGTTAGACTCACCCATGGGTGCTAATTGCTGGTTCACTCCCACATGTCTCTGCTACAGAGATGACTGGGACCCTGGGTGGCAGGCTTAGACTGGGCCTCCTGTCTGACTGGCTTCGCCGGACGAATGGCTGAGGCCCTCGTGCAGACACTGGCAGCCGGCCACGCTCACCCCATGGGCGAGGCAGAACACTGCTGCCGGTAGAGGTCCATGCCTGAGGGGGCTTGGGTGTAGGAACAGGTTGAGCCTCAAATAATGATGATGAGACTGGGCAAAACACTGAACGAGCATTACTAAATACTCTTGAAGAGTCCTCACTACTGTTTTCTCTGGACCATCGCTGCACTTTTGGGGAAGCAGGAGGTGATGGTGCCTTAAAGGGGTAGGTTAACCCTGTCATCGTGATGGAGGTGGGGTCTTGTCGCGTTGCAGGGGTGCTTGGCAGTGTTCGTTGGCCAGCGGAAGGTGGGGTGGGGAGTTTACGAATTACAGGAGGACTCGATGAAGTTGAAGATGAGGGTTGACTTTTTAATACTGGAGGACTAGGGAGTCTTCGATGTAACAGAGGTGTGGATGGTAACATGCGATATCTGGATACAGGTGGAGTGGCAGAAGTTTGGCTCCTGCAGGCACTGTTTGGCACTTGTGATCCATTGGTACTGTTCTCCTTTTGTGAAACCCCTACATCACCTTGGCAGAAGAAAATCTGCCTGTGACCCTGCTCAGCAAATTTCTCTGTCGGTGAGTCAGAAGAATGCCTCAAGTGGATTATCTTTCTTGCTTGTTTGTAGAGGGAGGCAGCCTCCTCACTTTCCGTGTCTGTTTCATGGCTGGAATCATGGTGAACACCTTTCAGAACTCCTCTGGTGTCCTGGTGCGTGGAACGAACTGGCGACATGCTAACAGAGCCCTTACACAAATTCCCCCGACTGGGTAGCACCGTAACAGACTGCAGAGAGGCTCGCAACCTCCGAGACATTGCACTCCTTTTTGGCTGGGTGGATCGACCCCTGCTTGTTAGATTTTCTCCTGTGTCCTTTGCATGTACATTTTCAAAGGAATTGTCCATAAGTACCTCAAGTGGAGGGGGTGGTAGATTGTCAATGTCAAGATCCTCTGTCCTTTCAGAACATCGTGACTCCCCTCGACCACTGAGTATACTATTTTGATTAAATGCTAATGTGCCAGAGGGACTTAAACCTGGAATGATGGGAACACCACACTTTCTTACACCAAGCATTTTTGCACTGTCTGGGATCTGTTTACTTTCCTCCAACCCCTGACTAAAGGTGTCAATCAGTTGTTTAACAGAATTCCTTTCCTTATACAATCCTGAAGATGGCCGAGGTGACGGCGGAGGGCTTGGCACAGGCATTACCTTAACAGGCTCTATAACAGGGGGAGCTTTCTTGTCTTTTTCCTTTTTCTTTTCTTTGTCCTTTTTCTTTTTTTCTTTTTCTTCCATCTCATCCTTTGCACTTCCTTGCTCTACTTTTGCATTGAATGACTTTCTTTGATTACTTGGAGAGAAAATGTTCCTATTCAAAGAACGCTGCCTTTCAGAGGCAACTGATGAATTGGTTTGCGGTTGCTGGATTTTCTTAGAAAAACCTTGCTTTGTATTTTCTTCACACTTAACCTTGGTCATCTTCTCCAGCCTTTGGTTGAGTTCCTTTTGAGTTCTCTCAAGTTCAGTGAGTGTAGGATCTTCTGCTTTATTACGTAGAGAATCAGCTGATCTCGACCGTTTTGTAACGGTGGTCTTTTTCTTGGATGTTTTAGAGGCAGATGTTTGGGGTCTTTTAGAACTTTTGTCACCGTCCTCAGTCCACTGGTGACTGCTGCTCATTGGGCTATCCGTATGTTTTGCCTTTACTCCAGGGCTTTGGGATGGCAAAAAACGAATCCTGCCACTAATGGCATCTTTCAGCTTTAATGTCATTTCAATGTTTTGTGGATTCTCTATTCGCTTTGTTGGCAAGCGATGTGGTTGTCTAAGGTCTGGAATTGAAGAATTTGATTGTTTCCTCCTTTTATCCTTGCAATTTTCCTCTTCACTACCATTTTCCGCATCATCCCCGTCACCTTCATCCAAGGAGACAGAGCCAAGTAATGATTCTGTATCCCTCTGTTCTTTTTCTGTAATAGTGCAAGTTGAGTCTATAGAGTTAAGAGAGCTGCTTTTGCTCATTGTTTTGAGAAGTCTGCCTCGGTATGAGCCTTGGTGTACTGGTGTAAAACCACAAGGACTGCTTGATGTAGCATGAATGGTTCCAGTTGACTCACAACTTTCTCTGCGTTGGCGTTGTCTGTCTGAGCCTGCCAGGGACTCACTTTCTGCCCCAAGTCCACTGTCTTCACTAAAAAGTGCAGAGTCTTCTGGGCCAGGTTTTTTCTGTGATGCAGCCTCAATCCGAGAAAGCAACCGCATTAATCTAGACTCTGATGCACGTTTTGTCCTGAGCTTCTCATCTAGAATTTCAGTAATGGAGGAAAAGTAATCCACTGCTTCCTCAAGAGCAGTATCCCCAATTCCACACACTGACTGACCCACTTGACGCATCTTCTGTATGGTATACTGAAGGAGTTGTTGTAGCAGGTCTGGTGGGGGCTCACTGCAGGTGGAATAGGTCACATTTTTTGCTGAGTTGGGTGAGGAGGAATTCTTTTTTCTGCAAGGCCAAGCCAGATGCTCTCCATTTCCTTTTAACATCATCTCCCCCTCATCCACGATTTCCTGCAGCCCTTTGTTTATTTCCTCATAGCGTAATACCATGAATGCCACCATTGGTTGCAAAGAAATTTGGGTTTGGGTTGCATGATCGAGTAACCCTAACAGATCTTCATATTTAGTGATGCTAGGGTTGAGATATGCATATGCTGCATGATGAGCCTTCACAAGTGCCTCTGGAAAGTCTACTTTTTCTTCATTTTTTCTTTCCTTTTCTTTCTTCTTGTTTAGTTTTACACCTTTCGGACCTTTCTTTGACTTCTTTGCAGTCTTTTTCTCACAAGCCTCTCGTTTTTCTTCTTGTCTTTCCTTCCCCTGAGGTAATATATTAATGCTGATCTCTTGTACACCCAGTTTGTCAGAAGCAGCCCCATCAGTTTCGGGCTCAGCCGTAGATTGTTTCCTCCCTAATGACGTGGAACTCATGTTGTTTCGAATCGCTGAGTTGTTTCTATCTGTGTCCCCTCCACAAGATCCTCCACTGCTCCCCTCATTAGACTGTGATTCTCCTGGGCTCTCGTGAGTCCCTGGAAGTAGAGTTCTCCCTCTTCTGAACGCATCCTGTACTCCATGGAGACTGTTCCCCCGTGATGGAGAGCAGCCCATTTCAGAGCAATTGCAGTTCACCTAGATTTTGCAAAAATACAGTCCAACAAAGACAAGGAGGCAGACCACTCCATCTGACACCAGGATGTTTGAGAGTCACCAGCTGCACTTGTCATTTTCAGATGACTCTAATTACCTGACACACAGCTGACTGTCTCTATGTATCCTCACGGTAGACGGAAATTGTTTGAAAAATAAAATGTGAAGTCCCAATGGAGTCTCTTCTCTTTCAGTTAAAATATGAAAAACATATTCCACAATTGATCAAAAGTGTTTGCAGTTCTTTTAAAGCAAACATTGCCAAGCATCGCCGTAGAGTCCCTCTGTACTTTCTGGAGGACGAACAGCTAAAGAGATTAGTAGGGATTTGAGAGTAGTCCTATGCATGCACATATGTCAAATACAACACACGGTCTCAAGACCTTAAGCTCATTAAGGTAATCACGGTTGTTTTCAGGTAGCTTTTTATAGCTCAAACCAAATGGCCCACAGAAAAGTTGGTAAATAAAATTCTTCAGTGAGCTATTGTAAATGATAATAATTATTATTATATAAACCTTTTGAACAGAGAAATATATTTATTCCCAAAATAGTATATTTCACTGTGACACATTGTTTTTAGCAAGGTATAAAAAACATTTCACATCTTAATAAATTCAGTGATAACAATAACTTTTGTTACTGTTGTGTTAGCACAGTAACTCAAAAACCCGCATTTAGCCATGGCTGCTGATTGGCCTTCTGACGTCACTGCAAGAGAGGGGAATGCCAGCAAAGAATCTTGTTTACACAGAAGAGATCAGAACCAACTATTGGATGAAGAATTCCCTATGTCCCAGAACATTTTATAAGAACATATTTTATATTTTATAATTTTATTAGGACATTTTATTAGAGGGGCATTGCATTATTTATACAGTAATATTGCAAAATGTTTACATACACTTTTTCACTTACCTTTTTTATTTTTATTTTATTACTTAATTTTATTTTCTACTCAAAATGGTTAGCATTATTTTTTAAAGATTATTTTACTCACTCTTAAAATTACAGCAATAACTAACTGTAAACTAACCCTTCCTGTTCCTGCATGATTGACAGGTTCTGTGCAGGCGGCTGAAGCTGTGCACTGCAACTCTAATGTAATCTCTGGATCTCAAGCAATGTGTGTATTCAAGAAAGGGAACTGTCTTTAATTGAAAAAAAAATATTTTATTCATTACCACTCAAATAATATTGTAAAAAAATAATAATAATACAAAATAATAATAAATAATAATAACATTGACATTGACATTTATTACAAGTTGCTTATACTGTTTTATTATTTATGTTGGTGACGGTTATTCTGCATTCACCGAACACAATTATCAATTGTACATGTTAGGAATTACACAACACTCACAAAGCATGCATGGGTCACTGCACCCTGCTTGCCTACAATATTTGTAAAGTCTTTCATATTAAATTTGAAATATGAGATGCATCCAAAATGTATCAAGGGGTTTATCAAAGTATAGCATCAATTACATCAACGGATTTTGTGATTTTTTTTTTACACTTGCACATTTACTAATTAATAATTTAAAAAATAATTATTTCAGCAGTGATCTAGAGGACTTTGTGACATATACAACACTTTGTATTTTTCAATTAGTCTTATGAGACTAATTTGCATAACATACAATTCTTTATGATATGAGCCTTTTTCTGTTTGTACACTTATCAAATGGATTTTCTCCTAGGTCTTTTCCGTATTGTCTGGTGAAGAAATTCCATGTTGTCTATGTTGTTCTCTTGATGTAACACTTTCCTTGTCAATTGAATTGAACCCAAACCAGTATCAACTGATTTAATGGTATTTTGTGATCCCGTTCTACAAAAAAATGGTACTTCTGGTATCTCTGGCATATCACAGTCAATTGAGTCGATGATGTGGTTATTGGCTTTTGCTATGTACGCCTCTCGACTAATCTCTTCTTTCTTCTTGCAGAGCGCCATGTACCACTTGGGTGCAAAGTGACAAAAAAAAATTCCATAACACGACACCAAGATAGCAGCTGCTTGAATTGAGTAGCGCTCGTTGATCTTAGCAATGTACACTGGGGTGAAACAGACCCACACAAAGAGGTATACTAGCATACTTAGGATGATGTGTCCAGTCTCATTGAAACGCTGAGGTACCTTTCTCCCTTTAAAGGCCAGCAAAAAGCAGATAAAAGCTAGCAATGCAATATAGCAAAGCATTATGGCAAATCCAATGCCAGAACCTTCATTGCACTGTACCATAATCAACATGCTTTGGTCAGACTGAATGGTCTCCACAACTGGATAATCAAATATCATCCAGAAGATACAGATTAGGACTTGAATGAGAGTACTACAGGTAATAATGACAGGGGGGTTGTAAAGCCTTCTAACACGCTCCAGGCGATACGGTAGAAGAAAGGATACAAAGGTGCGTAGAGCTTTCACCAAAATACATGAGACTGTGAGCGAGAACCCTAAGGCATACAAAATCTGTCGACCCCTGCAAATGTGAACATTGGGTTTGCCAATAAACAGTATGACACTAGTATAGCTCAGTGCTAACCCTGCCATGATTACAAAACACATGTTTCCCCCTGCCTGTTTCACGACAGGTTTTCCACAAAAGACCAAGAAGATAATCAGGGTGCAGAACAACAACAGATAACCTAATGTAGTAAATGTAAGCAGAACTATTGCATGGGACCCATCCCATTTCCAATAGTCCTCTTCCTTCGGCTTACATGAAGTCCATCCTTTCAAAGACCAGGTACCATTTTCACAAGGTAGGCAATTTGGTAAGTCTGAAAGAAAGATGCACAACTACTTCAGAAATTCAGATTTATGGCACATTTCCATCAAGAAAATTTATATTTAAGACATCATCGAATTAAAAATGATGGAGAAATATAAAACCATTCATTTAAAGTTGTTGATTATCTATAGAAACAACGTTTATTGCAAAATATGCACATAAATAAGTATTTTGACAGCATTGTGAGAGTTCCCTGCAAGCTCTTTGAGCCAAGCGGCTCTCTGATTTTCTATACAGCTTCATGGGTAATATAGTTTTTTCCCACAAATATTTAAAAAAATATGTTGAAATAATTCAATCGGATGGCATTTAACGATTAACAACCTCTGAACTCACAGTAGGTCTGTCTTTAAAGGTTTATAAGCTGTTAAAAAATGAATGGTGTTTTTACTTCCAGAACCCGACTATTGCACTCCATTGACGTTTGTGGTTGAAACATACAATTGCAATTGCAAGTTAATTTCATTTTTTTTTTACATTAGTTGTGTTGTGTATCTACTGGCTCAAATTGTACAACAAGAAATTATCCATAAAAACGTATACCTTATAACAACATTATATATTTACAATTTAATACTTACTTGTTTCATTAGAGTAAGTACCCTCTAAACATTTTGTGCAGTTGTGGCAGCATGATGTTTTGAGAAGTTTCTTAGCTGTACCAGGAAGGCAAATAGCAGAGCACATTGAAATAGGAACCTACAATAAAATGCATAGAAGCGTGGTTAATATGTAGTCCTGACTTAATGTAATAATACCCAGTTGAATAGATAAGCAATATTGTGTTTATGAGCATTGGATTCTGGAATGCTGACTTTCATAATGTTACATATGCATAGGGTTCCATACACTGTACTGCATAACTGATACGTTTTTATAATCACTGATAATTAGTTATTCTCACCGTATTGTTTGGATTACTCCATGTTATGGGTGCCTTGATGTAAGTTTCTTTTTCCGTCAGTTTGTAATTTCCAACAACGACAAAACTTCTCTGCCCAGTTGATTCTTGTGGTTGCCAGTTAATTAAATCATAGCCATTCATGAAATTTCCAGATGCATTGAAATAGAATGTCTGATTGTCCATAGTAAAATTGACCTTTTTCAGTTCCTTGAGGAGCTTTTAAACAAAGAAACAATAAAAAGTAAAAATTTATAATCATGGCATTTTTTGTTAGCTTAAAGGCATCTCCAAAATTGGATGTAAACATTTTACAACTACCTTCCATGGCGGAAAATCCCTTTCGCCAGGGCACTCGGTTTCACTGCAGTTTAGAAGACGTTTCAAAGCATGAGCAATGGACCATACAGCTAACCTTTCGCCATAGGTTATGCTGATGTCGACAGCTTCCGTCAAAAAACCTGTGTCTTTCCCTAACTGCTTATACTCCTCAAGGAAGAGGTTTACAGATCCCGGAGCAAGAGTCAGCTGCTGCAGAAACTCCTTAAAACCAGGATTAGGACCAGTGATGAATGTGAACCCAAAAATGTCACCTACTCTGTTGATTCCATTCATTCGAGATATATTTCGTGACATTGACCAAGCATCACTTGCGATCCAAGTACGCTGGATGTTCTGCCGAATCATCTCCGTGAAGAGTTTAAAGACCAGCTCTTCCTTTAAGATGAGTAACACAACTTTAGCTTCAGATGAGCGGATTGTTTCTGCCACCTCTTGGATCCTTTTGTCGATTTCATCGTCAGCTAGGTAATGAGGCAATGCTTCTTTAAAAGCCTGGCAGATATCTGCATCTTCTGCATCAGCCAAGAAGCTTTGGAGGGCATTTTTCCCATAATCATCATCCCCATAGACCACCCCAACCCAGTCCCAGTGAAAGTGTTTCATGAAATTAGCCAGAGCTTTGGTTTGGTGAACATCACTGGGAATGGTGCGCAGGAATGCTGGGTATCGTACCCTATCGCTAAGCGTTTGTGCAGATGATGTTGTGCTTATCTGAAAGAGAAAATATGAGAGAAAAAGAGAAAACAGTTCAGGAATACTAGAGAAATTGAGATTCATCAAGAGTAATTTTTGACTCCCTGAATCAAAATCGGGGAAAAAAAAATCATCAGGTGCTTAAAGACTCTCCGAACATTCAGTGCTTGACATTAAGGCCGTGTGTCCACCAAAGCGTTTTTAGCCGGCTGAAAACGCTAGACGCTCTGCTGAAAACGCCTAGCTGTGAGCGCTTGAGAGCGTTTTGGAAGCGTTGCGTTTTTTTCAGTTGAGACACTTTGCTTGTTATGATACGGAAGATCCGCGAAAATGTTACTAGTATCTCAATTCACACATATTTTGTTTCTGTGTTGATTCTATATTAAAATGTCGAACCAATGTAATGTATTTTCTCTGGCTCTTGTTTTAAATGTTTTTTTTTCCTGTTATTATGCTTGTTGTTGTCATCTGTTGACGTCGTACAAGCAGAATGTTGCGGTTGGTCGGTGTGGTCTTAGTCCCGCCCCTCCTCCACTGTGATTGGACGGTTGGGTAAAAAGTGACAGTGATGAGTGACAGAGTCTTCAACTCTTGGCGACCTGTAAAAAACGCTGAGCGCTCGGCGCTTCAGCGTGAAAAAAACGCTCAGCACCTCGCTACGCTCATGGCGTTTTAAAAACGCGGCGCTCCCATTGAAAACAATTGAAAAAACACGCCATCCGCGTGAAAAAACGCTTTGGTGGACACACAGCCTAACTTTTTAGCTCAATAGCCACTGTGGATAGTGATTTTCCAAAGTTACTAGCCACTCAGCATTTTCACTGGCCACAATTTTGACAGAGATACCATGGGGAAAAACTGCCATATATATATATATATATATATATATATATATATATATATATATTATGGGGGGCCAAACAGGAAATAATTCTATGTAAATCCGAATATATAGTTAAAACTCTGAATATATAGTTGTAAATCCTGAATATATAAATGTAACCCTGAATATATAGTTATAACTCTGAATATATAGTTATAACTCTGAATATATAAATGCAAATCTGAATATATAAATGTAAATCCCGAATATATAGTTATAACTCTGAATATATAAATGTAAATCCTGAATATATAGTTATAACTCTGAATATATAAATGTAGATTTGAATATATAAATGTAAATCCTGAATATATAGTTAAAACTCTGAATATATAGTTGTAAATCCTGAATATATAAATGTAACCCTGAATATATAGTTATAACTCTGAATATATAGTTATAACTCTGAATATATAAATGTAAATCTGAATATATAAATGTAAATCCTGAATATATAGTTATAACTCTGAATATATAAATGTAAATCCTGAATATATAGTTATAACTCTGAATATATAAATGTAAATCCCGAATATATAGTTAAAACTCTGAATATATAGTTGTAAATCCTGAATATATAAATGTAACCCTGAATATATAGTTATAACTCTGAATAGATAAATGTAAATCCTGAATATATAGTTATAACTCTGAATATATAAATGTAATCCTGAATATATAGTTATAACTCTGAATATATAAATGTAAATCCTGAATATATAAAACTCTGAATATATAAATGTAAATCCTGAATATATAGTTATAACTCTGAATATATAAATGTAAATCCTGAATATATAGTTATAACTCTGAATATATAAATGTAGATCTGAATATATAAATGTAAATCCCGAATATATAGTTAAAACTCTGAATATATAGTTGTAAATCCTGAATATATAAATGTAACCCTGAATATATAGTTATAACTCTGAATATATAGTTATAACTCTGAATATATAAATGTAAATCTGAATATATAAATGTAAATCCCGAATATATAGTTATAACTCTGAATATATAAATGTAAATCCTGAATATATAGTTATAACTCTGAATATATAAATGTAATCCTGAATATATAAATGTAAATCTGAATATATAAATGTAAATCCTGAATATATAGTTAAAACTCTGAATATATAAATGTAATCCTGAATATATAGTTAAAACTCTGAATATATAAATGTAAATCCTGAATATATAGCTATAACTCTGAATATATAAATGTAAATCCTGAATATATAAATGTAATCCTGAATATATAAATGTAAATCTGAATATATAAATGTAAATCCTGAATATATAGTTATAACTCTGAATATATAAATGTAATCCTGAATATATAGTTATAACTCTGAATATATAAATGTAAATCCTGAATATATAGTTATAACTCTGAATATATAAATGTAAATCCTGAATATATAGTTATAACTCAGCATGTGAGCTCCGCTCAATATTCCGCTCTATGCCAATGTGCTCCACTCAATCTCTCACGGCCCAAGCGCTCAAATCCCGCTCCGATATGAAATCTCAGTGTAACGTAGGCTACTGTACTATAGCCTTTGTTGATTATTTTTAAGGCATTGTTGGGGGCATTTACCATTTTGCATAGGTGGCCTCAGCACATTGTTTGTGTGATAATAGGCCATTCTTTAAACTTTATTAGTTTCAGAAAGATTCTCGCGGATACAGAGACAGTTGAAACAAAGGCAGATCTTTATTTTACAAAAGCACAAGGTTTTGGTGTTATTGTGAATGTACACAAATAAAAGTAGACCCTTTGTAGTTGTCTTACACACTAATCTGTATGGCCAAAAATGGACGGAGTTTCTTCCGCTGTCATTAAAGAAAAATCCATCAGAACGCGCTGGCGCGTTCGTTGTACAGGCTTAGAGAAAAGCTTATTTAGTTTCATATTTATGTTTAAATAATATGCTGGGCTGCATTTCCCGAAAACCTTCTTTACGCTATCCTTCTTAAGTTATAACTCAGGCTTTACCTTAACATTAATAAGTGTTTCCCGAAACGTTCTTAGTTAAGAATACCTTCTGTAAGTCATTCGTTCGTATGGTTGGTCTGGAGCACTCTTAGCTATACCTTATCACTATTGACAGTTCATTACGATAGTGGCCACCACTGTTTCTTTACATCTCGGTCTATACAAATATAATTCTGCTAATTGAAGTGTTTTCATGCAAAGAACATTGTCATTACACTGATGTGATTTTATGTTGTTATTAATTATATTATCCAAAGTTTTATCAACTGGCAAACCGTTAGGCAGTAGATTAGCTATAGGAGTATGTTTAACCTCTTAAACTCTGAGATCATTTTGAGGGATTTCCGTCTGGATTTGGCCTACCCAAATTGAAAAGCTTCCCATTCCCACATACAGTGGTCTAAATACACAATTTTGGTGTAATTTTAAAGGAAACCCTTTGAAGTTTCATAAACCACTGCTAATAGTGATAAACATGCAAGCAGGGCCGGCGCGCGGCGTGCCTATAGGCGAACTAGGCAGCCGCCTATAGGGCGGCAAGAATAAAATATTTTTTCCCCCATTTAATTTATTTAATTATTATCATTTATAAAAAATATATATATATTTTTTTTTGGACATTCGTTTGAATTATTGCACTTCCATCATCAAGTAATCACCCCATTAGTTATTCTACATCTAAATTAACTTTCCTTCATTCTAGTAGCCTACCACAGCAACCCCATCCCGCCCCACATCGTCATCGGTCTACATGAAAAACTCCCTGATGTACATCCAAAAATATCATCAAAACGGGAAAAAAAAGAAAAGAAAAAAATCCGTACATGAATACAAAAGATGACTACCTTTACTGCTGGTGATGGCTAATGATTTTAAAGCCCGACACGCGCTTCTGAAAGGTCAACCGCGCCAGCGCGTTCTGATGGATTTTTCTTTAATGACAGCGGAAGAAACTCCGTAAATTTTTGGCCATACAGATTAGTGTGTAAGACAACTACAAAGGGTCTACTTTTATTTGTGTACATTCACAATAACACCAAAACCTTGTGCTTTTGTAAAATAAAGATCTGCCTTTGTTTCAACTGTCTCTGTATCCGCGAGAATCTTTCTGAAACTAATAAAGTTTAAAGAATGGCCTATTATCACACAAACAATGTGCTGAGGCCACCTATGCAAAATGGTAAATGCCCCCAACAATGCCTTAAAAATAATCAACAAAGGCTATAGTACAGTAGCCTACCTTACACTGAGATTTCATATCGGAGCGGGATTTGAGCGCTTGGGCCGTGAGAGATTGAGTGGAGCACATTGGCATAGAGCGGAATATTGAGCGGAGCTCACATGCTGAGTTATAACTATATATTCAGGATTTACATTTATATATTCAGAGTTATAACTATATATTCAGGATTTACATTTATATATTCAGATTTACATTTATATATTCAGAGTTATAACTATATATTCAGGGTTACATTTATATATTCAGGATTTACATTTATATATTCAGAGTTATAACTATATATTCAGAATTACATTTATATATTCAGAGTTATAACTATATATTCGGGATTTACATTTATATATTCAGAGTTATAACTATATATTCAGGATTTACATTTATATATTCAGATTTACATTTATATATTCAGAGTTATAACTATATATTCAGGATTTACATTTATATATTCAGAGTTATAACTATATATTCGGGATTTACATTTATATATTCAGAGTTATAACTATATATTCGGGATTTACATTTATATATTCAGAGTTATAACTATATATTCGGGATTTACATTTATATATTCAGAGTTATAACTATATATTCGGGATTTACATTTATATATTCAGAGTTATAACTATATATTCGGGATTTACATTTATATATTCAGTTATAACTATATATTCAGGATTTACATTTATATATTCAGAGTTATAACTATATATTCAGAGTTACATTTATATATTCAGAGTTATAACTATATATTCAGATTTACATTTATATATTCAGAGTTATAACTATATATTCAGATTTACATTTATATATTCAGAGTTATAACTATATATTCAGGGTTACATTTATATATTCAGGATTTACAATTATATATTCAGAGTTTTAACTATATATTCGGATTTACATAGAATTATTTCCTGTTTGGCCCCCCATAATATGTATATATATATATATATATATATATATATATATATATATATATTAACATTATCTCATAATTTGGCAGCAGGTATATTTGGGCTGCTGTCAGGGCTGGACTGGGACAAAAAATCGGCCCGGGCATTTTGGCCCAGACCGGCCCACTATGATCATAAACACCACCCATCTTTGCACGCCCCTAATTATATGCATACCAACTCCTATTCCTTAAAACCACTAATGCCATGTAATGAGTGAGTATAGGAACGAGTGAGAGTTAACAGATGAAATAAGTAAAAATTTGACATTTATTAATACATTTGAACTATTACTTCACAGTGGTGAATCCTAAAACAAGCTATAATCTGCATTAGCATAGCAATACAAGTTTTTCTTACAGGATTTTTGTTAAGACTGTGGTGGGTGGACCTTGGTCCTTCTAGGGGGGTTCGGGGCATGCCCCCCCGTGAGAAGATTTTGTGCATTTTAATGTTAAATTCATCAATCTGGTGCACTTTGAGAGTTCAAAATTAAAAGCTCCAACCCATATTCAGTGTGCAAATTAAACAAAGAAAAATTCAAACCTCTTTTAGTTACAGTGTCTATTTACATTACACCTACTACATAATAATAGTTATAATATTAATCCAATGACAGTAATTGCCATATTTTGTAAAACAAATGCACTAAAAAATAAAGGAAACTTTCATAATTAGTTTTGTACCAATTTCTATACTTGAAAGAGATAAGCACATGATCTTTTATTTTGACGCAAACTGCATCAAGCTTTTATTTTGGCGGAAAACATGGTTTACAAACGCCTCTCATTAGATTTCTAGTGAATTGCGGTAATCGTCAACTATGCAGATGTGGAAATAATCTGTAACTGGGTTATGGGTTCCTACACTCATGACATAGCCTAAGTGTTTTGAAAGTAGTTCTGCTTACCGCAGGCTCTACACTCTCTCATCTCTCTCCTGATCCTCATCACTATCATCATCATCACAGGAGCTGATGAAGGGCAGAAAACATATATTTTGACACATAAAGCGTCTGCTTTAAGGGCCTGGTTATATTTTTTCACGCTATTTCTCTGCACATTCCTTGCGTTTCTTCTCCATCTCGCTGACTATTCTGACAGATACACACTGACACTGCTGCACGCTCGCTCACTCGTTTAAAGTTGTGATTGGGCCAGCCCAGTGTCAATCAAGAAAAGAGCCAATGGGCCGCTGATCTACGTGTGTCATGTGCTGGTCTGTCAGAAAGAAAAAAAAACTAACACTGACTTTTTTGGACCAATGCATGACACCGGCACAAACCCAGCGACGGCAATTAAGCAAAACAAAACCAAACGAATGGGCCGCCGATGTACAAATTTTATGGGCCGTAAAAAAAAAAATATGTATCGGCCCGAAAAGCACGTCGGCCCACCGGGAAAAAGCCCGGTATGCCCAATGGCCAGTCCAGCCATGGCTGCTGTCACTTTAAAACCTGACACTGATCCTTTACACTGTTGCACATGCATTTTCTTTCTCAACACTTTACGTTCACTTAAAACATGAAACATGTTTACATGAATACTCGCCAAGACCAGCATTTTGACATTATTTTCGGTGTATTTTACAGTTTATGCACAATAAGCAGCAAAAAAGAACTCAATTTAGTACTGAAAGGTGGCTTTATGTGTCGTACTTTGGGTGTGAGCACAAAATCTGCAGCAATCCTACAGTACGCACAATCCCACGCCGAAATTCAAGCCCTGTAACACCAACAATATTCATCCAGAGCAAATGAAACGAGTGAGTGAGAGGAGGCGGGTTAGCGTGTAACTCGCTGTCGTGTATCTATTCTGCGGAAAATTAGTATTGGAAGCGTTTCAGATATTTCAGTATCAATATGTAGTAAAAAATCTATATTTTTAACAACACTACATTGTACTTAGTTTATTATTTCAGATGCCTTTTTAAAAGACTACAACTGAAAAATGTATAGGCTTATATAAAATTCAACCCCTCCAAAGTGGCTAGTAGGAATGACCGTGTTACTCGCCACTGCTGAAATACACCCGTATTTGGTGGGTTGGCGGGTGTTAACATCAAGCCCTGTGTACATGATAATGTTACTCACCTGTGGGACCATGTATAGACTCAGAAGTCTAGCCACTGCTAGGGAGTCCTCTGAGAAGCGTGCTCCAATGATTGCTTTTACATTAGGCCTTTCAAGCACCTCACATTGGACAGGCAGCGTGCCGTTCACAGCGAGCATGTGCTCAGTGCTCTGAATGGCTTTTGAGGCATCAGAGCAAGTGTCACAGATGTAGTAGCCCAGTCGCACACCCGGGAGGAAGCTGGAGTTATTGATCGTTTCAATTGTATGCACAACAGCGAGAGTCCTTACAAGTGAAAGGAAATTTAATCTACAGGGAAATGAGGGAAATCTTTGTTAGAGAAAAAAAAAAAAAAAAAAAAATCTAATCTAAGAAATCTTACTTTTTTACAGTAAATTCTAACGTTTCTGTACACAAACATATCTTTGAGACAGTTTTGTACAATTTCTAACAATCAGTGTACATTTATATGTGCAATTAATATAGTGTTGACACTGATTTCAAGTTTTAATTGAATTTGATTCTGACTCCCATTTAAACTGATATAAGTTCACTTATTGTAATTATTCTATTGAATTCAAATATTCTTGTTACAATATCAGAATTAATAATAATAATATTCATTGCAGGTTAACATACACTGTAAAAAAGTTGCTGCTTTAATTTTTTAAGTACAATCAACTTAGCTGTATAAGTCATTTCAACTTAAATTACATTAAACTGACTTAAAAAAAATAGTTGACTCTTGTATAACTTATACAAAGTTAAAATGTGCTAAACTTATTTTAATGAGTTAAGTAATGTAAAAACATATGTTGTCATAACTTCTTGGTTATATCTTCAAAAACAAATATAATGTAACAATACAGAGGAGGAAGTAACCAGTTTTGAAATGGCAAAAAAAATGCTTTAATCTCAAATTAATAAATACAATAAAAATCTCAATAATTAATTATTAACAAATATGTATTAAAAATGTATAATAAAAATAATATTGTTTGACATATTAATGTTTATTATTATTATTATTATTATTATTATTATTATTATTATTATTAACTTAAAAACAAGTAGCATTTGGTGTACTCTAGTCTACAGCATTATTAAAATAACACCCATTTAAAAAAGTACTTGTGTTACAGATATTTAGCTATTACTCTCAACAAATGAAATGTGCATTTAGATGCTGGAAAAATCAACTCTCAAAGTCTTCTGTTGCAAGGGAACACGCCACAAGCATAGATCACTGTACATATACGACAGCACAACAACAACAGATACTTACTCTGTGCAGTTGTATTTTTCTGGACGTTCTCGCACCTGTAGTGTCTGCACTTTGGAATGACAGGAATTGAGCACCCCAATCCGTATATCCCCATCGGCCCAGGCCCCGCACATGTCTGAGGAGTTTTCACAGGCAGACCCAGAACCAGCGAAAAGAAGAATGCCTATTAAAGGCCTGTACAAGACCTGCAAATACATGACAGACAACCTGACTGAGTACAATAGTTAATCTTGAGATCTGTTCAGCTTGGCAACAAGGGTAAAATGCAAAGGTAATCTGACAGTCTTTCTGTTTAAATAAGATAATTGTGCAAGAGGGCTGGCTCATTCTGACCGAAAACACAAAAGGTGTGAAGTGATTGTGTTGCTGGAACACAATCAAACATCAGTCAAACATACCTTTATTCCTCATCATTTCCCCACAGACCGGTTCTGTTACATCCTTATTACTCACATTACATTCCTTTTAAAAGTGAAATTTGAAGCAGCTGTAATTCGCTCAGCAAAAGTTTGGAAATTCCATATGCGTGTATGTATTGATAATGAAAAATAAATAAATAATGATGTGAAACAATTTTCACTCAGATATTGCTTGTAAATATCACAAACAGTTAAAAAGTAACCACAAGTAACATTCATTTTAAGGTGAAATTTTGAAGTAGAAAAACTAAAATAGCATTTTAATTGTAAAACATGCTCCAATAATCTTTGTTTCATTTAAAATTTAAAATAATAATAATAATTTTTTACATTATCTATGTTTTCATATGATTCTCACACGATTCTGTTCCCAAACACCAGCATCCGAGCGCTTTTTGCTTTATGTGATATTCAAATTTTGAGCATAGGTAAAATTCACAACTTTGGATGCAAACAGCTAGTGTGTGCATGTGTGTGTGTATGAGCTGATATTGCTTCAGGATTCTGTGTGAACAAAACATCAAACAAGATGAAATAACACTAACTTGTATCTTCTACCTTTGCTTAACAACGAACTTGCACACATTCAGTAATGACAACCCATTCTCACTCCCACGGCATCAAAAACTGAAGCATGCTTAAGCGCCTTTAGCATTAGTGTTAAGATGCTATAAAGGTAACAAACTAACTAACAAACTAAGAACTCAGTTGCTTGGTGAGATACCTTTGGCATTAATACACAGATCCAAAGGAATTTTATTGGGGTATAATTTTGTCATTTGTCAACTGTCTACCAAGTATAATGCTAGAAAGCAGAGGATATTTATTAATTCAACGGGTCTGGGTGCATATTCATGTAATCTCTTAGGTTCACGAAGGCTGACAGATATTTACTTACTCTTGACAGAAGAGGGTTTAACTGGTACAACTAGTAAGTAAAACAGAGAATTTTCAGTCTAGCCTTTGACTATCATTCATGCAATCAATGTGAGGTTTCATGGTTCAGAGGTTTTTGTGAACCTGTCTCACCATCTTTTAGAAACACACTTTTTGACATTACTTTTGACACTTGTTCTTGGCACTCAGGTGTTTAAATGCCAGCAGGTAATCCCCAGACGTCATTACTGGAAATGGAGTTTCATATGCAGAAATATGCTGTCAGCTGCCCTGCGATATTAAAATTATAATCATTTGCATAATGGCCAATAACAGCCAATAAATTAAATAAAACCAATATTAAAATTAAAAAATATATATATATTTTGTATATTTTTTCAAATACATTTTGGCGTTTTATTTGGAGATTACATTTGACTGTGTTATTAAATCATTAGAGTTTTTTAAAGATCAACTGTATTTGAGTGGTAATTGTAAATATGAAAATAAGGGAAGTGAGCATGCACAATTAAATATCTATCAATGATTGATAACAATTGTTTTTTTACATTTTGTATTTTCAATTTTTGTTTTGCTCATACAAAAAAAAAAAAAAAAAAAAAAAAAAATATATATATATATATATATATATACAGGTAGTCAACATTTGAAGTGGATCAAAAAAGTTGTCCTAAATTGTATTGTTCAAAATTCACGTATAACTTTGATGGAAGGTTTTGATCCACTTCATGTCGACTACTGTATATATATACATATATATATATATATATATATATATATGTATGTAAGGGATAATGTAGAGCGAGGCGGTTGTTATAGCGAATACAACCCCGACAGGGCCTCGACGCGAAGCGGAGCTTGAATCCTGAAGGGGTTGTATTCGCTATAACAACCGCCTCGCTCTACATTATCCCGCTTATTACATGGCTACCTACCAAATAAATCAATAATTTGACACAAAATATTGATTTAAAAATGAGTTTATTGATTTAAAAACGATTGTATTGCTTCCGCTAAAGAAAATAGTCCGTTCCGTCTCTACGGTTAGAATCCTGCGTCCATAGCAACGCTCTGTTTTTCATGGCAACGGTGTGTTATATTTAGCAGCGGTCTGTTATCAAGAAATAACACACCACATTCTAGTTTAGAATTCAACCAAGCCATGTAATAATTCTTGATAACAGACCGCTGCTAAGTATAACACAGCGGTATTAGCTAACCCTAACCCTAACCCTAACCCTAACCCTAACGCTATAACAACTGCCTCGCTCTACATTATCCCTTACATAACAGACCGCATTCTACATTAGAATTCAACCAAGCCATGTTATATATATATATATATATATATATATATATATATATATATATATATATTAGTTTGGTTTTCATTTTATCAAGTTAAGCTAAACAAAAATGAGAAATGTTTCCTGAGCAAATGGCTGAAATAAATTTTTTGTATATTTCATTATATTTCAGTTAACGTTTGTTGTTTATTTTATTTTAAGTAACATTTTTATTTTTTATTTTAGTTAAATATAGATATACTGTGCATAATATTTACTCTTAATGTGATGCTCTTAATGTGACGTTAGTTCTTTACATTAGAGTATTATGAAGCACTAAACACAACAAACTCTAGTCTTCCTTACATCTGAGAATCCACGTCTAGGTTCTGCAGTTATCTTAGTTCACATTATGGAATATTTACAACATATCTGCAATGATTTTGTCCTCAAATTGTGTATTTTAGTATCTTAGTCGTTGAGAAGTTGAGATGCTTTTTATTATCCTAAAATCATATTTAGTCCACAATTTCGTCTTTTACAAATAAATAAATAAAAAATAAAAATAAAAATAAAAAGATAATTTTTTTTAGGTCAGTTATGTGCTTGGAAAGGGGTTGCAATTAAATTCATATTGTGGATCTCCAATAAAATCACAGTGCAAAAATATAAAAGTATTTCCAAAATCATTATTATTTTTTACATTTATTATTTTACCCTTTCATTGAGTCATCACAGTCCATAAACAAGTCATCACAGTCCATAAACAAAGATTATACATCAAATAATTACAAGTAACAAAATATAAATAACATGAATAGAATTAATACAAAAAAATAATAATAATAAATGAAAAAAAGACTTACAAACTTCATTAATTATAAGGATAAAATTATATATATATATATATATATATATATATATATATATATATATATATATATATATATATATATATATATATATATATATATACTTTTTTTACCCTTTCATTGCAATATTACAGATACTGAAGGCGTTTTTTTATTTATTTTTAATTTTTTTTAGAACATGTAAATAACATTACAGAGAAAAACAGGCATGCGTAACATAAACTCCAAAGATGATTAAACAAAAAGAAAAATAATAAAATAAAATAAAAAGAGACATTCACAAGACGCCAAATACAGATTCATAGTATCTTACAATAGACATAGCTTTTGAATTTTTTACAATTTTAAGAGACTTCATTAACAGAGTGAGTTCGTTAGAGAAAACCTTGTATAAAGGAGGAGATTTTGACAATCTACATTTATGAATGAAAAATTTGCCATTCAGGATGATAAAATTTACAAAAGATACTGAAGGCGTTTTTTGTTTTGCCATGCGCTGAGTGACGTCTGAAGTGCGTCACGATGTCGGAAGTGAATCCGGACAAATCGAAGGCGCTGAAACCAGAAGATAAAATGAAAACATGAGCACGAAGCTAGCGACCCAACGGGAGAAACTGCGGTTTTCTGTTTCATCAAGGAGCAGGTATTCTATCGCCGTGTCAGAACATCTCTCTCGACCCTGTCATGTCTGTGTTTGCTGCGTATTTGAAGCAGTCGATGTGTGAAATGATGCATGGCCCTTCAACAAGCTGTTGCAGTGTGTGCAGAACTCTAGTGATGCTCTGTGTAGTAAACGAACATGATAGTTAGGTTAGTTCAGGAAAATAGATGCATGCAATTACATCTTTGTGATAACAGTCTAAACTGGTCAATAATCAGGCTTTAATCTGGTTCTAATGCTCTGCTGATCCAGTGCATTCGAGCACTGTGTGTTATGTAACGAGTTATTACTTATAAAAGGTGTTGTACATTTACAAAGGTCAGTCAGAAGCGTAATCTGTAATTTTGACAATAAACTATCACATCTGAGTGCTGAACAAGACACATACTTCATGGTAAAGTGATGGTTTGAGAAAGCGAAGATGCATAGTAGGCTATCAAGGAATTACCATGGTACAAATAGTAATACATGTTAGTACTGTACCATGATATATGTCCAAAAACACGAGGACAAGGAACAGATTGTGTAAAACAAAAAAACAAAAAGTACTGAGTATTTTAGTTGTTTAGTGACTCGCTAAAATGGACTAGATATATAACACTAGATATTTTCCTGCATTTATATGCATTTTGATTATATGTAGTGATGTAATGATATACCAGATGGACATAGTTTCAAATTATGCAGACAGCCTTGTTAATTTTGTTTTGATTTAAATTGTCAATTGTGAGTAAATAGTATGTAAAAACAAGTGATTCATTTTAGCAGTGATCATTAATATGCATTATACTGTACCTGCATTCTCTTGACCATCCTCCATTATTATTTTCTTTGGAAATAAACATCTGTAGATATCGGCTATTTAAACACCTATATCGGCTGTAACTAATTATAACTAATGTGTGTTAAGTCAGTTGCACAGGACAAGACTCAAGCTTCAATGTTTTCAGTTTCAGTTTCATATTTGTTGATCCTGAAAACAACATTTCTGTCAACCAATCAAATTTAATTGGTTAGTTTATGTCAAGTTTAGGCTTACAACCAGGGTTAGGTGCTTCTACATCAGTGTTATCCACCTGTCATTTCCCTCTGATTTTAGGGATAAGTTATGGGTAGGGTTAGGTTTAGGGATAGGGTTAGGACAAAAATTTTTGGACAGGAATGTTGTTCCAGGATCATTAAAATATGTTAGTAGGCAAAATCACATTGACCGTTCACTGACTCGATTAGATAATGTTCTTTTAAAGTAATTTTTATGTTGCCTCAGAAAAACCTCCATTATGTTATGGTTGTAAAGGTTGACCTTTATTATTGTGTTCCCAAAAAAGAACCAAATGGGAACCAAATACTAATGTGCCGTGCTTACTCGGGAATCATGCTGTCCTTTTTCGGATGGTTTTATTGTTGTTCAGGTTTAGTAGAGCAGCCCATCTGACCTGACCAACAAAGCAACAAAGGGAAAGTTGATCGTCACAACAAGCTCTCTCAATACATACAACTCTGCAGTCTATGTAATAGGTAACTTAAATCCTGTCTTTGTGCAGTCATCTGTTTTTATACTTCAGTATAACCGTGTCTCTGTCTATTATTCTGTCTTTGTTACTGAAACCTCTGATCTATTAGAAGAGTATTTACTCTCTCGAGGGCCGGGTTTTGCTGTGCACACACACCTTGAGGTGCTCTGAGTGGTTCGCTTATAATGGACATAATGCCACATATTCTTGGTCATTATTAATCATTCGTTGCCATGCAAAGGTAATAATGGCACAGTGATTCAAAGGTGGATATGAACTGTTACATCTGTAAAGATGACAGATTATGAGTATATTTAAAAAGCCCTTGTGAAGTACACAAGTTAACAACTTAAGACAGAAAAATAACTTTTGTTTTCTATGTATGCAGTGCACATTCAAGGCATGAATTTTGATTAATCTCAAAATCGGAATTCCCAAAAATGTGCCTGAAATATTCTGTTAGATTCTTAAATGCTGTTATTTTTCACAAAAATTAAATAAATGGATCTTCTCCTACGTGTCATTATTTCCTCTGTACAGTGATCTGTAAATCACACATATTTGGCATCATGTAAATCAAGTGAACCTTGACTGTTTTGCATTCAGAAAGAATTTTATCTCCCTACATGGGAATCTCAGTTCAGTCTCAAAGGGCTTTTTACACGACACAGTTTTCAACTAAAACTGAAAATCTTCTCATGTGTTTTGGCTGCTCGTAAACTACAAAAATGTGAATTTGTGAAAATGGTGATGTCAAGGGCAAGTTCTTGCCTGGCAGCGCAATACAGTGTTTTTAGTCGTTTTCGTGGATCCGTGTGAACAGGGATTGTTTTGACAACATTGTCGCCTGCATGCGAAGGAAAAACTTTTTTAGTACATCCTTGTCGTGCAAACACACCCTTACTCACCCTCATTTCAAATCTGTATGCTTTTCTTTCTTCTGTGGAACACAAAAGAAGACATTTTGAAAATCAATGAGGTCTAAACCATTTTGGACCCCACTGACTTTCATTGTTTTAGAAATCAAAAAACTGCGTCCACTCATTCATTTACCACAACAATTTTTTCCACAAATGAGAAGTTGAATGACATGAGGATTTATTTATTTTTTTCATTTTGGAACTTTCAAGTTTAGCTTGTTTTTATAAGCTGAGTCAGTCAATATTCTTTTCTGTGATAATAGAAAGATTAGCTCGTATTGGACCCATAACATTCCTTTAAATAAATGCAAATTTTACTTGCAAATTGAAATAGGATATCAATGAACCAACCGAACACTTTTTCTTATGCACACGTTTCACACAATTACGTTGTACATTCCGTGCCACCAAATCTCATTCAAATGACTCAGTCACATGGGCCAAATGATTACGTAATTCTAACTACATGTTGTAGTGTGCTGACAGTCCACTTGTGAATGCAACTTTTGAAACATTATGGATATACCTGTAACCATACATTACTGACTTACTGGTGGACCTCACTAATCAGTAATACACTTGTTGAACAACTTTTCCCATCTCTACTAGTTAGTAGAAAATCTAAAAACATTCAAACAAAGAGTAACCCTTCCCTTTCACCAGGGTGTGTTTCATGAATAGCCTCACGGACAGTGAACAGAAATGCAGAACTTGAAGGGTTTACTGTACCTCTGTTGAGGTTCGTCTTAACCCATCATTAGCAGGACAAAACTACCAAAATGTTAGATATTGAGCAAACGCAAAACAGACAGTCAGACGTCCGTGATGGTGAGTGTTGTGTGCTCATTGTTTCTTTTTCTTTTTTTAAATGAATCCTAACCGGTTCTGTGTTTGTTGTTGATGCACAATTCGTCTTTTATATTCGCTTCAGCCTTCTGTAATCTGTTTTTCGGGCACAGAATAAGTGTTCCTTTATTACACCCAAAGCTGAGCGAGTGTGGTATTTTAAGCAGCTTTGTAATTCAGTGTGCTGTGGCTCACAATGATGCTGTGGCTAATGATGTCGGTGAATTGAGATTGCGAGCTCTGGTGACTTTATTAATGACTAGGGCTGTCAGTTTTCATTTTAATGTTATTAATTACATATGCTTATTAATTGCATTCATTGCAATTAATTACTTTCATCAATATTTGAAAACAACAACAAAAAAATCAAAACAAAGCTAAATGAAGATAATGTAGGACATTATATTATTGTGGATGGACAAGTAATGCCTTATTCACACTGACAGCAAATTTAGAGCATCACAGTAACATTAACGGGATAGTTCACCAAAATCATTTACTCATGTCAGTCTTGAACTTGTATGACTTTTTTTCCCCCTGTGGAACACTAAAGATTAAGAATATAGTAGGGATGTAGCGCTGAAAAAAGTGTAAAAAAAAAATATATATGTTTTGATTTGCTTGTTTGTAGGGCTGCATAATTCGGCCCCAAATCATGTTGATTATTTGTAATATATGATGATTAGGATTTGAAGCATTTATCATCTCATATTGCTGCCACTTAGATATCTAGGCAGAGAAAGACCAAGACGACCACATTTCTACTAAGAAGTGTGGGAAAAAAATCGATTAACTTAAAATCAATTTTTTATTATTATTCCAGAATGTGAGAAGTTTTGTGTGCGCACACATCTGAAGCGTGCGCCCAGAAAGTCGTTTCTCATACAGCATGCAAATGCTGAATTGAGCTCTTTCACGTCTCGCGCTTGAACGGACATATTCCCACAAAATTACGTCAAAAATGCCGGTCTAGGCGAGTATCCTAAATAATAGTCTGTTATATCTTACAGTTAGTTGAGAAATAAAACATGTGTAATAGTATATTGGATCCGTGCAGCTCTTAAAGGGACTGCACCCTTATAAACCTGCTGCTGTCTTTGTTTTAAAGACAGCAGCAGGTTTCTGCTTCTCCCCTCTTCGCGCAACTGAACGCGATGCTGTGATCATCGGCGATTCCATCGTTCGCCACGTACACGCTACGTTAGGTAAAAGTAAGGTGCACAGTCACTGCTTTCCTGCTGCTCGTGTTTCTGAAATCGCTGCTCGCGTTCCCGAGATTCTGAATGGTGACAAGCGCGTCAGAACTGTGGTCCTGCACGCGGGAGTGAACGACATCAGGCTGCGCCAGACGGAGGTTCTGAAGAAAGACTTCAGGAATCTGATCGATACGGTACGCAGCACATCGCCTGAAACAACGATTATTGTGTCAGGACCGCTTCCCACGTACCGACTAGGACAAGAAAAGTTTAGTAGATTATTCGCGCTAAATTAATGGTTAATGTCATGGTGCAATGAGCACAAACTGCTCTTTGTAAATAATTGGAATCTGTTTTGGGAGCGTCCTAGGCTTTTCCGTGCTGATGGCTTACACCCAAGCAGATTCGGAGTGGATCTTCTGTCGGATAACATCTCCAAAATGTTAAATACCTTTTGACTAGTAACCAAAAGTCCAAATCATAGTCTTTGCTGCACCAATTTAACTGATATAAATTCTAGTGTAGAACATGGCATAGAAACTGTGTCTGTTCCTCTTTAGTGAGATCAAATAATAAATTTACTGCAGGATCTAGGAAAAATCTAATTGTTATTAAAACAGAAAATGTTGCTATTAGTAAACAAAAACAATTTCTAAAGCTAGGTCTTCTAAACATTAGATCACTCACACCTAAGGCAGTTATTGTAAATGAAATAGTCACAGATAATAGCTTCGATGTACTTTGCCTTACTGAAACATGGCTTAAACCAAATGATTATTTTTTCGGCCTAAATGAGTCTACTCCATCTGGATACTCCTATAAGCATGAGCCCCGTCTGATTGGTCGTGGCGGCGGTGTTGCAACAATCTATAGAGATATTCTCAGTGTTAGTCAGAAAACGGGTTATAAGTTTATTTCGTTTGAAGTACTTGTACTAAATGTTACGCTCTTAGATGTTAGAAAAACTTCCCTATTATCTCTAGCCTTGGCTACCGTATATAGACCGCCTGGGCCTTACGCTGATTTCCTAAAAGAGTTTGCAGATTTTCTCTCAGACCTATTAGTCAATGTCGATAAAGCATTAATTGTTGGAGATTTTAACATACACGTAGATAATCCAAATGATGCGTTAGGGGCTGCGTTTACAGATTTATTAAACTCCTTTGGGGTCAAGCAAAACGTTACCGGACCAACTCATCGTTTTAATCATACACTCGATTTAATTATATCACATGGAACCGATCCAACCGATATAGATATCATTCCACAAAGTGATGATTTCACTGACCATTACATGGTAACTTGCATATTACGTACTCCTGTAATATATCATGCTGCGCCGCGTTATCGATCAGACAGAACAATCCTTCCATCCACCTTAGATAATTTTTCAAATTGCTTATCTGATCTGTCTCAGCTGCTCAGTGAACCCAAACAAACAGATGAACTAGAGGAATTAACTAGCACTATGAGCACCATTCTCTCTGGAACATTGGATATTGTTGCACCCATTAGATTAAAAAAGGTCAGAGAGAAAAGTAAAGCACCATGGTACAACAATACTACGCATGTTCTAAAGAGAGAAACCCGTAATTTGGAGCGTAAATGGAAACAAACTAATTTAGATGTCTTTAGAATCGCATGGAAAGACAGTATGTCACGTTATAAAAAGGCCTTTAAGCGGCCAGGGCTGAGCACCTCCGCAAACTAATAGAAAACAACCAAAACAATCCTAGGTTTTTATTTAGCACCGTGGCTAGACTAACAAATAAACAGATGTCACCTGAACAAAATATTCCGTTACAGTTTAGTAGTAATGATTTCATGAAGTTCTTCACTGAGAAAATAGAAAACATCAGAACCAATTCAATCCTAAATCGCGCCTTATAATTCAGCCTCAATTATCACGACGCAAGAACAATTACAGTGCTTTACAACTATAGAACAAAACGAGTTAAATAAACTTATCATTTCATCTAAAACAACAACATGTTTATTAGATCCTATACCAACTAAACTACTGAAAGAAGTGTTACCTGTAGTGGAAGAGCCTCTCCTCAATATTATTAACTCATCTTTATCTTTAGGTCATGTTCCAAGAACATTTAAACTGGCAGTGATAAAACCTCTCATTAAGAAACCACAATTAGACCCGCATAATCTAGCAAATTATAGACCCATTTCAAATCTTCCTTTTATGTCTAAAATACTAGAAAAAGTGGTGTCCGCTCAACTGGGCTCTTTCTTGCAAGAAAATGACATCTATGAAAAGTTTCAGTCTGGATTCAGACCGCACCATAGCACTGAAACTGCGCTCGTTAAAATTACAAATGACTTACTTTTAGCTTCTGACCAAGGCTGCATCTCAATACTAGTTTTACTTGATCTTAGTGCTGTGTTCGATACTATAGATCACACAATACTATTAGATCGACTACAAAATTATACTGGTGTTCAAGGACAAGCATTAAGTTGGTTCAGATCATACTTATCTGACCGCTACCATTTTGTCTATTTAAATGGAGAAAAATCGATCATAACTCCAGTAAACTATGGAGTGCCGCAGGGATCTGTGTTAGGCCCTCTGTTATTCTCAATATATATATGCTGCCACTTGTAAATATTATAAGGAAACATGGAATTAGTTTCCATTGTTATGCTGATGACACTCAAATCTATATTTCATCACGGCCAGATGAAAACGCTAAATTATCCAATTTGACAAAGTGTGTTAAAGATATAAAAGATTGGATGACGCACAATTTTCTTTTATTAAATCCAGACAAGACAGAGGTACTAATCATCGGTTTAAAAAAACACCCACAAAACCTCTCACACTACAACTTTAACATAGTAGGATGTCCTGTTACTTTATCCTCTACAGTAAAATACCTAGGTGTTATACTAGACTGCAACCTGTCTTTTGAAAATCATATTTCATATGTTACAAGAACAGCCTTTTTCCACCTTAGAAACATTGCTAAGCTACGTAACATGCTATCAGTTTCTGATGCAGAAAAATTAGTTCATGCATTCATGACCTCGAGACTAGATTACTGTAATGCTTTATTAGCTGGTTGTCCTGCATCCTCAATAAACAAGCTACAGTTAGTCCAAAATGCAGCCGCTAGAGTTCTTACTAGATCAAGAAAATATGATCATATAACACCGATTTTATCATCACTACATTGGTTACCTATAAAGTTCCGTATTAATTACAAGGTATTGCTACTGACTTATAAAGCCCTAAACGGCTTAGCTCCAGTCTATTTAACGGATCTTCTATCGCCCTATAAACCATCGCGCTCTTTAAGATCACTAAATTCGAGGCTTTTGGTCATACCTAGGATATCCAGATCCACCAAAGGAGGGAGAGCATTTTCACATTTAGCTTCAAAACTCTGGAATAGTCTTCCTGATACTGTTCGTTGCTCAGACTCACACTCCCAGTTTAAAACTAGATTAAAGACGCATCTCTTCAGCCAGGCATTCAAATAATACTTTTAATCTTACAGTTAAATCCAACCTCTAGTTCTTAAACACCAGAGGAGAACTGGCCCCCGACTGAGCCTTGGTTTTCCCAGGTTTTTTTTTTCTCCATTAGGTCACCTGATGGAGTTTTTCGGTTCCTTGCCACTGTTGCCTTTGGCTTGCTCAGTTGGGGATATTTGGGATATTTAATTTAATTAATCAATCAACAATACTATTGATCAGCATTACCAAACGTGGACATTTTCCACTAGAAACAAGCATTGATGTATTATTTTAATTTAATACTGTGAAGCTGCTTTGATACAATCTGTATTGTGAAAAGCGCTATATAAATAAACTTGACTTGACTTGACTTAACAGCAAAGGTCAAAGAAAAAAAAAAATACAGTATAACCTTTAAAATTATTATTATTATTTTGTATTATTATTAAATAAATTATTAAGCAAAATAAGAAATTATTGTAAACTATTGTAAAACGTCATTGCATAAATAATTAATACAATTAAATAAAATAAAAATAATTATTAATTAATAATAATATTTAATAAAAAAAATATTTACATTAAAACTCTGACATTTAAATACTAATTTAATGCCTTAATTTCTCAAATTTTAAACTTAAACCATCAAGATTTATTTTGGTCACACAAATGTTTAAACTATTTTGTCTGTATGATGAGCTAATGGAGTTTTAAACAACATTGGATCCCACTAATATTCATTGTATTAACATTTTTTTGTTTTTTATAGATCAGTTTAGCATTGCTATTGTGTACAATGTCTGCAAAAATAATTTGTGCTGTTAGGAAATAAAGGTTCAACAAGCAGATGCTAAAACAGTACAATTGACTTTCAGTATTATATTTTAATCTCAACAAACTATTTTCTCCACATTTACAAAGGCAGAAGAGAGTAATACAGCAAATTTGGACGTCCTCAAATCTAAAAATACAGAACCATACAGCCATATGCCAAATCGAATGCACGATTCTGATGAAAGAATGGGAGATCACAGATTATTGGAGCAACATTCCCAGATGTGTTCCACTAAGTATATGCAGATATTTATTTCATACAGTGCACTGTATTTTTTTACACACTTTTCTTAGTAATGGTCATGAATCCCAGGGTGACTCTTCTCTTCATGGAGATGGAACATTACACCCGCGTGCAACATCAAGCTTGAGCTTATTTAAACTTGCATAGCAAATACACACATCAAATATCATTATATTAATAAATCATAAAACATAACCATAAGGCATAACCTGAATGAATGCACTGAATTAAGTAGACTATGATTACATTACAAGAGGGGGATTGTAAATAAACCTCTTATGTACACTTAAGTCAGCATTAATAAATGTTTGCATAATGCTTCTTTTTTGTGACATGTCTGCGTGAAACAAGGAAAAAAACATGTAGGGAACTAAATTGATTTTACCCATGGGTTGTTAATTGAGTTGTGAAAAGTGAGAATTGCATAACAGGTCTGAATGCTGCACAGCCTTGCATAATTTATAGACATCAAGTAATAGCACAGGATTTTTCTCTCTTTTTAAAGAAATGAATATTTTTTTTTTTTTCTTTTTTTTTTAAGCAGTGATGCATTAAATTGCTCAAATGTGACAGAAAACCCTTTTACATTATTGCAGAAAATTTCTGTTCAAATAAATGCTGTTCTTTTGAACTTTCTATTCATTAAAGAATCCAAAATATTTATCATGTTTTCCCAAAAAAAACAACATTAAGCAGCACAACTGTTGACAATAATAATGTTAGTTGACACCAAATTAGAATGATTTCTGATGGATCATGTGACACTGAAGGCAATAGAGTAATCTGACAAAAATTGCTTTTACATTTTAAAATATATTCAAATAGAAAAAAGTATTTGAAATCATATCAGTATTTCCAAATATCACTGATATAAATAGGATTAATCTTGATTTCACGTTGACTTTAAGCTCTTACAGTTGTATTTGAAATTATTCAGCCCCATTGCAAATCAGGTTTATTGGCAAAATTTACAGACTTTCAGCTGTTCGCAATGAACAAATCAAACAAAAGTAATTGAAATAGCTCAACACAACAAATGTTTTTTCCCCACTACAATACAACTGAAAATGCAACTTTTACTGACTTCCGCAGTCTCAACACTATTCAACCCCCTGAATAGAATCCCTCACAACAGCACAGATTTGCAAAACAGGTGTTGTCTCAAGTACACCTGATGCAACTAATCATTAGGATTCATTAGTTGCACCAGGTGTGCTTGAGCTAGAACACATTAAATATCTGAACTGGCTAGGTTTGTTGAGTCACGTTTGACTGCATGTAAGAAATATTGCTAAGTCAAAAGAATAGTCCAAAAAGTTAAGAAGATTTCATCGCCCTTCACAAACAAGGAACAGGATACAGCTTGCACAGTAAGGCGCGTAATAAATGCATGCGGTTTCCATGTCATAACTCAAAGACGTACACCACTACTGACCCAAAAGCACAAGAAAGGTGCTCAAAATCAGATAAATAAGCCACAGAAGTTTTGGGATTCTGTTGTGTGGAACGATAAAGCAAAACTGGAACTTTTACTGGAACACAATATTGCTGTTTTTGCTGTATTTTGGATCAAATTGGGTTTACAGAAGAGAACAACATTTTAACATTTTAAAAACATTTTAAAAACATTAAAAAAAAGCTTACCGATCTAAAACTTTTGCACGGTAGTGTATATTATTACTTGGATCACTGTCAATACTGAAGTCGTATATCATTGATTTATCATTGTTATCCATAGTTTATTTAGCCTATAATGTCTCCCCTATATGCGACTATTAATGTGTTTTGTTCTGAATATATCTGTGTTTAGGTGGTGAGGGGGCGATGACCAAGGAGGATGTGCTGAGGGAGTCTTCAGAGGGAGACTCGGTCCTGGGGCGGTACAGTATTATTTCCCATAACTCTGAGCGACCGGTGATCCATCAGGTGTCATCAGCGCCCATGCCTTCAGACAGCGGTGAGCGTGTGGGTCTGTACACGTTTCAGATATCCTTTCACTTTCAGTTCAACATTTAGCTTCTGTGAGAATGTTCTCATGCAAATTTTTAAGTAGGTCACATAAAAAAATGCTGACACTCAAGTTATTTTTTACATCAGATTCCGCCTGCGAGTTTTGTCTTTTTTTCGGTCGTAAGGCCAATAAACAAACAACTTATTTAGCTGTTTTCTGAAGTGTAGCTTTATTTATGGAGTAAATTTTTTAGACCCTAAATTGCGGACACTGCTTAAGCTGCTGTAAAGCTGAGATATTGACAAGGTCACAGAAATTCTTTTCCAATTTTCTGCCTGTCAGCACTGATACATCAGTCTCTCTCTCTGTACTCGCTTCTCATTCACTCTCACACTTCACTTTAATTCACTTCAAACTGAGCTGTTTAAGTGAATTTGAGTGATCGGGGCTCTGGCTCAGCATGGATAAATCGAGATGAATAGAAGATGAATATTGACGCCGTTCTGACTCGAGTGTTCTGTTTTGCAGAGTTCTCGTTCTTCGACCTGAATGATCCTCTGTGTCGGGAGGTTCTGTTGGATCCTCGGACCACTGTGCCCGAGCTCTTCGCTGTTCTCAGGCAGTGGGTTCCCCAAGTCCAGCGGAATATTAGTGTCATTGCCAATGAGGTCAGAATCTCAAACCCGTGGTCTTTAAAGACAATGTGAAACATATTGTAGGCCCGTCTCGACAATTGACCTATGGCTAAGCCACGCCCCCTCCACTCACTCGGACAAACAGTCAACATTCGGTAACAGGCGCTATGGCAGCTGTCACAGTAGGAGCCATTTCACAGGAGGCAATTGATGATTTTTGGAGACAGAAAAGATTATATATCATCTCGAAGTCACCAAAAAGGCCTTAACTATGCATTGGAGGGTTATATTAATCATTTTATTGTTGTGTAGGTCGATGAAAAGCTTCAGCTCCAGACAAAGATTTATAGGTCACAGTGTAAACGTTATGGCGTATTCACACCAAACGCGAATTTAATTATTTGCGCGAGTAGATTACACACAAAGTCAATGCAAAGACGCGAATTTGACGCTCTATTCGCGTTTGGTGTGAACGCAGCATAATGAACAGCCTGCGATGTCAAGATTGCAATGCTGGAATGTGTGTGTGTGTGTGTGTGTGTGTGTGTGTGTGTGTGTGTGTGTGTGTGTGTGTGTGTGTGTGTCAGAGGCGCGGGTGCGATCGAACAGTGGAAACATAAAAACATACTCCATTTTGTTCATACAGGACATCATTAAAACTGCAAAGTGTTTAGCCTACTTATATTTGTGTAAAACACAACATTGTGCTTTTGTCAAACTGTAAACACTTGTCAAACTGCAACGCAGCTAGAAGCTAGCCTAACGTTAGCCTAACGTTACGTTAGAGATGTTAAAGGGATACTCCACCGTTTTTTCATATTAAACTATGTTATTCCCTTAACTAAGACGAGTTGATACATACCTCTCTCATCTCAGTGCGTGCACTTAATCGCTCTAGCGCGCGGTGACACTTTGAAAGCACTTAGCTTACCCCAGTATATTCAATGGTATCTAGCAGCAATGAATTTAGAAGTGACCAAACACATCAACGTTTTCCCTATTTAAAAACAGTTACACGAGTAGTTATATGACCAAGTATGGTGACACAAAATAAAACGTGGCGCTTTTCTAAGCGGGTTAAAAAGGATAACTGTAATGTATGGCGGAATAGCACTTTTGGAAGTACTTCGACTCAGCGCAGTAAAAAGTCACGCCTGATCTTCTTCCCACTAGGAACCCACTAGGAAGAGGATTGGGCGTGACTTTTTACTGCGCCGAGTCGAAGTACTTCCAAAAGTACTTCCAAAAGACCATACTTGGTCGTATAACTACTCGTGTAACTGTTTTTAAATAGGGAAAACGTTGATGTGTTTGGTCACTTCTAAATTCATTGCTGCTAGATACCATTGAATATACTGGGGTAAGCTAAGTGCTTTCAAAGTGTCACCGCGCGCTAGAGCAATTAAGTGCACGCACTGAGATGAGAGAGGTATGTATCAACTTGTCTTAGTTAAGGGAATAACATAGTTTAATATGAAAAAACGGTGGAGTACCTTTAAAGATAACGTTCAAATACGTTGTTGACTTACCTTAGAACAGATGTAAACATCCTTGTTTAATTTATCCACGTTTAGTTGGTGTTGTGGTCTAACGTCACATAACTTAATCCAGAGCAGACACTTATCTCGGTTGAGATGTGGCTTGGGAAAGGGTAAAACATACACACCGTCGCCCAGCCTATCAGGATACCTAGTGTCAGAGTTGCATGTACCCCATGCACACCGTTTGACCATTTTAAACTTAAAATGACAAGAAAAAACATATAAAAACGAACTGCAATGCATTTCAATGGACGTGGAAGCAGAGAATGTCCGAGTGTATTGGGTTAGCTATGCACACTGTGATTGGCTCATCACGTTTGGGGGCATGGCTTAGCCATAGGTCAATTATTTTATCGACTTTTCACATGATATACTGTATCTATGGAAGCTTGTTTCCGCCTTTTTATCTCACAATTCTGACTCTTTTTTTTCTCACAATTGCGAGTTTACATCTCAGAATTGTGAGATATAAAGTCGTTTATGTTTATATCTCGCAATTCTGACTTTATAACACAATTGGGAGATTTAAAGTCATAATTTTATGAATTAAAGTCGCAATTGCGAGAATAAAAGTATCTTTATAATTTTCAGAATTGCGAGATGTAAACTTGTTATTGTAAGTCGCAATTATCTTTTAAAATGTTTTATTCTGTGGCGGAAACAAGCTTCCATATACAGTGAGGAAAATAAGTATTTGAACACCCTGCTATTTTGCAAGTTCTCCCACTTGGAAATCATGGAGGGGTCTGAACTTGTCATTGTAGGTGCATGTCCACTGTGAGAGACATAATCAAAAAAAAAAAATCCAGAAATCACAATATATGATTTTTTAACTATTTATTTGTATGATACAGCTGCAAATAAGTATTTGAACACCTGTCTATCAGCTAGAATTCTGACCCTCAAAGACCTGTTAGTCTGCCTTTAAAATGTCCACCTCCACTTCATTTATTATCCTAAATTAGATGCACCTGTTTGAGGTCGTTAGCTGCATAAAGACACCTGTCCACCCCATACAATCAGTAAGAATCCAACTACTAACATGGCCAAGACCAAAGAGCTGTCCAAAGACACTAGAGACAAAATTGTACACCTCCACAAGGCTGGAAAGGGCTATGGGGAAATTGCCAAGCAAGCTTGGTGAAAAAAGGTCCACTGTTGGAGCAATCATTAGAAAATGGAAGAAGCTAAACATGACTGTCAGTCTCCCTCGGACTGGGGCTCCATGCAAGATCTCACCTCGTGGGGTCTCAATGATCCTAAGAAAGGTGAGAAATCAGCCCAGAACTACACGGGAGGAGCTGGTCAATGACCTGAAAAGAGCTGGGACCACCGTTTCCAAGGTTACTGTTGGTAATACACTAAGACGTCATGGTTTGAAATCATGCATGGCACGGAAGGTTCCCCTGCTTAAACCAGCACATGTCAAGGCCCGTCTTAAGTTTGCCAATGACCATTTGGATGATCCAGAGGAGTCATGGGAGAAAGTCATGTGGTCCGATGAGACCAAAATAGAACTTTTTGGTCATAATTCCACTAAACGTGTTTGGAGGAAGAAGAATGATGAGTACCATCCCAAGAACACCATCCCTACTGTGAAGCATGGGGTGGTAGCATCATGCTTTGGGGGTGTTTTTCTGCACATGGGACAGGGCAACTGCACTGTATTAAGGAGAGGATGACCGGGGCCATGTATTGCGAGATTTTGGGGAACAACCTCCTTCCCTCAGTTAGAGCATTGAAGATGGGTCGAGGCTGGGTCTTCCAACATGACAATGACCCGAAGCACACAGCCAGGATAACCAAGGAGTGGCCCTGTAAGAAGCATATCAAGGTTCTGGTGTGGCCTAGCCAGTCTCCAGACCTAAACCCAATAGAGAATCTTTGGAGGGAGCTCAAACTCCGTGTTTCTCAGCGACAGCCCAGAAACCTGACTGATCTAGAGAAGATCTGTGTGGAGGAGTGGGCCAAAATCCCTCCTGCAGTGTGTGCAAACCTGGTGAAAAACTACAGGAAACATTTGACCTCTGTAATTGCAAACAAAGGCTACTGTACCAAATATTAACATTGATTTTCTCAGGTGTTCAAATACTTATTTGCAGCTGTATCATACAAATAAATAGTTAAAAAATCATACATTGTGATTTATGGATTTTTTTTTTTTAGATTATGTCTCTCACAGTGGACATGCACCTACGATAACAATTTCAGACCCCTCCATGATTTCTAAGTGGGAGAACTTGCAAAATAGCAGGGTGTTCAAATACTTATTTTCCTCACTGTATATCCCCCTGAATACCAGAAAAAAAGGTTTGTGAATTTTTGACCATAAGAAACATATGAAGACACTTTTTCTTAAAGATATTTTATTCATATTTTATGCTATGTCCTCTGTACACCAGGACTAATTTATACAAATTTAAATAAAAAGACATGTACAGGCAAAAACAATATGTCACACTTTAGATAAGGTCCAATTTTCACTTTTAACTAACTATTAACTATGACTTTTGCCTCAGTAAACTCCTAATTCCTGCTTATTAATAGTTAGTAAGGTAGTTGGTAAGTTTAGGTATTGGGTGGTTAAGGGATGTAGAATATGGTCATGCAGAATAAGGCATTAATTTGTGCTAAGTACTAATAAACAGCCAACATCCTAGTAATATGCGTGCTAATAAGCAACTAGTTAATAGTGAGAATTGCACCCTAAACTAAAGTGTTACCATAAATACTGTAACAAATGTATTGCTCATTGTTAGGTAATATGTTAACAAATGAGACCTTATTGTAAAGTGTTACCAAATAAACCATAAGCTCATTTTATTTCAGCTGGTTGACAAGGCAATATTTCTTCTTGATATACTTGATTTCCAGAATGTGTTGATTTGTTTTCATAAAATGTGTTGCGGTGAGTTTTTGGGGCATCTAGTGGTTTAGAAGAAGATAAAATAAAATGCTCCTTTTACACCAGGGCATCTTTAGCCTAGTGTACCCTACTCTAATAAGCATTAAAAAAAAACCATAAACACTGTACATACATGGACACAGAAATGTTTGTGCCCTAAAAATGCTTATATAAGTTGGTTTTAGGTCAGAAACCCTGTCCAGACTAGGCTTTGGATAGAACAAAAGACTATAATTGGTGTATTTAGTTTTTCCTGAAAATGTATCAGAGGCAATGAATGTAATTACATTTCAATGAAAGATTGTGAAAGCAAACTTATTCTTCTTCTATCGAATAACAAGGACAGGGACATTTATTCAACTAAACGGAGTCAATTTTAATTTCAGGTTTTCTTGCAGCTGTCATAAAACAGACTCACACACTCCCCTGTTGTGCATTTAGTGTCAGGCTCTGTGAACTGCAACATTATCTTTCTAGACAGTGTGTGCGTGTGTGTGTGTCTGTCAGCATGAAATCTTTAGCTGGATGTCCTTGCTCTGTATCCATTGACGTGAGATTGGCTTTGTTCTGTAGATTCTGAAGAGAGGCTGTGGTGTCAATGACAGAGATGGTCTTACTGACATGACTTTGCTTCACTACTGCTGTAAGGCAGGAGCTCCTGGAATAGGTAAGTGTGTATTCATATGCTCACAATTGAAAATACATCTCTTTGATTAACTTTTCTGTGAACTCAAGGACAGATCATTATTCGAGCACTGGTGATATCTGGGATATGAGAATGTCATCTGATTGCAGGTGACGCTGAGAGTGCGTCCAGTTTGGCCCGTCAGCTGCTGTCACTGGGAGCCGAGCCGTCCTTGCGCAGCCGTTGGACCAACATGAACGCTCTCCACTACGCCGCGTATTTCGACGTCTCTCCTCTCATCCGAGTGGTTCTGCAGGCGTCACAGCCGGGAGGTGAGGAGAGATAATGGAAAAAACAGTGGGAATCAAAATCTCCATTTGAATCTCTTGGCAAGCGCAATGATGTGTGTGATGATGATGTCTGTGTGTGTGGTGTGTTGGGTTTCAGAGGTGGATGCAACCTGCAGTGATTTTGACTTCGGCACTGCGCTACACATCGCCGCCTCGAACCTGTGCACCTCTGCGGTGAAGTGTCTGCTGGAGCTGGGAGCCAACCCCGCTTTTAGGGTTTGTGATTTTCGGTTACAGCGACTAACAAAGCAAACTGCGTTCTTTGTTCGTTTTTCAAGTTTTTATTGTTATTGTAGTTCTCATGCTCACTCTGCAGGAGAGTCGTGTCTGCGACGGAAGTCTGTGTCCAAACTGGTCTACGTCATGTCCGGTTCACCTTAACTTTACCTGCCATTTACTATCTACTCTCTACTTTACTGTAGCATAAATAATACAATATTTAAATGTGATTGTATATTTTCTGATAATAATGATTGCATTTGATACAAAAAAAAAAATCTAGTACAACTAGTAGCATTTGTACTAGTACATGGTTTTAAAAATGTGCATCACATTTTTTAATATTAATAATACATATTATTATATATTATTATTAACAAGGCCTTTAAACACATGCTTTAAAAGGTATTATTTTTCATTTAGCAAGCCTGTAACAATCTAGATCATAGACCATTTACAGCTAATGCAGGCAATTTACTAAGGAGATATATGGTTTTAAAAGTTTTTTAACATTTATAGCATCATCTATGGTTAATAATATTTTCATATTTTATAATAATGGTTATATTGGTAATACATTTATTATTATTGTTGTTATTATTATTATTTAAAAAATTATAATGTGCATCACAGTGTGGGGAAGTAGATACCATTTTTAGAATAATAATATATTTTGAAGAAGAAATAAATATACTATAAACTTATAAAATATTTATTTTTATTCTAAAAATTGTATTTACTTTGTATGTATGATGCACATTTTAAAACCATGAATAATAATGGTAATAAATATTTAAAAGTGATTGTGTGTTTTCTGTTAACAATGATTGTATTTAATAATAACAAATATAAATGTAAGTAGTAGTAGTAGTAGTACATGATTTAAAAAAAAAATATTAATCACATTTTTAATAATAATAACTAGAAATGGTATCTACTTCCTTGCATTATGATGCACATTTTAAAACCATGAATAATAATAAAACATGTATTATTACTTGTATACATTATTATTAAATATGTAGTAATTTAAAATTATTATTAGTAGTAGTAGTAGTATAAGTGGTATACATTGTTTTTAAATGTGTATCAGTGTGAGGAAATAGATACCACTTTTGTAATAGTATATTTTATAAAAGATTATATTATATTTTTGTAATATATTTCTACATAATATTACTACTAATAATAATTATTGTTATTATTATAACATATATATATATATATATATATATATATATATATATATATATATATATATATATAATTTTTTTTTTTTTTTCTAAATGTGTATATTTTAAGAGTGTGTATCATAGTCTGCATTGTTCCTTTAGAGAGACAGACAGACACAGACAGACAGACAGACAGCTTTATCATTTCCCTTTCGGTTTGTCCCATCAGTAAATTAGCCATGCTCATTTCTCTCCCTGAACTCATTTGAAACTCACGGAGCGTCACTGCCAGGGGTCATTCTCCTCACAAACAGCAGATGTCACTGAATTATTGATATTATTTAAACTTTTGTAAAATGCATGCATTCCATTTCAGCAGGCCTTTTAGTAGTGTGTTAGAGAGGTTCAGAGAGGCTTGTTTGCATGTAAAGGGTTTATCAGCGCAGCTGCCAGCACATTAAACAGGAGCCGGACGAGATGCTCGACTTTCGCTGTGTTTTTCCTCTCTGTTGTGAGGCAGCCAGAGTTTCCCATCCTTCATTTTTTACCCCGTGTGTTATCTCTGCCAGTAGTGCGGCTTGTTTGTTGCCAGTCTGGGCATGTGTCCATTTATCGTCAGTCAGGAGATGGGTTTTTTTTAGCTTGGTTTTTGTTCTTCACCCGGCACCCTAATAGAGATATCATCAGTGTGTGAAACAAACATCAAATCATCTGATAACGTTGTAACAACAGGCTTGGCAGACTTTCGTGTCAGTGGAGAACGCTCTGGAGTAGCTGAGGTTTAGGCATAAAAATATGCCTTGTTGCTAAGCAACAACACTGATAATAAAGAATATGTGGGGAAGGAGTTTGGGTAATAGCAAGCTATTGTTGCTCATTGTCTTTAAGCACACTGTCACTCAATTACACCTGTTTTGCTTTGCAATCGCTGGACAAAAACTTTTTTTATATCGCACTTTGTAATAATTTCAAATAGTGTTTGGATTTAGTTTTTTCGTCCCTTGTCTCTTATGTTATTATTTCAGACCCCTGCTAGTGGAGTTATATTACCATCCTTCATCTGACAGTCATGAAGCTGTTCATCGTTATGATTCTGAAACGGAGAACCACTAGGGTACCACTGCTTTTGTGAACCACTAGGGTGCAGTCTTATGCAGTGGAAATGAGGTTCACTATTATGGGAGCAATGAAATGAACTGAACCTTTTTTTAAGGCAATGTGTCAGCTTCAGTTTCAGGAAATATCATTTTTTTTATTTGCTCTCTGATGCCAGAGGAGCATAATCAAATATCACCTTTGAATAATTGTGGAAATTCCTGCATTACATAAGCAGTGATTGAGGCGATGAGCCGTTTCACACTAATTCTGTAAAAAAAAAGAAAAAAAAGAAAGATTTTAAATAAAACCGGCTGTATTTTCCAGCTTGCTGTGGCCATGTCAACGCTAAGCTGAACTTCATCTTCTGAGCATCATCATTAGCAAACCGCTCAGGCCTGCCCAACAGAAGATGCTTTCATTTGGTGACTTGAAACGATGACTCAGCAGAGTGTGTGTGTTTGTACATGCGCTTATACTTTGTACGCCTTTTCTATTTATGCATGATTCACTGTACAGGCATATGGATTAGAAAAGTAACCCATAAACCTCTGATTAAATTACCATATTTTAAGGACATAGCAATCGACATTTATCCAAAGGAGTTTTCCAAACTGCACCCATGCTGAGTATCATAGTTGTGCCAACAATCTCCTGTCACGGTGATGGTGATAAACCTTTATACAGCACCGTCTTGGATGTAGTTCAACATTAGCTGAGGAGGATATAACCTGAGCGCAGGTTTGAAGGGTACCACTTGTCAGGACATTCAGACCTACAGTCAGCATTTCTCCCATCACTGTTCGCCTGCACCATCCATCTCTTGGTTATTTTTACTAACAGTCACAACCTTTCAGTTTTCTTTGATTCAGCCCAAACAAAAACAAAAACAAAAGATCAAAGTTAAGTGTCGTGTGTGTGTTTTGCAGCTTTGTGCAAAGAGAATCACCTGTAGAAAAGCACTCAGAACCTACTTGCTTTGCACACCTTGGCAATAGAATCGCCATTGGCTAGTACATTTTTTTTGTCTATTCACCAGACTGATATACTATATATATATATATATATATATATATATATATATATATATATATATATATATATATATATATATATATATATATATATATATATATCTATCAGTTGGAGCAAATCAGTTGGTGCGAACGAATATATATATATATATTTGTTCGCTCCAACTGATTTGCTGAAATCAAAACAGGGACGGTAATAGATGAGCGCCGGCCAATGAGAATGCAGTTTGCGCATTAGTTCCGCCCACTACCAGAGAAACCGACATATGTCATGCTTGTTCTTAAAATCATAATAAATACGACAAAGAATATTGTTTACATGTACTAGCGCATTGATTCTGTGTGGTATGCAAGACTCTCGCTCTCTCTTTGCATGTGTGTGAGAAACAGCGCTCTCAGCAAATAGACGGCGAGTCGTGCGCCTTCACACTAGAGTTTACGGTACGTCAAATACAGGTACTCTGCACATCCATTGAGCTGCACTGACATAGTACAGAATCTATAGATTGCATGACGGAGAGCGAAACTCTCAAGTGTTCAGCGAGTGAAACTATATCTATGCTAAACTTATACTTAGCCTCTAACACACACACTGGAGAGTGAAATCTAAGAATTCATAAGCCAATGGCTAATGATAAACATTATTTAGTCGCCCAAAATGCACTCAAATATGGTAAACGCAAGCTCAACCGTACATGCTTGATGCACAAGAACAAATGTCATGGTTCTTGCAGAAGCTCAAACATACACGTTTACCAAATGCGAGTGCTCTGTGTAAATTCGCTGATCAATGTTTATATGCGGATAAAAGCATAAATTAAATCTGTTCATATACAGCGATCGTGTACTCTTCAGAAGACTTGGATCAAACCGCTTGTTTCATATGGATTGATTTTATGAATGTTTTGAAGCATCAGAGTTTTATGTGAATAGACTTTCAATGGAGGGACAGAATAATCTCAGTCTTCAATAAAAACATCTTTATTTGTATTCCGAAGATAATTGAAAGTCTTATGGTTTTGGAATGACATGAGGGTGAGTAATTGATGACAGAATTTCCATTTTTGGGTGAACTACCCCTCTAATGTGCTTTCTAGGTAGGTAGCTCCTTAGTGCCATTGTCTCACGCTCTGATAGTAAAAGACTCAGTTGATGTATGGAGCTGCATGAGGCACAACATCACCCAGCGGTGTTGTTTATCTATGATCCTATTACAAATTTAGAGCCCTATACTTTCCATTTGTCTGGAGCTGTACACTTGTATGTGTCTAAAGATGGAAAACAACCCCAACTCATCCTGCCATCTAAGAAATGTGTAGTGCATCCAGACCTTTCAGCTTTTCTTGATGTGATGAGAGGCTCTTAAAATGGATGTCGCAACCATGGACCCCCCCACCACCACCACCCACATATTAATGAGTAGGTTGAAAAGGACAAGCACATTAAGTCTAAAGCCAGCAGAGAACCAATGGGCTGAGGAAAAACAAAACAGCCACAGTTACTGCTCACTAGCCAAGCCATGTCAAGGACGACGCATTTGTTTTGGCCGTCTTCTGTGTTTGGTTCCAGCTCGATGGCTGCCACAACACATTGTTGGATAAAACAGAAGGGCAAGAGAAGTCCACTACTCAGGCTGTTGGCTGTGCAATACATTTGAAAATGGCGTCAGGCCGTGCTTCAGCAAGCGTTGAGCTGTTTGGCCGGAGGGGGCTAATGTGACATGCTGATGAACATTTTAATCTAGTGTGTAACTTGCCCTGGTACATCCTGCATTCAGTAATTCAGTTTAACTTGCACCGGGATTACGGCGGAACTACAGGATTTTTCCAGAAAATAAGTCGGGTCAGATTGCATTTTGTTGAGAAAAATTATTCTAAATACTATAATGATGTATCTGAGCTCCACAACAAATCCTTTAAATATAACGGAATGCAGAACAGGAATGGAAAATATACTAAGCACTAAACACTAAGCCTAAACTAATTTAATTCTGGCATGTGGGAAATGCATACGAATAAACTTGAGCTCACCTACCTCTCTAATTAGGCTCAAATGCAAATGTACGCACTTAAATGTAATTTTTAGCTGTACTAAATAATAAAAATGCCATAATGTGTTTGCAGAGATTTAGGAAACATGCTATGTTCAAATACTTGCAATGCTACAGTCAATTATTCTACAGTGGGTACGGAAAGTGTTCATACCCCCGGTAAATATGATCAAAAATGGCTGTAAAAAATAAATCTTTCATTCAAAAAATTTGATCTTTCGTTCAAAAAATTGGCAAAATTCTAACCTTTCATTGAAGTAAAAGAATTCAAATTGGGGGGGAAATCACATGAAATAAATGTTTTTCTCCAAAACACGTTTTTTTTTTTTTTTTTTTTTGGTCTGTGTGATCCCGCCCACTGCCAATTCGCCCAATAGGATTTCGACACCCCGGGTTGCCAGTTGGCGGAAAACACAGCATATTGCAGTCATGGAAGCCAGCAAACGAACTGGCATCCATCCTCGACATTTATCTAAAAAGCTTTATGACCAGAGGCATAAATAAACACTGTTTGTGTCACAGCTTAAATACTGACTTGGGTAATTTTCTTCTTGATAGGTAAGCATGTGGGAAATGTGTTATACAAACAAACTTGGGCTCATGTACATCTCTCGTTTGGCATGAATCCAAATGTGTGTGCTTTGCATGTTTTGTGTGCTTGAGGTTAATCGCATTATATAAGTCGCTTTGGAATATAACTCGCAACATATTTCAGAGGATTAAAAAAATAAAAAGTGACTTATTGCAGAAAGTGTGGTAACTAAAAGAAGCAATACTTCTCATTTTTAATAACCTGACAGTTCAACTGTTTACAAAATAGTGTAGCTTTTCCAAGAAGAAGCTTTTATCTTCAAAGGTAGAGGTGTGCATTGACAAAACGCTACATTGTTGGCTTTTGATGTCATGTTGTGTATCCCGTGAGAAATCCGAGGTAAAAGTCAAACACACTCTCTTCCAGGTAGCATTGTGAAGTCCCATTCATTTAGCGAATTGGTTTGTTTAACTTAATTTATTCACTTAATTTGTTTAGCATCAACTGCTCCCCCTGCCCATAAATAATATAATATTTATAAATGTTAAAACACTGATGTTAATATATATTTTTTAGTTATATATTTATTATTTTTAGTTTTATTTAGTGCTGATTATGTGTTTGAGTTTGAGGCAGCCGTCCTAATCGAGATCCTAATTAAGATCGTCGTGAAAATACAAACGGTTGTATAATTAAAAAGATGTTTCTCCTTAAATAGCTTCAATCTAGTTCGACACTTAGTAGCTGTTAGTGAATTGAAATGCTTTTTTAAAAGAGTTGCTTGACTGCAGCTTAACTACTTTGCATTGTGAGAAGCTTGTTAGCTGCAGTTACAATGTAGTTTTCCTAAAGATGGCTCTTGGTATTTGTGGAATAAATAAAACGGGTGACAAATTAAAGGAAAATCCATCCTGCAGATCAATACAAAGTTGTTCCGAGAGATCATCACCTTCATTCTTTAAGTCTATGATGCTCCTCTGGTGGCCCAACACCTTTCTAAGATGCTTTATGTTGTTGTTTTTTTTGTCACTATTTCTTTTAGGATCTTTAGCTTCTTTTTAAACCTGTGTGTTTCTTGTCTTACCTCTTTAGAATGATAAGGGCCAGTGTCCGGCTGATGTTGTTCCTGAGCCTGTAGATATGCCTCTGGAAGTGGCTAATGCCGCAGTCCAGGTTAAAGAGCTGCGCACACTGCTGCGGGACGTCCTGCCCAGACCCGACAGTCCTCTCACTCTCCTTCTCCCTCTCCTGCCTGCCAGACCCCCAGGTCTCCTCTCGGACAAAGCTCGTGCCCAGCTTTCAAGTATGGGCCTTCACCTTGGAGACAAAGTTGTCATCGCTGGTCAAAAGGTACTGCATAAGTTCTGCATTTCTTTGAGCATGTAATGAGCACAGCAGTGCTGTTCAGGAGCAAACATATTTTATTTGTATTTATATTGCACATACAGTGGCCTCAAAAAAGAATTTGGACACATTTGGACATTTAAGTCATGCTTAATTTAATCAATCTATCTATCAATATTTATTTAATTATTTTTTAAATGTATTTATTTATTTATTTTCAAAAATACATATATATTATATTAACAGACTTTTATGTCAGATGCGATTAATCACAATTGATCGATTTGACAGCACACACACACACACACACATATGTGTATGTATGTATGTATATATATATATATATATATATATATATATATATATATATATATATATACACACACACACACACACACACACACACACACACACACACACACACACACACACACACACACACACACACACACACACCATATACATTCCCTACGTTTTTGGGACAACATATTTTGACATTATTCATCTTGTGGGGAATTTTTTTGGTCCTTCTGAGGAAAATTAGCTTATAAATCATACTAAATGTTTTTTGAAAATGTAAAAATGCAGAATGTTTTCTCTGAGGGTTGTGTTAGGGGATAGAGTATACGGTTGTCAAGTATAAAAACCATTACATCTATGGAAAGTCCACATGTGTGTGTCCACTAAGTCCACGTGTGTGTGTATGTTGGGACAAAATGTACATCTGTCTGCTTCAAAAATCAAGGAAATGTGTGCACTTGCTGGTCCTCACATAAAATATAAGGACAGGGGTTACGGATGCTAGTGTTTGAACATAACAGGTTTGCTGGGATTGTTATTGATCGAAGCCGTTGAGAAATCAGATTTAATAGAAACAGGTGCACCCCACACACACGTTCTGCAAAATGAGAGTTGTCAGAAAGAAATCACTTCATGCACCGCTCCTAGCAAAGAACTAAAATGTCAGTGAATGGTATCCTAAAGCTGCCACGCAATCAAATCTGTCCTACATGCCCATTGAGACATCATCAGTAATGAGCAGGGAATCAGCTGGGGCTCTCAAACCCATTTGCAGTGGGTAAGGATAATGGCGGGAGTTAAGAGACCAGAGTGCATGCTCTGCTTTCTCCTTGCAGAAATATTTCCTTTACAAATTTTGTTTGACCTGCTCTCGCATTCTCATATCTACACACCAAATTATCCATTAATGAAATCCTCCGCCACATTGGGACTGTAGTGAGCAGAGAGCCGGGAATCTACAGATTGGCTAATCAAAACCCCATTATCTTCAGGGATCCTTGGCGCCACTGGCTTTCTTTGATCCCCATTTTACTTTTAACATTATTTGTATCCAAGCTAATTTGCCTGTTTATGAATGTCTGCGCATAAGAAAACAAGGGCGACCTGTCGAACGAGCCTAAATATGTGCTGCTCTCTGAGAATGCACTTCTTTGTTTCTGGAATAAAGCAGTAATCACTTTTCATTGCCCTCCGGAGTACAGAGCAAGATAAAGAGAGCATGAAACGGGTTTATTGAACATGTATTATCACCTCGACAGCCCATGCGGCCAGAAAACTATTCCTCACACTGTCCCCGCAGAGCCTCCCCTCTGTTTGCCACTGTTTCTGCAGGATGCTCTCGTGGTGCCGTGATTAAATGCGTTGCGGAAATGTGTAAATCTTAGTTTAATCTACCCTCTGGTTTGTTTTGTAAGGTCGGGACTCTGCGGTTTTGCGGTAGTACCGAGTTTGCTGGTGGTCTTTGGGCTGGGGTGGAGCTTCACCAACCAGTGGGCAAGAATGATGGATCAGTAGCTGGCGTCCAGTACTTCACCTGCCCAAGTAAACATGGTAAGAGTTTAAATGTACATCGTTTTCTCTTATTATAGTTACTTGCAAAGAGCAATGTTAAATAATTAGCTAACTAGTAAGCATAATGCTAACATTACATTGCATCAAGCTAACCAGGTACAACACAATTAGTATGGGTCATGTCTGTTCCATGTTAATCCGAATTTTTGTCTTAACCAGCTAACCAGACTGTGACAAATGTGATACTGTGATGTTTGAACCCACCTCGATAACTAGCTAACCAGGCGAAACATGATAAAAAGTCAAGCAATAAATCATGTCTTTTTGAGTTTTTGTCTAAACCAGCAAATGTGATAAGTGAGGTAGGTTTACAAACTATTTAACCTGAGGCAACACAATAGAGTGCTTGACAGTGTTGATCTGAGTTTAAGAATATGATAGTCGTGGCCTGACACTATATAAGCATAACTAGGTAGTAACTAACTAGTGAGCAAACTTTACTAAACAGGCACAACAAAGAACCAAGGAATGAGTTGTCTCTTCCAATAACCAGCTACAACTTTGACAGGCGTGTTACAGTGATATTTCAGCATAACTAGCTAACTAGTGAGTGTCATGTATACTAACTAGTTAACCAGTGGCAACGCAATAGAGTGCCATGGGATCATGACTGTGTTGATCTTAGCTTTTGTATTAACCAGCCACAGATATGACGTGATATGACCATATAAAAACTTAAGTAGCTAACTAGTTAGCAACATTTTCACTAACTAGCTTACCAGGCACAACAAAGCCATGCCATGTCTCTTCAATAACCACCTACGACTTTGACAAGCGTGTTACAACAATATTTGAGCATAACGAGCTAGTAAGTCTATTTTACTAACTAGTTAACTGGAGGCAACACGATAGAGCGCCAATGAATCATGCCTTTTTTGTTTTGATCTGTGTTAACCAGCTGCAACAGTTGACGATATATAAGCATAACTAGCTAACCAGTGAGTGTTATTTTACTAACCAGCTAACTAGGCACAACAATGTCACGTCTCTTCCAAAACAAGTGGGTTACTACAATATTTGAGCATAACTAGTGAAGGGTAATGTTTACTAAGGAGGTAACCAGACAAAACTTTAAATAAAGCATCAAACAATCTCTTTTAAATGTTAAGTTTAGTATTTGTCTTAACCGGCCATGATTGTGACATGACGAAATAACTAGTGGCTTGTGAGTGTAATTTTTACTATGTAAGTTTGTTAATGTATTAACCAGCTTGCTAACCTGGAGCAATTAAGTTGTCTCTTACATGTATAATATTTGTTCAACTAGGATAACCGTTATAGGATGACGTTTTATCGGTCACATGCTTGATACAATCATATATTGTTATATACAATGATAGGTTCTCTCAAAATGTTACATTGATGCTCCAATGATACAATCCTTGCATTGTGTTTTTTATTTTTTATGTGGCACATGTTCGGACAAAAGTTTGCCATATGTTTGGTCATTGGTGATACCTGACCCTTTTTATTATTATTATTATTATTATTATTATTATTTTTTTTTTTTTTTAATCAGTTGGCCATTTGTCAATGGCAGTTTTCATGTTTTTCAATTCTATCTCAGCTTACAATCCGGGTCTTGCTTTCTTATCTGTCCTCAGTTGCTAACAAAATGATTTCTCTCTGACCCTCTCCAGGAATCTTTGCCCCCCTCTCTAAACTCAGCAAACTCTCGGAACGACGAAAATACAGTCCCCGCCAGCCCTCCGCTCCTGCCCCCCACCCTAGACGAATCGACTTGGCGCGGGTCACGTCCAAGGTCAACACAGGTACATTTCTCACTGACCCGGTTGCTTAATGACCCTCTTTACAGCTCACAAACCCAATATCAGGAGGAACCCAGTGGCCACCACAGACTCGAAGCTAATTACCATCCCAGAGGACCTGCTTGATAAATAAACTTACACGAGTGTGAACAGCGATAGTGGTGATAAAGCTGTTGGTGTTACCGCTTTATTCTGTCCCCTTTGGGGTTGTAGAGACAATAAAAAGCCATGTGAGCACTGAAGAAATGGAGCAATCACTGAGGGAGCTAACGTCACTTGTGTGCCATTACAGCGTTCAGCCTAGGGGCCGTTTACACAGACGTGACACCCACCGATGTGTGAAGTGAATCACTCTAACATGTATAAATTCCCTTTTTTGTCACACATGCACATGAAAGAAGACAAATGACTCATTTAAACTCTTCCATTATCATCCATGACAGACAACCCTCAGAGGGATTTTATACAAGGGAAGTTGACATTTTGAAAATTGGACTTGTTCTGTAGTGAAATCCTACGCTTGCTCGTCTAAAACTATTTTAGCATTAGCATTTTGCTAATTTCTTTATGGTAATTGTTTGTGTAGCTTTTGTCACCTTATATTAATTCAATAACTACATGGAATATTTATACCTAAAAAAAGAAAAATTGGGCTGTGACAATTTCTGTAGGAGAAACGTGCAGATCATTGGATTATTCACAAAGATATTTATTCATCCAGTTACCAAATATCACTACTGTATGTCGCTCAGAGACATGCAATGTTTGTAACTTGGCAGAGCAAAAATAGACTAATTAACAATATTGCCTAAAATTACACAATATTTAACTTCCTTTCAATTTAACTTTTTTGATAATCTAAATTGCAGTCGTGCTTGGCTGCTATTATCTTCGGGCGAATAAAAGTCATGCTGATTTTCAGAACAGCGTCTCTTGCTGACATGGTACTACTTAAATATTCATCATGAGCATTATTATTTTCATATAATCATAGTCTGACCTACACTACAGGACCATATAAATTGTGAAAAAGCTCATTTAATCATGACCAGTTGTAGGACCTGTATCTCTAAGTCTAAAATCGTGATGTTGATGGGGGCATTAACTACTGACAAACATATCTCCCACACACAGTGCTAAGGGCATCAGTTTTAGGTACAGTAAACATAACACATCTAAATATCCTGTAAGCTGCCGAGACTGCCGACACGTTTCTCATAATATACGTCTGCAGAGAGAGATGGTGTTCCCACACAGGCTTCCATTAGTGCGCTAATGCTGATGAACAGCAGGTCCTCTCATCACCTCTGTTACACTAGACATACGTCTGTGTGTCCTGCTGAGTGTTGGGCGGTCTTTACTTGTTGATCTGTTCTCCTAGACAAGCATTTCCGCTGTGTCTTCCTCCAGGGCTCAGGTATTGTCCACTCAGACAGATAAATGCAGACATATGGATCTCAATAGCTTTGTGTGGAAAAACACTTTTATGAAAAGCCCTTAAGGCATTGTGATACGAAAAATGCTTTTCTGCTTTCTCTCATACTTTTTTATTTATTTGTTTGTTTCTCCTTCCTTTTTGTTTTTATTACCTGTCTGTCTGTACTTTTAGAGGTTCGTGAGAATTTATCTGCACAGTTTGTTAATTCTCATAAAAATATAGCAATTCAAAATCAAAGCTTAATGTCCTAATAATAATAATTAATATTATTGTTATCATTAAAAGTATAATGTTGTCTTTAGTTAGTTAGTCAGTCAATCAGCAGTGTTATTTTACTATCATTGAGATACCATTATAGCTTTTTTTTTTAACTATTTGAATTAGTTTTTATTTTATTTTATTGTTTTTTTGTTGTTGTTTTAATTGTAAAGTTTTAATAATTCTATCACTGTACTGTTTTGTCATTTTTATTTATCTATTAAAATGACAAAACATACAGTAATCAAATTATTAAAACTTTAACTAGCAAGTGACAAAATAGTTGTATTGTTTAGTTTTAGTTAACTATAGTAGTCATTTAATTATTAGTTTTATTTATTGCTTGTATTATTATTATTATTATTATTGAAGGGGGATAACCCAGACAATTTCTTTCTCACATTTCATTCGATTCACTCCAAAACAGGCACTATTTTTACATATTTGTGAATAATTAATCACTCTTTGTAATGAATTTATGAACTTAATTTCTGGCACAGAGTTGTAAGACCTGAAAGAATGATCAAATCTTTTCAAAGAGGCACAATCATATTTTATAAGCAGCCTTGTTATGCCCACCCACTGTTTTTTTTGTTCTTAAACCACTTGGTCATGTTCCTCTCTATCTCTGCACCTTTTTACATTCTTGATTTTCATTTTAGTTTGAGGACTCAGTGTTGAGTCACGCTGTCTGCATTAAGACTAATACGCACATCCAAGGAAGGAGAACGAAGCCAAAGCTTTCTAGGGCTCTTGTGAGTCACTTGTAGATTGACTTCAACTATGACGCACATTCAAACTCACGATTACCGATTACCACTGTGCACCTCCAACGCGCTCACAATAACCATATCCAAGCAACACATTGTGTTTATAATGACACTTTAATGATGTCACTGTCCTCGCAGCCACCGCGGAAGAAACAACGGCTCCATGTTGTCCTCTAATTAGTGCCGTTTCAAGCTGTTTTTTTCTCTCTTTTTTATTCCCAAGGTGATTTGAATAGTGTACCTTGGTGTATTTCTGTGTTCCCTGTTGATTGATTGTCCAATGAAGCCAAGCTTAATGAGCAGTCCTCACATCGGTCTGAACAAACTGGCTGTAATTTGTCATGAAAAGGAACGGGGGATTGAAGCGGTGTGTTTGTCCCTGCTTTAACCCTTTATATTTTATCTGGTTGTACAACTATCTCAATTTCCTTTTGAAGTGAACTTTTGATATTTGGTGAATAATCGTTTATAGGGGTCAGAGATGTGCTAAAAAAACATTCAGAAAATGTATTACATTGTTAATATATGCACATGGAAATATGTTGGTTAAAAACGTGATTTGAAAGAAAAAAAAAAAAAAAATGAAATCAGTCCAATGTATTTTATTTTTGCAATAAAAATAGAAACCTACCTTCACATTGAAGTCTCTAAAAGTTCAACCACATAATTTGCAAACTGAGAAAACTTTTTATTTTTATGTTTGATTGAAATTATGTTTTGTTGATTTCAGGATGATAAAAGGCTATTTCTTTGAGAAATGTGATCCATAAAGACAGATGATAAGTCTAGCGCGGGTTTAATGGCTTTGCTTTAGGGTGGGCCATAAATGTTTTGGGTGAGCTGCATAAGAATGACTTTCATAAGATGTGCCGTGAATGTTTTACTCTCATTTTTAGCATTTTTAAAACACTCGTACTACATTTAAATGGACTGAACCAGATTTCATGGACTCTTTTAGAATTCATTTGCATTTTGCTATACTGTTTATTTTGTTCAGGACATCACAATGCGCAATTTATGCAAGCTTTATGTTTTAATGGTGCCGAAATTGCTTGTCCTCAAGATTCAGCTTGTCAAAGTTAATTAGGACTTTACAAAGGGAAAATCTGTTTTATTGACATATGCAGCATATGTATTGTTGAGAATAAATATGTTCTAAATTTATTCCTGCGAGACTGAGAACGTATGGGGAACTAAAAGTGTTTGTCTGTCTGCATGAATAATGTTCCCAAACAAATCTCAGTCAATCTTTATTCTTTTCATATCCACCTGTAGTGTCTCAGTCTCATTTTTCTCAGATGAGCTGATTTTAAATCAGTTTTTTAAGCAGCCAAAACATAGATTAATAAATAGAACAAACTTCTATATAAGAAAAAGATAAAGGTGTTTATTTTTATTTTTTATGTGATATTATTTTTTTTTGTAATATTGCTTAAATATTAATTGTTGGAGGAATTGTTAATTCTGATTATTAATTTAATTAATTATTTTATTTTTTTCTAAATACTCCACTTTGTGTAAGAACACTCCTTAACCATGGTAAAGTCACTGTAAAACACAATATCTTTACTTTAATATCTTACCTGTAGATCGCCAGCAAGACCTCTAGTGTAGCCAAGTACAGATTCATAATGCTCTACAGTGTTTTCTCTGCCTTAGTAATAGCTGTCTGTTTATGCAATATTATTCCAGTGATAATATTGAACTGTTTAGTCTTAATAATGTTTGTAAAGGTCAGGGATGACACCATCTTGGTTGTTTTGGTGTTCTCACTGTGCATATATTAGCATTTTAAGGGGTCCTTGGGGAGTGTGTGTCGTAACACTCCAGTGGATGTGACTTCTTTGAGCGGGCCTTGTGTACGGGACTAATGATTCAAATGCTTTTGTTTTTGTGGTGTTGAACATGATGTACATTCCCTGTTGTACATGCTTCATATGTTTTGGAACAACTGTGGCCTCAAAACTGAAAAAGTATTTGTATATACAGTACTTACTCAAAATGTAATTGCACAAGCTAAGACTATAGCAAATAGCATCTGCAAAGAGACATATTTCTCAAAGCTAGCATTTCCTTTTTGCCTGACTCTATCTATAGGTGAAGTTCATGACATTAAAGGTGCAGTAAGTGATTTCTGAGAAACACTGTTGATATTTGAAATCAATTCACACAAACACACCCCTCCCTTCATTGCTCCGCCCCTAAAATGCACAAACACACAATGCAAGAGCGAATGTCTCTTTATCATTGCTGAAACCAAGCAAAATAATGCTTAATGTAAAATAAAGTGAAGATGACAAATGAACAAGGAATAACAAAACATGAACATACAGTTTACAAGAGTATGTACAAGCAAGAGATAATTGTTAGTTGCCAGCAGCACAGCAGCTCCAGACAAACTATGACACATTAAAAACTGTGCTGTTACTAGAGCTAACATTACAACAACAGCAAATCTTGGTTCTGTGAAACAGCAAAACCAGTGGATCAGAAACAACGCAACCACACGTCCGTTTTCAGCTCTTCCCGCTTAGGTCTCTCCAGCACTGGAAAGCTTTTCTATTATTAACGCGGGTCCTAAAGCTCTTGCCTGATCATAACCCTTCTTTTCCCAGTGATATTCCTCTGAGCTTTTCTCAATTGTGATGTCTCTCAGCCATCTCTCTTTCTACAGTCTTTTTTCAAATCTCACTCTCTCTCATCCCCCATCAGTCCAATCCACTTCCAACTAGGGCTGCACGATATTGGGAAAAAATGACATTGCAATATTTTATTTTTCTGAGATATATATTGTGATATGAAAACAATTTCACCAGATTAAAGTGAATCGGTTCAAATGAGTCATTAGTTCGCGAATCGGACCTGTCATTTGTGGACGTGTAGCCTACGGCACACGTTGTGTGATTATCTCGGCAGTTTAGGACATCGCACAAGATTTGTGTCAACACTGAAAACATTTCATCACTGGATAGGTTTTTTCGTTTATTGAAAAAGTGGTTTATGTCAGCTGAATGTGCAGAAACGCAGAAATGCAGAAAAGAAGATAAGGCAACGTTTTTTTTTTTTAGCAAAATTCACACCCCACGGTAATTCAGGAGAAAAAAATCTCTGAATGCTCCACGTGAAACTTCGGTCTTCCGACCTTTTACCATCGCGTCAATTGATTTTGATTAATATGCGCGAGGGAGAGAGAGCAAGACAGCGCTCGTGTTGTTTGATGACGGTGCGCGCTCTCTCTCTCTCTCTCTCTCTCTCTCTCTCTCTCTCTCTCTCTCTCTCTCTCTCTCTCTCTCTCTCTCTCTCTCTCTCTCTCTCTCTCTCTCTCTCTCTCTCTCTCTCTCTCTCTCTCTCTCTCTCTCTCTCTCTTTCTCTCTCTTATATGCGCCCTGTCAAGCGCAACAGTCATTCTATTCTACATCACTCACCGATCAAATAAGGCTTTGGCGGGACCAAAATTCGCTTTGGCGGCTGCCAAAAAAATTAATAACCGACTGTGTTTATGAGGATATTCACCGAGACGGGCATTCTGACTTGATTCTCGTGTCCGTTCAAGCTCAGAAATAAGAGAAAAGAGCACTGAACTTTGTGTCTGCCCGGCTCTGCGTGCGCACACTTCTTGCGCGTGATGTTTAAACTGACAGGACTTAAAAACTTTCACTCTATGATGGTTAAACTTTGCAATTAATCAGCGAATCACATGCGTTAAGGGACGGGGAGCAGCTGGCCCGTACGGATCATGAATCGCGGATCAACTACGATACCTATTCTTGACATCGCACATCCTGCGATGTGACTATCGTGGATGCGCACATCGCGATATCGATGCTAAAACAATACATCGTGTAGCCCTACTTTCAACAGTGTTTCTCATAAATCATTAACTATACACCTTTAACTATGGACTGCTGGGTTTGTTAATGTTTGACAACCAGAAAAAAGAGCAAAGGCTTTTTGTCAGTTTCAACACTATATTGCTTGTGTTTGCAATATTATCTTTTTTTTCTTTCTTTTTTCTTTCTTTTTTTTTAAGTAACATTTCTTTAAGTCTATGCTTTTCATGCTCTCTACCTCCAAGAGCAGTAAAAAGATGATGTCCTTGAATTTAAATGTTTTCTACATTCATCCAACACCACTGCCATTTCCTAAATGTGTGGTCCAGCACTTTGGGTTTAGATAACTTTTTTGGACTTTTAACACCAGACTGTGTAAATTCCAAAAGTCTTGGCTCTCGCTTATCAATTAGCCTCTAAACTTGTTTCATTAATGAACTCTTTAGCCCATGAAGGTCTGTGAATATGATGGCTTAATGAGAGACCTCATTCCAAACTGCTTTCCAAGAGCTGGAAGGTTAAAGCTGCTTCTCTCGTGTGGCCTATTTCTTGGTCATTTAAGTGCAGTAGATAACGTTTTTAGGTCTTGGTAGATGTCTGCAATGCTGTGCCAAGGCTTGGGCACTTTTCCATGCTTCCGTATGATTAACATTTGGCTGGAACTCAGATAGGCTTCAAAGACTACATTTAAAAGGGCTGGAATGCTAAAATAATTAAGCAAAGTGACTTTGATAAATGTCGGTTTCTGGTATGTTATTGGTAATTTGGTGTTTTATTAGAAGTTACTGCAAGTGCAACAAAAATTAACAAACCTCTTACCCTACAGTATGTATTCAAATTTGGCATGAATCTCGTCCTGCACAGTTTGAGCCGTGGACATGGATTATAACTCAAATCAAATCACTGCTTGTTGAGGAGATGATATTTTTCAAAGCCATCAGGCTCATGATTTTCTTCTGGCAGACCATAAAATAGAAGACAAAATCCCATATGCTTGCAATGGAAAAGGGATCTGAGCCATACCTAGAGATTATATCATATATCATTATTATATTGTATCAGCCATATCAGCAGCTACCTTTGAATTATTATTATTATTATTATTATTATTATTATTATTATTATTATTATATCTGTAGACCAACAAGGTGATGATTTTCCCAAAAATGCTGACTGAACGTAGTGTTATTATGGCCTCTCTTCCTATAATGTTAGAAATAGAATATTATTTTGTTAATTTTCAAGGAACGTTTGAAGTTTTGTCATTCAGCCAAAATAAATTGTTTGAAATTCACCCAGTCAACTGGGAAGCAAATTGTTTAGCAGCATTCTCATAACATGTCACGACCTTTAGATGTTGGCAGGCCTCAATTTCTGTGTCAGATACTTGCCTGTTCAGTTTTTATATCCATTTTTTTTTTGTGAAAAAAAGGGCTTTACTCACCTGCTAATTATTTAGTATGATAATCACTGGTTAGTTATTTAATTGGTTTGACCATTTAAAATTACATTTAATAAAGCTTAGTTGGATTAAATCTAGTGTTAATTCATGTGATGCTTCTCCTGCAAATATGAATGGCAGCTTAATAATATTTTAACATTTGTCTCATCAAGAGACATTCATATTGACAGCAATATGCAGTGTCAAAGGGGCCAAAAGTCAGTTAATTTCAGTGAGAGCTTACAATATTGGTGACACAAGTAACAGCGTGGATGTGTTAAAGTTTAACTTAATGTAAATTAGGGGTGGAGTGGATCACAGTTGATCTGTACGGATTAGGCACAACGGTTCGGCACGCATGTGATTCGCGGTTTAACTGCTTAATTTAGCCATCATAGAGTGAAAGTTTATAATTTGGACGTGTTTCGTCTTGCCAATTTACACATTCAAGCAATTTTAAACACAGAAGAAGAGGTGAAAATTGGGACTCGCAGAGAGTGAGAGAGTGAGAGAGTCTGGAAGGAGACAACGACACAAAGCTGATTGTGAACCTCTATCATAATGGGACAATCATGGTCCAGGGACCAGAAACCAGCCTTTAATGAATTCCAGAGGAACTTCAAAAACCTTAAATTGGAGGTTCAGAAGATTAAAAAAGATCCTGAAGTGAAGAGAAGCACTGAGGAGTGACTCTGCAACACAATGGACACCAACACTGACCCCAGCTCAAGAACTCCTCTGCACTTCTGCATCTCCCGAGATATAGGCCTTGAGAGACAACATCGCTGAGCACCTCCACTCCTGAACGCATCCCAACATCAGCTCAACATCAGCAGTGTGTCAGCACACAATCACTGAGCTCCTTCACTCCTGAACATATCCCAACATCAGCTCAACATCAGCAGTGTGTCAGCACACAATCACTGAGCTCCTTCACTCCTGAACATATCCCAACATCAGCTCAACATCAGCAGTGTGTCAGCACACAATCACTGAGCTCCTTCACTCCTGAACATATCCCAACATCAGCTCAACATCAGCAGTGTGTCAGCACACAACCACTGAGCTCCTTCACTCCTGCAACCCCACAATCTCATCAAGCCCCTCAGAGCCTCAAGAGGAAAGTCAGCAGCAGCATCACACCATACCATCCACCAACTACAACAACACCATCCACGAGCACCGGCAGAGAACAGACAAGTAAAGACAACATCTCTGTGTGGAGACGGGCCGACACAAGCAGAGCTGGAGAGCCAGAGAGTGCAGTATGTGTCTTCCTGCCATCATATGAGGGACAAGGGCTGAACCCTCTTTTCCCTTCAAACTACTCTCTGTACTTATATATATAAATAATTTCTTTTTTTTTATATATTTTTTTATTTTTTTATTGAGATACATAGATACATTTGTGTAATATGGAAATGTTTTCTTCCCTCCTTTTATTTATCTATATGTTTGTATATGTATATTGCTTTGGCAGAGAGAGAGAGATAGAGAGACGCAAGTCGAACACCGAATTGATTGATCATGAACATAAACACAAAATTGTGTCTAAATGCCCATCTTGGCAAATATTCTCTCGTTTATGTCATAAGTGAACAGTTATTCAGTGAACAGTTAAAAAAATATCGGATGTTTGTCAGTTTTTTCGGTCCGTGCAGTCGGTCTTAAAAGTGACAGCACACACATAATATTCCCACTGTTGTCTGCATCATTAATATTAATAAAACAACAAAATACAGCTTTAACAAATATGAAACTATATATTTAATTTCTGCTGTGAACAAATAGTGTTATTTCACATTTAGGCTTTTAAATAATGTGTGAACTTTATCAGTCAGTCCCCCTGACATTTTTTCCACACATCAAACTCAAAATCAGGCTCACTTTGAATGCTTTTTACTGCAATTTCTGTGCACTTTCACCTCCAGAATCAGTGGCTCCTCCACAGTTCTGAGAGACTAGAGCATGCAACTGTATTGCACCTTGATTGAATAGGAAATCCCAATCACCAGACACATCCTAAACTAGGTGGCGTAACAATGTGGGTTAGTAATATGCTTATAATATGAGTTTGGGTTAGAATCAAAATGTCCCTCTGAAATCTTGCTATGTGCCTTCAAACCAAATGGTCTTAAAGCCCCCATGAAAGCAACATTTCAGTTTTTTGGCTTTTGGTATGAATATGTTAGCCTTACTGTTATCTATAAGATAGTGTGCTCCAAAACAATGATAAAATTCACATTTAGAAGAAATAAGCATTCAGAACTTACAGTCTCTCACTTCCGTCAAAATGGATCAACGATTTTGATGACATCACTCTGCACTTCAGCTTCTCATCAAATTTTCTGTCCAATCAAATGCTCTCTAGAATCTGAAGTCCCGCCCCCTACATTATAAATAAATGCTGAAGCTGCGGCTGAAATCAGTTACTTGTTCACACATTTACTGTTTTCTACATGGTGAATGGTGCAGTGCACTATATAGGGGATAGGGAACGATTCATACAGTGTAAATATGCTTTCGATTGGGGCAAATGAAGTCTAGTTTTACGTTAGTGTCACATAAACCGCCACAGCGAACACCAGTGTTAATTTCGTTAACGAAAACTATGACGAAAAATGTTCGTTGACGACCTTTTTTTCCCTGACTAAGACGAGACGATGAGAGACGACACCCACGTCACTAAACGATAACTGTGACTATATCAACACATGCATTATCGTTGACGAAAAAAGACGAGACTGAAATGTGTTTAAAACAATTTTAAAAATTGACCAAAACCACTTGTTTGAGTCAAATACAACACATTGATTGTTTTTACGAGCGTTCAGGCATATGGTTGCCAGATTTTAATAATTTAAATCCCCAGTCAGAGCTTTTCTGTTAAAAGAACACGTTTTCTACCCGGTCTTTTCAATAGTATCTGGCAACCATGCGCGCGCGCGCTCCCCATGTACACTGCTGAAGTAGCGCGGAATCCGCCGATGATCTGAAAACACAGACATGTAAGCTAGAGTTTAGCGATCTTCATTTGAGATTTTATACTTAAATTAAAGTGTAATTTCTCATTTAGTCCGTCTGTGTTCTGCCACGAGCCGCGCTGTTTGTACGACTGAAATCCGCGATCAAAATGCAGGCTGACATCCAACAGTGTTTTTGAACAAGAATGCAATGTTTCCTGAATATCCACACGATTTCAAATGTGACATTGATTTTATACAACAGTTCAACAAACAGAAGGGTATTAAGTGATGTAGCCTACTACATTTAAAACAGTATTGTCAGTTGGCTTATTGCTCTATTTTACAACTAAAGCCATAGCAGAACTGCAGCACACAGTGGTGATGCATGAACGAATCTGTGGCTTTGAACGAATCGTGAGATTCAGTGACCCGTTCATAAATATAGCAACCTTGCTTTGTTACTGAATGAATGAATGAATGAATGAATGAATGACTCCATATCACTTCGTTTTTACCATCATTGCATATTTATTGAACATTGTTTAATTTAAAGCATTATTTATTTCATAAAGGTAGGCTACTTATAAAGGTAAAAACTGAACTGGAAAAATCGATTAAAGGGGGCAAATACTGTCCCTTAATAGAAAAGGTGTGACTGTAGTCTAAGTGGAAGAGAGGGGTACGGCACTCTAAAAACCACTGAACTAAGGAAAATGGGTATGTAGAAATGCACAAGTGCTACTGCTAAAGAGTGCAATGTCAATACAGCCTGTTACCTTCATTTAAATTTCTCATAAGCTTAATTGAATTGGCCTAGAGAGAAAAATTATGACATTTTTTGTCTAAAGACTACATATAAATAGCTACCAAAATTAATGTCGGTAACTGCAGTTTGACTAAAAGTTGACAAAAAATGCAATGACTTTTCGTCAACTAAAACTAGACTAAAACTATGAAAGACAAAATGACTAAAATGTGACTAAGACCAATAAGCATTTTCGTCTGAAGATGAAGACTAAGACTAAATCAAAAATGGCTGCCAAAATTAACACTGGCGAACACACATCTCCTCCGGTCCAGAGACACAAGAGCACAGAGTGAATCATATGTGTGAGTCGGCACACACCAGAAAACGTATCGGACCCATTTCAATTCTACACAGAATGCTATATTTTAAAGCGATATGGCCATTAGAGACAGTACTGACGAGTTCAAGAGGTAACGCCGGTGTCATGCACCAACATTAATTACAAACTGCACATCGTCAGCATGATTATGTTCTGTGTTTTGTTTTAGTAATAGTTTTATATTAAATCTAAAAGGGGATTCTATTAGCCTGTGGATGTCAAGCTGTCAAATGCAGCTTTACCGAGCTCATCGGCTTTGGCCCAGCTGTGATATGAACAAAACGCTATTGGCCATTTTAAAAAAGGGGAGGAGCTGAGCGATGTCCCTCCCTGTCTTTGTGTTTAAGTGTAAATGATGTCAACACACTGAATAACGCTGAACGTTCCAAAGCACTTCCGTGGGCCTTTAAGGTGTGCCCAAATTCCCTTTGTTCTGCGAATGTTCACAGTCATTTCAATAGGATTCCACATGATTTTGCAGCTGTTCCTGGTCATGTGAATGCGTTGACCAACAGAAAGCTGATTGGTTTGAAAGTGACTTCTGTGTGAGCTGTGCTTCATGTATCGCAACACGATTTATAATAGACAGTGAAACTTTTTTGCCTGCACAATTTTGCTAATGTGACCATACCTACAGAATATGCATTTTCCGTTCCAGTATTTATTTATTTATTTATTTTATTTTTTTGCTGTTTGGAATGAACTTTTTTTTATATATATATATATATATATCTCCATCCAAACAAAGTCCAAGCATAACAAAACTTGGTATAGACATCAGGATATGCTTAGACTGCATGGACAATTTTGTCAAATTCTGTTCGTAGAGACCCAGTAAAAGTGTCATAAATTTACAACTTTATGATCAGTGAAGTCAAATTTGTCATGCATTTTCTTGTTTCCCCCAAAAGTGTGTGCCTGTAATCCATCTTTATATTGTAGCAATTGTGGTAATCTTCTTCATTTTTTAAATCTGCTTTGTTACAGTTCCACTCTGTCCTTTCTCACCTCTGCACAGGTCTTCTTTCACTCAGTTGTTCCACCTCCTCTTCTTCTTTGGACTCCAGACAAGCTTCCAGACGTCCACCAAGACCACCACCACGACAAAGACCACCTCTGCGCCCATGGCAGGAACGGACTCCTCCGAGCACCATATCTACTCCTCCGCCCTCCCGTTCCCTCACCACCACCCCACACTCTGGTACATTACTTTTGACCATCTACAGTAATTAGCCTTGAATATGTATTTGTAAATAGCTATGTGCACCTTCATTATCACAAAGTCAACCCTAATGAGGGATCAGGTTCCAAACACAGTCTTGCATCACCCTCAAGGGCAAAGACTAATCCCACAGCAAATAAATGAACATAAGTGAGTTGTTTATCAAAATAATTAAAATATAAATACTTATTTATGCATTATCCATTTGCAGAGTCTTTGCAGTGTACATTATTTGCATTGTATAAAGATATCAATGAACTAGTCATGAGAAGGTTTTTTAATGTAAGTAACTGTAACCTTTTTGTAACTTTTTCTAAGTAACCTTTCTAAATATCTGGTCACATGACACATAAATATTATGATACACGTTAACGATTGATGCAACTTACCCTCTACTCTCTTCTAGGTTTTGAATGTAAAATGTGTGATGTTTTTAGATGGATATTAAAGGGATAGTTCACCCAAATATGAAAATTAGCCCATGATTTACTCACCCTGAAGCCATCCTAGGTGTATATGACATTCTTCTTTCAGACGAATACAATCAGAGTTATAATAAAAAAATGTCCTGGTTCTTCCAAGCTTTATAATGGGAGTCAATTGGTATATTTTTTTGGAAGTCCATCAAAGCGCATCCATCCATGATAAAAGTGCTCCACACAGCTCTGATGGGTTAATAAAGGCCTTCTGAAGTGAAGCGATGCGTTCATGTAAGAAAAATATCCATATTTAAAACTGTATCGACTAAAATAACTAGCTTCCGGCAGACGGCCGTACGCAAGTCGACTTAAGCCAAAAGAGTAACACACTTTTGGGTGAACTATCCCTTTATTAGTGCATCTAGATATTATGAGATGTTTTGAAATAAAAAATGTTCTTTTCTTTTCTTTCATCAGGAATTGCTCGCAGCAGAACCCCTTCAGCCAGCAGCACAGCATATGAGAGCTCAGATGTGCATTTAGGGGAGCGTGTATTGGTGGTTGGACAAAGGACAGGGATTGTGCGGTTTTTCGGGAAGACCAGTTTTGCTCCAGGTATGACACTATCGCCTTTCTAACAATCTCCTGCAGTGTACAATAGCTAAGGGTCGGGGTTAATTGCACATTTAGAGCTATTCAATGGCTACTCCTTTGTCAATGTACTTGGATCCCTCTCCTTTATGTAACCTCTGGATGAATTAAAGCCATATTTCATATGTCTAATATCACACAATGGATAAAGAAACATTTTATAAATGAGTAAAAGGCCATCCTCTCAAATTCACTTAACATGTCGCACACTTTACCTGTCTTTCTACTGGGACTTTATGTCTGCTACTCTGCTAGGTTTTTAAGTTGAATGCAGCCGTTTTTTAAATGTATACCGTATAAAGGTTATCCGCTTAATGGAACTGGTACTCTCAGGTGACCTCAGCAGTTCTTCAGCACTGTGAAGTTAGTCACTGTATTTACTGCAATACATCAGATATTTTGCAGAATTTCAAAGACACTCGTTGTGTTTCAAGAACCTTCAGCTACATCCTTTTAGAGCTCAGATTATACAAATGAAAACTCGAGGCATGCCAAATAAAAGAAATGATTAGATTGTAGCATTTGTATTGTAATTAGCATGTTAAAAAAAAAAAAAAAAAATGAAAAACATGTACTTACTTTAGTAATAACAGTAAATACTGCATAATTACAAGCAACTAACCCTAACCCTAGCCCTATAGTAAAAACATGATGATAAATATTACAATGCATAATTACACTGTAACAAGTGCACTCTTAAAATAAAGTGTAACCCCTTTATTACTAAAGTCAGGAGTGAAGGACTGAATGGAGAACAGATTTATACATATTGGTGAACTGAGAACAACATTTATTGCATATTGTCCATGATTGTGAATGCTGACTCAGCTGATATTGAACCTAATAAAATCAAGATTCAGGTTCAGCGAGCACTGTGGATTATGAACAGTTGAGACACATGGGTTTAATACTTTGAAACAGGGAGAACAACTCAATACTGTTAATTCTTTGAAGGATCGGTTTTTATCATCAATTTGTATTTTGTTGAATAAGCCAATGTCCCATGAGCTGACGTACCGCTGTATTAAGGCTTGTGTTTATATATATATATATATATACAGTGAGGAAAATAAGTATTTGAACACCCTGCTATTTTGCAAGTTCTCCCACTTAGAAATCATGGAGGGGTCTGAAATTGTCATCGTAGGTGCATGTCCACTGTGAGAGACATAATCTAAAAAAAAAAATCCAGAAATCACAATGTATGATTTTTTAACTATTTATTTGTATGATACAGCTGCAAATAAGTATTTGAACACCTGAGAAAATCAATGTTAATATTTGGTACAGTAGCCTTTGTTTGCAATTACAGAGGTCAAATGTTTCCTGTAGTTTTTCACCAGGTTTGCACACAATGCAGGAGGGATTTTGGCCCACTCCTCCACACAGATCTTCTCTAGATCAGTCAGGTTTCTGGGCTGTCGCTGAGAAACACGGAGTTTGAGCTCCCTCCAAAGATTCTCTATTGGGTTTAGGTCTGGAGACTGGCTAGGCCACGCCAGAACCTTGATATGCTTCTTACAGAGCCACTCCTTGGTTATCCTGGCTGTGTGCTTCGGGTCATTGTCATGTTGGAAGACCCAGCCTCGACCCATCTTCAATGCTCTAACTGAGGGAAGGAGGTTGTTCCCCAAAATCTCGCAATACATGGCCCCGGTCATCCTCTCCTTAATACAGTGCAGTCGCCCTGTCCCATGTGCAGAAAAACACCCCCAAAGCATGATGCTACCACCCCCATGCTTCACAGTAGGGATGGTGTTCTTGGGATGGTACTCATCATTCTTCTTCCTCCAAACACGTTTAGTGGAATTATGACCAAAAAGTTCTATTTTGGTCTCATCTGACCACATGACTTTCTCCCATGACTCCTCTGGATCATCCAAATGGTCATTGGCAAACTTAAGATGGGCCTTGACATGTGCTGGTTTAAGCAGGGGAACCTTCCGTGCCATGCATGATTTCAAACCATGACGTCTTAGTGTATTACCAACAGTAACCTTGGAAACGGTGGTCCCAGCTCTTTTCAGGTCATTGACCAGCTCCTCCTGTGTAGTTCTGGGCTGATTTCTCACCTTTCTTAGGATCATTAAGACCCCACGAGGTGAGATCTTGCATGGAGCCCCAGTCCGAGGGAGATTGACAGTCATGTTTAGCTTCTTCCATTTTCTAATGATTGCTCCAACAGTGGACCTTTTTTCACCAAGCTGCTTGGCAATTTTCCCGTAGCCCTTTCCAGCCTTGTGGAGGTGTACAATTTTGTCTCTAGTGTCTTTGGACAGCTCTTTGGTCTTGGCCATGTTAGTAGTTGGATTCTTACTGATTGTATGGGGTGGACAGGTGTCTTTATGCAGTTAACGACCTCAAACAGGTGCATCTAATTTAGGATAATAAATGGAGTGGAGGTGGACATTTTAAAGGCAGACTAACAGGTCTTTGAGGGTCAGAATTCTAGCTGATAGACAGGTGTTCAAATACTTATTTGCAGCTGTATCATACAAATAAATAGTTAAAAAATCATACATTGTGATTTCTGGATTTTTTTTTTTAGATTATGTCTCTCACAGTGGACATGCACCTACGATGACAATTTCAGACCCCTCCATGATTTCCAAGTGGGAGAACTTGCAAAATAGCAGGGTGTTCAAATACTTATTTTCCTCACTGTATATATATATATATATATATATATATATATATATATATATATATATATATATATATATATTGAAGATTTGTTCATTAAATACATTTTATTTGACATAATGTGATTGAATATTTATGCCTGAATGCTGCTGGTTCATGGTTTGGAAAACAAGAGTAGCTAAACTATTCCCATAAAAAGCCTTAAAACGCTTACTCTAGTCTGCTAATTAATGACCCCTGAGTGCTGTTGAACTCAGCTTTTTCTGGAGAGCACTTTCATGTTTCAGGAAGCACAGTAATTTCATCAAAATCAATTGGAAAAGCTAAAAACAGATTTGGAGAGAAGTCTGTCATAGCTTTCTAGGACACATATTATATTGGCCAATGCTCAATTATATGCACAGCAGGGACAAAATATAATAAAATACATTATGCAGTCCTGGTCAGAATTATTAGCACCCTTGGTAAATGGGAACAATGAAGCCTGTGAAAATAAATATGCATTGTTAATCCTTTTGATCCTTTCATAAAAAAAAAAAAAAACGTTTGTTGAAGTAAACAAATTGAAAATGGGGGGAAAATCTCTTTATGAAATGTGTTTTTCTCCTAAACACATTGGCCACAATTAATGGCACTCATTTATTCAGTTCTATTTGCAACCTCCTTTTGCCAAGAGAACAGCTCTGAGTCTTCTCCTATAATGCCTGATGAGTTTGGAGAACGCATGACAAGAGATCAGAAACCATTCCTCCATACAGAATCTCTCCAGATCCTTCAGATTCCCAGATCCATGTTGGCGCTTCTTTTCTTCAGTTCAGCCCTCTCATTTTCTATAGGGTTCAGGTCAGGGGTCAGGGGTCTGGGATGGCCATGGCAGAAGCTTCATTTTGTGCTCCGTGACAGTGCATTGAATTTGATGTTTGTTTTAGATCACTGTCCTGATGGAAGATCCAGCTGATTCCCGTTTTAATATTTCTAGCAGAAGCGGTCAATTTTGAGTTTTTATCTGTTGGTATTTGATAGAATCCATGATACCATGTATCTGAACAAGAAGTCCAGGACCTCTGGTAGAAAAATAGGCCCACAACATTAAAGATCTAGCAGTATATTTAACCATGGGCATGGAGTACCTTTTTATCCATGTTTACATCAAACCCATTTGTTGGGTTTGCTGCCAAAAAGCTCTTTTTTTAGTTTCATCTGAGCATAGACGCCGGTCCCGTTTGAAGTTCCAATCGTGTCTGACAACTGAATATGCTGGAGTTTGTTTTTGGATGAGGGAAGGGAGTTTTTCTTGAAACCCTCCCAAACAACATGTGGTGATGTAGGTGCTGTTTGATACGTTTTTTCAAGCTTTCTGAATCCAAGACTACACCACATCTTTAGTTGATTGGAACTTCTTAATTATTGCCCTGATGTTGGAAATGGGAATTTTCAATACTTTTAACTTTCTTGCAGCCACTTTCTATATATATATATATATATATATATATATATACATATGGTATGTAATGAATGGATTAATGGTTCTTTGGTTTTACTCATTGTGATGGATGATTAAGGGATTTTGGCCTTGTTTCCTCATATTTATACTCCTGTGAAACAAGAAGTCATTGCTGGACAAAATGTTAATATGAATGGGAATATACTTCAGAGATATTTTACTCTTAAGAATTTCTAGGGGTGCCAATAATTGTGGCCAACGTGTATTAGAGAAAAAATAAAATAATATATTATTTCATAATATGATATCCCCCCGCTTTCAGTTGTTTTACTTCAATGAAAAGTGAGAATTTTTTAAATTAAAGATCAAAAGAACACACAATGCAGATTTATTTTCACAGCCTTCTATGATCATATTTACCAAGGGTCCCAAAAATTCTGACCATGACTGTACACATGATACAAGCATCTACCATATAGTTTAAATAAAACTAATGTATTTATATATGGTCAGACACCTGCATGTGTCGTCATATTAGTTACAATTTATCAACATCAAGCTGAAATTGAGTTACAAGGTTTTTGACCAGTGAATTTGAGATTTTTAGACATGTCTTTGAGGCAGTAAGTCCATCTCATTACGTTTTCATCAACTCACAGGTTATAAAGTTTATTGTAGCTTTGTGGGCATTACGCTTTTCCCATATTCACATAAAACATTAGCCTTTATATAAATATTGTTTCTTCTTGAGTGAAGAAGTTACGAGGTTTGACTGACAGATTGAGGATCCAATGGAGTTACGAGGTTTAGTCACAAGCTCTTTTTAATACTTTTCATTAGTTAGATATTTGCAAAACCCACAGACAGATGTAAAGAGTGACCAATATTTATGATTTGTGGAAAAAAAATGAAAAAAAATTGTACAAGGTCTCCGCCTGACAGCTACGCTATGATTTACTTATTATTTCAGACAGAATGAGAGCTATTGCTCCGTAAGCACATCCAACCCCTGCTAAGGTTGACCATCGTTACACTTCGATAATGAAACACATGCGGCATGAAGCTTGACATCTTTTTCAACACATGTCAGAAAAAGTGACACGTCACATGTCAGGAGTCGATAGTTGCTTATGAAGGCTTTGGACTTGGAAATTTAAGCAGCTGACTTAAATTTTGCTGCTGGAAAAGAACCACTTCAACAAGACAGTAACGACTTTATATTCATGTTTTCTTTTTTTTTCTTTTTTTTTTTTATCCGTGCCATTTTATTGATAGGGTACCTTAAGGTGAAATCCATCTTCCTCTCAATGTGCCCTTTTCATCTGCTATTCACACATTTATAGAATACAACTCACCCTGTGCTTTGTGCTTTGTTTACTAAAAAGCAACTATTTGTCCTTGCATTACAAAGCATCACAAAGCTTTTGGAAGGAATAGCTGGATTTACTCAAATCGCAGGATTTGATATTCGTTTGTTTAGACTCGAGCTGTACTGAGAGATGACAGATTGGAGATTGTTTACCAAAGCTCAGGTCGGCAAGAGAATCGCTACATTTCTCAAAATGTGTGTGCTTATACACGGTGTGTGTGTGTGTGTGTGTGTGTGTGTGTGTGTGTGTGTGTGTGTGTGTGTTTGTGTCCCTGACAGGATTTTGGTTGGGGATTGAGTTGGACAAGCCGAGCGGAAAGAATGACGGATCAGTTGGAGGAGTACGATACTTCAGCTGTCCTCCTAAACACGGAGTCTTCGCCCCACCCTCACGAGTTCAGAGGCAAGTGCACCGTGGAGAATTTGCAGCCACAACCGCATCTTAACTGAGTCTTATTTCTGGTATCTTGCTGACTTTTAGCGTGATTATTTCTAGCCGACTGTGTCTTTGATTGTTGAACTGAGATTTCGACCTTTCTGTACAGAAGCATTAATAAGATTGTGCATCGACATTTGTAAGTCCTTTCTGCATGAGGGACGTAACGGTCCCCACCGAAAATAACCGTCCTGCCCTCGTCCTCAAAAGACATTTACCAGCCACTCTGGTATCACAGATAAACTTGGGTATTGTTGGCATGGCCGTAGCCAGCTATGAGGTCACCGAGGTCCGGACCTCGGTCATTTTTTTATATTCAAAAATAAAATTTCAAGCTCTCTGAATGATTAATTAGCCGTTTAAACCGCGTCATATGTGTGTTTGCAATTCATGTCGCTGCGAGAAGGTAGAACAGTGAACGGGGCTGCGAGTGCAGCCTCCGTGTTGCCAGATCCACCGTCTTTTTGGATTCGTTTTTCCCATTTATTGCGACGCTTTAGGAAGTTAATAAAGTGGGAAGTTGAATGTTAGGGCTAGTGATATATTAATTTTCTTTTCCAAAACACAAGCTTTGAACTTATTTCGGATTATTATTATTTTTTGTTTTTTAATGTTTTTTGTGGCATTAATAAAAAAGAAGAAGCTTAGACAAACTAATTGCTGACAGGAAGATACCACATTCGGTAAGACAAACGCAATGATCATCGTAATTATCTGTAAGAAATGTACAACACTATCAAAAACAATAGCATAATACAGATCTGTATCATTATTCTAACGTTATTTGTAACTTGTTACGAAATAAAAAAATCTCTCACCTAAAAAAAAACGTACTTTCCTGTCCTGTCAGTCTCGTTGCGCGTCCTCTTCAATTACACGCGCAAATGCGGCAGAGCGCTTTATGTCACTTTATTATAAATAAAGCGCAAAAGAAACTACAAGCATGATGCAACAACATCGTAGTTGATGTCAATTTGTAAGTCATGAAATTACATGTGTCATGTGTAGGCTATTTACCATGGTAACTGTTGTTTCCTTAACCCCAAAATGCTACTTTATTTTCACTGTGTTTTTGCACTATATTTCTAAATGACTGTGGTCTGACATACCAACTTATTTGTATTTACAAAAACTATTTTGGAACTGCTATTTAATAGCCTTACCATATACTTTATTCATCATCAGTAGGCCTATGTGTCATATTCTTATATACAGTGTATATATATATATATATATATATATATATATATATATATATATTGTATTTTCAGAAAGTTTTGGAATATTTTTCCTCTTCCCAAATTTGTCACTACCGAAACACAATAATAAATAATTTAATAAGGCTTATGACCTATTCATATTTTGTTTACATCTACCTTCTTTGCTATTTAAAAAAAAAAAAAAAAAGTTTTCACAGGTAAATCAATAACAATTACAATTTTGACAATATTTCAAGTGTAATTTATAAGATTTGTTGTATTTTGAATCCAATCTTTCATTGTAAAAGGCATTGTTAATCATACTAATTTCAAAGTTAAGGATTCATTAGTTTGAATAAACATTGAACCAAACATACTAACATCTTAGTTGATAATTCAATATACTTTATTTATTTTTTAGACAAAACATCCACGTTCCGGTCGTGACGGCACATTTTCGGTAGTGACAGTAATGTTTTTGTAGCAATTACAGAATTTTAACTCTCATACTAAAACACTAGTAAAACATACTAAAATACTAATGATTTGCATAACTGTACAACAATTGTGTTTATTTCCCCCAAATAAATGATTATGTGTTCCCTTTTGTCACTACCATAACAATGATGACATGTTTCGGTCATGACTGTTCGGGACAGCCACCTCACAATTGAAAGTACCCAATAAATGATGATTTTATATATATTAAGCTTACTGATATTTTAAATATTATTGTGGGATTCAATAGATAATAGAAGGATCTTTGTAAACATATAAGATTTGAATACTTAAATGCTTTTTAAATGTGTTTTTTGGTTGTGGGACAGCAGTATGCACCAATTCTGTAGAATGGCCTATATAGGTCAAATTCCTTATAAAAAGGGTCGCAGCTTAATGTCCATGGGAAAATGTGGGTCCAATGGCCTAACCAGTTGAGAATCACTGCATTGGAGCACAAAATTACTATTACTTACCCATATAGCAATGTTTATTATGGAAATCTATTACAGTAATCAGTATTGTTACATAACAAATTGTGATGCAATAAAGAAGGTCTAAATTATCAATGTTTATCCTCCAAAACAGACAGAACAGAGAGAGTGCAGAAGGGCAAAAATGTTCCGGCAAAATACGTTACATGTATTTCTTTAAAAAAAAAGCCTAAATTGAAAGATCAGGAAGACGGATATGAGGACAAAGAGGAGAGCAAGAGAGAGGAAGAGGATAGAGATCAGAAGGAGACAAATGAGATGTCAAAAAGAATGACAAAAGAATGCGTATTTTAAAGTTTAGGCTATATTGTATATAATGAGTTGCATTTGTGGGTGTTACTATAGCACAATTCTTAACACCTCACCAAGCCCGGATTACCCAATGGGCATTATGGGCACGGGCCCAGGGGCCCATGCGCACTTGGGGCCCAAGTGAGGGGAAGAAAAAAAACCTTTTTTTTTCTTTTACATTTCCGATAACGGAGCGTATATTTGCACTAAGTGCTTGAAACTAAGTAGCTTTTGACGCGTTCGACTCGAGTTCGAAACAGCCTTTTGCCGAACTTGCTCTTCTCCCTTTTCCCAACACACATGAGATGTAAAATGTATAGCCTAACATAAAGGTCTCTAGCGTTATATTTTGCCAATGAACTCAAATTTAAACCGTGATATGGTTTTGTGCTTTATAAAACAGCACAAGACTTTAATTAATATCCTATATAGGCATTATGTTTGTGGTGCGTGATTTAAAGAAAAGTGTGCACTTTGCTCATGCGATCAAAGGGTTTATTTCTTGCAAGTGAAGACATTAGGACAAAAGTATTGTAATTTTCCTATAGTGTAATGTAAAATATACTTTTGAAATATTCATTTTCATTTATTAGGCTATATGGATTTTATGTCATAGGAATAATTATATAAATCATTATTACATTATTATACTAATTGTTTGGCATCCAAAACACCAGTGATAATGTAATGTAGACAGAAACTCTATATCATAACTAAAAAATATGTTTGAGCCCCCTTTAATGTCCAGGTACAAGTCAATGTTTTTTCTTTGTGCACAGTTCATTGAAGCCCGTTGAAGCTCTTAATTTTGAGCTCTCAAAGAGCATCAGATTGATGCATTTAACCTTAAAATGTACAAAATTTTCTTACGGGGGAGCATGCCCCCGAACCTCCCTAGAGGGACAGAGGTTTACCCAACATAGTTTTACAAAATCCTATGGGAAAGAATGATCATTTACTCCAACATAGTACAACAAAGTTCCTTTTAAGTCAGTAAACTAAAACTGTTAATGCAAAATTAAAATGTCCTTGGACAAACTATACATTTGGCCTGCTTAAGGGGGGGGCCTACAAGACATTGTGCCCAGGAGCCTCTGAATTCTTAATCCGGCCCTGCACCTCACCCCGGACCTCACTAATTTTCAAAACCTGGTTACGGCCTTGATTGTTGGTGTACTTTTTGGCAATTAGACTTCTGGCAGACAATAACATTTGTGAAAAATTCAATAGTATTTAAAAGAGGAGTCAGAAGTCTTAGCAATTGCATACTGTAGAAATGCCCTGGGAGTGGCAAGTTTGGTCACATTTCTTCAGAAAGTGTAGTTTATATTTGACTTTTACTTATTTGACTTTAATTTGATAGGAAAGGAATTACTTCCTTTCTACTTTCTTTTAATTAAATATCCACCCTTTTTTTTCCTTGTATTCGATTTACTTTTCTCCAGTCAGTCTTCCATTATGACTTTAATCCTTCCCATCAACAGCGGTCTGCCCTCCATTTGTCCCTCTGTACCTTTTACTGCTTTTATTCCCCTGCTGGTTATTCAACAAATGATCAATGTTCGTATCTTCTCCATCTGTCATGAATCATATATTCTTAATTCAGAACCATTCACCTATGCCATATTCCGCTCTTTCTTTCCCATTGTATTTTTGTAAAGGGTCTGAGCGACTGATAAGCACATTGTTCTAAAAGCTTTCTTTCATTGTGTCTTCTTAATTAACCCTCAGGGCAGCCTCAGATACGCCGGCAGAGATCCCAACCGCTTCCTTTCATTTTGTCAGAGGCTCTTCAAATTGAAATAGCCACTATTTATTTCTTAATTCATTTTCCTCATCTTAAAAGGATTCTCCACCCAAAAATGAAAATTCTCTCTTTCATTTACTCAACATAACGCCCTGCCAGATTACTTTTTTTTACTTCTGTGGAACACAAAGAAAGATTTTTTGGAAAAACAATCCATCTCTGCGAGTAGATATAATGCAAGTGGATGGAACCCTCAAAGTTGACTTCAAAACCCACACAAAATGAACACGACAGTAACCCACATGACCCCATCATTGTCTTCTGAAGTGAAACGTGCATGTGAGAAAAATAAATACTAATGAAATGAACATTCTTAGAGCTTCCGAACAAATCTTAGGGGTGCGGACTAATGGGAAAGTGAACCCGAGGTTACCCCGTGAGTCAGTCCTACAGCTCCTCCTGTCCGATTTTAGGGGAAAATCGGGTCTATTGGAGACGTCCAATAGATTTCTTAGGCGCACTGAAAGAACACCACAGACACAGTGAAATCACCATGGGAAAATCTCAGAGTAAAACTGAGAAAATATGATATAGCGGTGTTTTGCCAGATAAGAAGTTTATCTATGTATCTTCTTTTTACTCTTTTAATTCATTTTATAACTGTTTGAATTTTCCCAAAACTTGACTTGCCTTGCCTAATAGTTGAAACTTAGTATAACCTTTGAAACAAAACATATAAACTTGAAACTTTATACTATAAACCATTACTTCCGGCCTACTTAACATGCGCACATTCATAAGTTTGCGCTTGACGAAAACGTCTCAGTCAACAAGTGACGTGTTTAATGTGGGTTTTTTGAACAGTAGTTATCTGAGCCTGCTTGAATACGGTAGAGAAAATGCCAGTGTAGAGAGATGTGTTGATGTGTGTGTGAGTGCTGGTAAAAGTGTAGGAGAAGATGGCTTGTAGGTGTGAGGGCATGGGATCTAGAGGGCAGGTGGTAGGGTGACTGGAGAGAAGTTTAGATAGGGAGAGAAGGAGGAGAGAAGAGATACTCACAGAGATGTTCACATCCAGAGATGAGAATCGTGTGGGTGAGGGAAGAGAGGATGACCCAACAGAGGAAAGATGGGAAGGAGAAAGTGAGCGCAGGTTTCATCTGAAAGTAGAAGATAGTATTATATGAACTGTCAAACTCTAAATTACGAATATGACCGAACTTGACCTTCAGCCTCCACATCCTCTTGATAATGCCTCCTCAAACGGGGTTGTTGGCAGTCAAGTAAATGTGTTGTCGTCTTCAACAATTTACTGCAAGCTCATATTTAAGTCTGGCTTCCATCGAATTATGGAAGTAAAATGTGTTTCGAGTACCGTTTCACGTTGACTTCAAAGATATTCATTTCAAAGAGTTTTTACCTGTCCGTTGGAGAATCATTCCGTCGTCCCCCCATCCATCCTAACGTGTAAAGGTTTGTGATTTTGTTCCTGCTACATATTTACATGTCAAATTGTTTGTGACAATTTTGACAAGCATTTGTCAAAATACACCCATGTGACTGTCACTATTTTGAAGTGATAAATTTGTTGTTTGACAGCTAACAGAGTATACGCAAGGGTAAAATAATTTGTTTTGACAGTTTTCTGCCAGAGCATCAGTTGTTCAAGTGCAGTGGAATAAGTAATACTGAACATTCACTTTGTTTTAACTAGCAGGATTCATGGCTCAGTGGACTGTCTGTCAGAGCTGTCCTCGTCTCGGATGAACTATTCCTTCACAGGTGAGCCATTACTGCTGTCTGTTTCCCTCTCCTCTGTCAAATCTTGTATGACTGACGAGTTTTTAGACATTCCCTTTTTCATATAAAACTGCCATGTTTGTGTTTGTTTTAAGGAATTCGACGCACTCTCAGCACTTCCTCAGCCATCGCCACTCAGAGAGAACCAAGTCGCAAAGGTCAAGCAAGCAGGTGGGAATAATGTTGATACGACTGTACCTTTTTTCAAGTAAAGAATGTTTCACTAGGAGGAGTTGTGGCTCGTGGGTAGTCCATGTGTTCCGCATACATTGAACCTTGGTGCTCAAACAAATGTTGGTTTGAGTTATATCATATAATTTTCTGTCCTCATTTCCATTTTATTTTTTTTATTTTTTTGACCAAAATCTAAAGAAGCCCAAATCTCAAAGATTCCTTTAGTTTCAAAACAGGCACTTTTTGGTAGAAATGTATATAATAATTAGTATTAATTAATTTATAATCTCAGAAATGTTTGTATTACTTAGTATTATTTTTTTTGTATTTTTTTTTTTACTAAAACCGAAATTAAAGTTTTCATTAAGCTGAAAACTGAAACTGAAAATAAATCTCATTTAATAGTCAATTAATTCATTGCATGTATTTATTAACCAACACTCAAATAAAAACAAATGGTTGTATATAAACATTTCAATTGCACATATCAACTTTTTAATGATGTATGTATGTCTCTACTACAATAGTATTTATTCAAACATAAATAATGAAGACAACAGGTTTAGTAAAAATGTAATGACTAATACAGAGAATGTATTTAGCTAAAATGGGTTATTTTATTTCTACCTGACATTGAATGGTTTTCCTGAGGTAAATGTAACATTGCTTGACATATTGTTCACAAGCTGTTTTGTTGACTTCTTTCTGCAGTTGAAACACTGATAAACACTTTAAAATAAGAGTCAGTTTCTAAGGTTAATAAAAGTATTGTCCATTGCAAATTTCAACATTTACTAATACATTTTTACATACATTTGTATCTCTTAACATTAGTTAATGCACTATAAACTAACATGGATGATCAAGGTATAATTAATATATTCATATTTTTCATGGTTCAGTATTGTTTTGAAATTTTTGTAATAAAAGTCCAGAAGTTTTTCATGTGTTACGTTTGTTTTCATTCAGTTTCCATTTTAAAAACTATCACTTGATTAATCGTTATCGGCCAGCGTGGTCCAACCTCTAGTTATCATTATCACTAAAATCCACTATCGGTCGACCTCTAGAGAGTCAATGATTTTTCAGCCCACCAAAAGTGTTTCGACTGAAATCGAAAATTCTTTTTCGCCTTAAAATTGCATTGTAGCGTTAATTAGTCCCTTGTATCCCATTCTCAAATGCTCTTTGTCGTCTCTCAGGAACCGTTCCAGTAATTTGCGGCGCCGGTGGAGCACAGTCAGCGCTGGCAGGGGTACATCAAGGGCGAACAGCAGCGCTGGCCCAGGGCCTAACCGTGTGGGTGGCACCAGCTCCTCTGGCTCAGATGGCACTGTCAAACTCCACCTGGGCATGCAGGTCTTGCTAATTAGTGCCAATGAGATGGGCACCATCCGCTACATTGGCACAGCTGACTTTGCCCCCGGCCTCTGGCTCGGCCTCGAGCTGCGAAGCCCAAAAGGAAAAAACGATGGTTCTGTGGGCAACCGACGCTACTTCAGCTGCCGACCTGGCCATGGGGTTCTGGTGCGACCCAGCAGGGTCACGTACCGTGGTATCAACGGAGCCAAGCTGGTGGATGAAAGCAGCTGAGACCGTCACGCTGAAAAATGGGCTTCCCATCTCTCCATCCATCTGGCTTTCGGTTCATTTTGTTTCTATGGATTTGTTTTGACATTTCAGCCAACCTGAGGAGACATTTTCTTTCTAACTGCACTAAGACTCAGACGTTCACTGCTGATAAACTGTTTACTCCATTTTGTGAACATTTCGGGAGAAAACATTACATTTGAATTCTTCTGATGTTTTAATTTTAACTGGAGGTTTGAATTCATATGCGTCTGATGAAGTAAACAGTAGCAATATCGGAGCACTTTAATAAAAGTCTGTGGGCGAAGACAATGACTTGAATAGCAGGATTTAAGAAGTTCAGACAATTTAATAGCTTCAATAACTGTGACAATATTAGCTCCTCATATCCCCTCAGAAGTTATCTGAGAATGAAGCATAGCTTAGTTTGTCTACTCTTGTCAGCAGGTGTGAGTCCCATCAGAACATGGCACCTGCACGTTCAGAAACTCGTAATCTTTCCTTTTTGATGCGAGAGCAGTTGCGATGAAATAATAAGCACTTTAATATTATCATAATCCAAGATTTAATCAGCTCAGAGAATCAAAACTCGATTGTTCCAGATGATGCGGCAGTTGTTGCAGCTGACAGGTTTTTGTTTTGCCTGTAATAACAAGAGATACCTAATAGAAACTTGCGTCAGTTTTATGAAGTCAGTCAACGAAGATAAACAGACCAAACAATCAAGTCTAAATCAAGCAAATCAGAAGCAGTTTTGTGAATATTGTTTTTCTTTGGGATGTTTTAAAGGGATAATTCATCCAAAAAGGAAAATTCTGTCATTCATTACTCACCCTTATGTTGTTTCAAACCCGTAAGACTTTCGTTCATCTTCGGAACACAAATGAAGATATTATTGATGAAATCTGAGTTTTCTGTCCCTCCATTGACCGTTGCGCAACTACCACTTTGACGCTTCAAAAAGTTCATAAAGAGATCGTGAAAATAAACCATATGAATTGAGCGGTTTAGTCCAGATTTGCTTGTATGATGAACAGATTGAGTTTAGGCTTTTATTCACATACATATTGATCAGCGAACAAGGTAGTTGTGTAGCTGTCAATGGAGGGACAGAAATCCCTCAGATTTCATCAAAAAGATCTTCATTTGTGTTCCGAATATGAACCAAAGTTTTACGGGGTTGGAACAACATGAGGGTGAGTAATTAATGACAGAATTTTCATTTTTGGGTGAACTAACCCTTTGAAGTCTGTAATAGCAAATCAAACAATTGTTGAGAAGAACCATAATAATGAAGCAAGTAGTGTTTTTCATACTTTGAAGATCCTTCATATAAGTTAGTTATATTAGATAATAAAATGCTTAATGAGAAGAGACTGACAATAATTTGGATAAAATCGTTGTTTGTCATCTTTTCAAAGGCAATTGTTCCCATTTTGGTTTCAATTACTGATTGACTTATATTTTCCATCCCTTTAATTTTTAATTCCTTTCCAAATTCTTAAATAATGTCTAGGATGAGTTTACAGTCAGTATAAATGCAAGACATACAGATGAATGATTCATCAAGAATCATATCATTTTGCACTAATGAGTTGTTTATGATATCAGAAAATTCTAAAAAGAAAAACATGAGTGAAAAATGGCAACAACAACAACAAAAAATATCGGTAAATGATAAGGGTTATAAAATTTCCAATGGAAGTTGAAGTCTAATTGCACATTTCAGCCTGTATCCACAGGGATGTTTTGTACATTATCTGCTTAGCTGTGTGTTGGGTGTATATTTTGTGTGAATTTAAATTTAGTATTTTAGCAGTAAAACTGATTTATTAAATGTAATGCACAAAGAATGTTTGTCAAATTTGTCAGCTGATAACAATAAAAAGTTCTAATATTTTAAAATCTGTTTTGTTTACTGCCTCACCCAGATTGTATTCATACTATACACATTCATACTATTTATAATGTAAATTTTTACAGTTGCAAAGTTCATTCCTCATTAAATATAAAACCTATGCAATTTTGGACGCAATAAATGTGAGTTTTAGTAGATGTAGTCTGTTCCCATCAAGGTCATCACATTAACTACTCTGATCCAAATTGAAACTGTTCTAAAACATAAAAAGGATATAACAAATGTAAATAATCAATCAGATAAAAAAATAAATAATAATAACAGGTGCAAAATTATCTTTCTTTTCAAATCAGGCAATCAGAAGTTTATTCTCAGCATCTGATAACTGAGCACTGGTTTATTTACATGATTGTATTTAGTAATAGGATTAATAATGTATTCAGTAAACCAAACCCAAAAGCTTGAAGCATGGGATTTGGATTTGAGCTGTGAAGAATTAACCCACTGGTACAAGCAGTTTGTTGGCTACATCTGAAGATCCTCTTTGTGTACTTTTGGAAATTAATTTTGCAGCAACTCGTTTAAATTCCTATAGCCACTTAATGTCCACTTTATCAAGTAAAAGGTCACCTCTGCCCCTTTTTCTCCCTGGTCCACTTTACATCTTATTTGTGTCAAGAATCATCCACTAACTCAGCGTGTACCTTTAAACATCACATCATGATGTTTACACGGAAAGTGAAACAGCATGACACAATCGCAGCACATTATAAAATATGAGCAGAGTGATTTTGACCAATGAGATTTCATGATTGGCAAGGCTTCCCGCCATTACGCTGTCTAAATAAAACAGCTTTCAACATAATGTCTAATTGCTTGTCATGGTTGATTTGGACGATATTAGGAATTGGTCGGGAAATACCACATTTTGACCATGGGCAGCCATCTGCTCTATGTTTATTCAATACCGTAAATTCAGGGGAACGCTCAGTGCATTGGACTGCCATTGGACTCATATTCATGGAAACAGCTTGAAATAATTTGTGACATGCTGAATTAGTATCCATTTGGAAATGGGTGGACCATGGCCATGAAAGGACTCGCGTGGTCAGCATGGAAGCTTTGCTATGCCATGGCATTCACTCTGGCTCAAATGTTTTTAATGGGGCTAATTTATGAGAGGAACACATTCCCGAGACATTAGACAGGATAGATCAATAGATCCATGCTGTTAACGCCAGATTCTGATCCTGCCATCTGCATGTCAAAGCAAAAATTAAGATTCATCAGACCGTTTGTCAATGTTCAATTATTCAGTGTGTTGGTTCTGCCCTCTGTGACCTTGATTGATAGGAGAGAACTCTATCACAATGTCCTGCTGCTCAAGCCCATCAGCGGCGATGGTTTGACACACTGCACAGTCAGAGATGACCTTCACCTCAGTGTTGCAATTTGGTTTATTTGTGGTCAGATTGAACAGATCGGGTCATTCTCATCACAGGCTAATGTTATAGTACAACAAAAATGCCACTCACTGGATTTTTGGTACAGTTCTTTGCAAGCTCTAGGGTATTTACAGAGTACATGAGAAAAGGATTTTTAATACGTTTTCTGCTAAAAATTAGGGTGTGATGGTAAATTTGACATATCTCTCTTATGACTTCTGGAATAGCAGCCTAGCATGGATAAGATCAGGGAGAGCAGCAATAACCCCGCTTAGGGTAAACAGAGCAGAACCAACATGGTAAATATATTTAGCAATATAAACAACAAGGAATGATAGTAAATAAAGATTCAAAACAGAAAGCTATACGGAGCATACAGACGCAGCGGCAAGGCAGACAGGAGCAATCGATCAGTAGACGAGCAATTCCAAGCACTGAGGATCGATTGCTTTACATATCAAGTCAACTTGATATGTGAAGTTGTACTAAGTGACAACTAAACTAACATTTTAAGGCAGCATGAACACTTAACTTACTTTAAGTTTAAACATCCATTTGTTTTGCAGTGATTTAAGAATCACAGAGGCTACACTCAAAAAAATTAACTAGGAAGGTTGTACACTTTACATAATATATTTATATTTAGTTTACTTATAATAATTGTGTTTGTTGACTTGAAATGTTTTTTTCTATTAAGGTCCACGTAATTATGTCTCAACTTAACAGTACAAAATCCTAATGTGTTGTCTAAACACAAACCATTTATGTTAAGTAAAAAAATTCTTACATCCAGAGGGTGGCAGTATAGTGCGACGCCAACTGCCATTTTGCCCTAACTTAATTTGATTGTGTTCAATCTGCTTAATATGTAAAATTTAAGTTTACTTAATCCGTTTGTGTTGGATTACATGAATGATTTGTGTTGCATTAACTGAAACTGGGCAGTGCTTGTTAGTTCCCAGCATGCTTTGCATATGGTTGAATTAAGAGATAATAAATGTTAAAATTAAGTGTTATTTTATGTTTTTTTGAGAAAATGAGAAAAGGGGAAGACTTGATAGTGTGTAATTGTGTTTAATGTTCAATTACGTTGGAATTATTAGAACCATTTAAAATACAGTGGGTTACCATTGTGGAGAAGTGTGGAGCATTTTGCTTGGCTGTGGACTGATTTGGTTACTTTTAACTGCTTTGGTTGAAGGAGCATGTAAAGCTTAGCATTTAAGATGCTAATATGTGCTACTGCTTGCAAATAGCTAGCTATAGTCTATTCATTTAGTTATGTGTCACTAAAATAAATAAAATATGAATGGGTGAATGAAAATAACAAACACATAAGTTGAATGCAAATTAAGTAAATTAGTTGGGCTGACACTATTAAATTAAGCTGTGTCCAACCATAGTAAATAAGTTGAATCAACCTTAATAAATTAAGTTGACCCAACGTAAGTACATTAAATTGGAATAACAGAATTGCATAATGCTGAAATAAAGCAAGTTAATCATGTGGAAATCATTTCCATGATTTTTTTTATGTTCATTCAAAGAGTTATTTTTTTGTGTACTTTGCTTTTAGGATCCTTTAATGTAGCATTTTGGTAGCCTTTCCAAGATTATAGATCTTCCCTAAAACTATACAGGTTGTTCCTTTGACCTCATGGATTGGTTTTCACTTTGATATCCATTTTCTGCTGTTAGACCTTATATAGACAGGGATGTACCTTTCTTTGAAAGCCTGCCTGATTAATTATTACTTGCACTCAAAGATCATGATTCAGTCAGAAACCTTTAAGCTGATCAACATTATGATTTGTGATTATATGTGATATGGTTATTCTGATCATTCTATACACATTTTGTGTTTGGGGGCAAGGCCAAACTTATTAAATAGTAATTTATTAATTTCTCAGATCTCATCATTGAATGTCAAATTACAGAGATTAACAGATACATGATACAATAAGGTTTTACAACATTTTTACAAGAGTGATCACTTTGTCATCAGCAAAATAAAAATAAAATAAATAAAATAAAAAGCAATAAAAATCCTTAATTTTCATCTTCATGCAATACCACTCTGATTTATCAACCTTCCCTAAACATATCAGACAACTTCCAAACCTCAGCTGTTAAACGACCAAGTGAAGCCAAAAATATTTCTCTCTCGAAAATGTAAAACAGCATCAGTGTCAATGACATGGTAAATTATGATATCATAAAGTCAAGAGGGATATAAATGAATCAAATGTTTTAAATGTATTTCAAACATATTTTGTGATGGTATTAATATAGAACTTTCTATGAAGGTTAAAAATAAAGATACAATTATTATTGAAAATTAATAAAAAATAAAGACAAAACATTTTTTTTTTCACAAGACCACTATTTAACAAAAAAATAGTGTAAAAATTGCCACAAGATATTCCTTTGTAAAACCCTCACTATCAAAGACTACAGCAGTTCTTTCTGATAGTATAAAAAGAATGTACAACATTTGCTTTTGAAATAGCAGCTTGATAGAACTGAACAGTAAGCAATATGACTGTAACAATGACTGTTTAGACATTAAAGTGACAGATTATGTGAAAACACATTTTCCTCACCAATACACTTGAAATTCAAAAGTCATTTACTTAAATAAACGGGAATCAATGAAGCATGAAATATAGTTAATGATGTTCTGCGCGTACAGTTGTAAGGCTCTTATGTACACAACATTTTTATTTTTTTCAATGCCAATGCCAAACAGTAAACTAATGGAATGATGAAAAGTAAACTGCTGATTTTTTTTCTTTTCTTTTTTTTCTTACACAGCCAATGCTATCATCATATGTTTCATACAGCATAAACTCAAAGCCCTTTCACATAACTCTTGTCAGCGTTCTCTAATTCATTGAACTGTAAGTGAAACATCAAGTATGCAGCATCATAATGGTCTTGTGTTGTGCAAAAGTCATATTTTCTTTAATATGCTCAATGTTCAAAACTTTTCTCCTGACATTTCAAAATGTTTATGGTTACTGAACAATTTGCAAGTTGTATCATTATGTGGCTGGTTTAGGTGTACTATACATAGAGTACAACACAATGCCAAAGGCTGTTCCTTGCTGGAAAACAAACATTTAATGTTATTTTGAACTTGAAGCAGGTATGCTGATGCCTTTAACCAAAGCTTTACCAGAAAGACTATGCTGGTTGATAACCTTCACCAGCTAAGACTTTCTGGTGAACCTTTTGGCAATGTTGGCTTTTATGATCCAGACTAGCACCAAACCTGAAAAATGAATGATAGTTTAAGCTCATCTTCTCAAGTAACTGACAGGTCTTTCCTATTCTAAGCTTAAATAAATTAACATCTTTGCTTCCACTGTGTTGACTTTTAATGTTGAAGTCCCTGACATGAGTCCTGTGAAAGAGCCTTCATTCACTGGTCCTTGACCAATTTCTACATGTTTCTACCCCAACACCATAGCAACAGGTTTTCTCATTGCAAAAAGCCAACAATGCTCATCAGTTTCACACACACTAGCCATTAGAGATTTCTGTAATTCATTGTGTTTGATGATAGATGAAAACTCCTGCATTTAAAAGCCAACCAAGTCCAAGAGTGAACAAAATGATACATAATGAATGGGGGCAGTTTGCTTTCTGAAGCACACCCATTAATAATTTACATGACCACCAAAGAATAAATTAACAAATGAATAAATAAACAAGCAGGCAAGCAAACATCAACAAACCCGTTTTATTTTTTTTCTCCCCCATTATGGAAAAATATCACTGATATAATATAGTCTTTTTCACAGAATTAGTCCTTGTGAGGGCTTAATCAGTTTCGTTTTTTTTTTTTTTCTCAAATGCGGCTTTCAGAAACTCAACAGTCTTGTTTCTTTATCCAATCAACATTCTGTTTCAATGACTGATGCTTAGGGAAAGTTTTTCTGAGTTTCCAGTGCAGAACCTTTCCCAGTTACACACTCATGGCTGAAAAGCACAAAGGAAAAGCACAAAGGGGCTTGGGCAGAGGTGGACGTAGATTGACAGCACAGTGTTTTGCAAAGTGGGCACTGAAAGAGAGCGTGCACGGTTACAGCACAGTGGCGTTGTGTCCTTCCATTTTCGGGAGTCTGGAGTCCTGCACTGTACCCATGGTGACCAAAAGCGGGCGGCTGTCCTCGGGGCCACTGGCCCGAGCCAAAGAGATGGGCCTCTGCTGGCCAGGATGAGGCGGGGGAGGCTGGGGCCCCGGCATAGGCTCCATGGGCAGGCCCTGTTCCTGGTAGCCATAACCGATGTTCCCACATGGGAACCGTCGTAGTCTGTAGAGCGGAACTGGTGCTAGGGTGGCCGAATCCAGGAGTAAAGGGGCCGGGGCAGGTGGAGGAGGAGGGGGCAAAAGCGGTCGACACAGGCCTTGCTGCTGTTGTTGTTGTTGTTGCAGCTGCTGTTGTTGTTGTTGGCGCTGGAGCTGCTGTTGGTACTGCTGCTGTTTGTGCTGTTGCTGCAGGCCCAAAGCTTCGGCTACTGTCACAGTCCGGCCTGCTTGTTCCTGCCCTTCACCTGGGATCCGTGGGCCACTCACCTGCCTTTGTGCCTGGGCCTGCTGCCTCTTCTGCTGCTGCTGTAGAAACCACGAGCCATAGGTAGGGTTCCACAGGTTGGTGGGCTTCCCGTTACGGCTCTCCTTCTCCAATGGGTGGGCCTGCATGAAGCCCAAATTCACATGTCCTCCATCCTGGGTGGTCAGGGGGGTTGTAGAGGAGGGTTTGGCGGCTGGTATGGGGGCAGTGACCACAGGGGGTTGGAGGTGGTGGTGGGGATGAGGCTGAGATGGGGGAGCGGGCGGTAGTTTGTTGTCAGAAGATTGGCTGGCCATGAGAATGACCTCCCCATCTCTCTTAGCCTGATCGGAGTGGGCGACGCATGGAGCATCCTCGGTGCCTTGAGGGGTTACAAGCAAGGAGGGTGCAGAAGGGTCTTCGGGACGCATGGGTACCCTCTCCTCTTCCTCAGGGATGGGGCCGTACTCGACAGGCAAAGGCACATTCACCACATCTGGATCCTAGAGTTTTTTTTAACACATGAGCAGAAATTGGCAACATTATAAGCTTATTTGATGTGGCAGTATTTTACAGTAAAAACTTTATAATCTATCCGATTTTTGTAGTCGATTTTTACTCATCTTAGTAGGCTATAGCAATAGAGTTTGGTAAAAGCTGTTCATTCATTCACACACAGAAACGCGATTCATTTTGAAACAGTATTTGTGCCAGCTGTAGTAGCTACACAACAGCGCGCATCTGTGCATTCATTCATTCACGCACAGAAACGCGATTCATATTTAAACAGTCTTTTTGCGTGTACAGACACTATTGCGATTAGAACAAAGCAGATATAGAACTGACCTATTCCTCAGCCGGTGTTACGGATCAACTGGGGATCATGTTATTGGGAACGCGCGTGCACGCAGATAGTTTTACCTGGATTTCCAGCAGATGTTAGACGGCTACAGATTCGTCGCAGCCATTTTTCACGGATCCATGATTAAAAACGTATGTTTCACCAGTTGTATACACACTGGTATGCATAATAAAGCGATTTGTTTTTGAAGTGTATATTCGTATTTGACACAATTTCAAAGAAGTTTAACATACTTTAGTGTCAAGCTCAGAAACCAGGCCTATGTTAACATGGGGCATTCAGACTTAGTAATATTGAATTGTACATTGTGTCAAGCTTTCCTGTAGCTCAAACAGTAGAGCGTTGGTGCTTGGAACGTCAAGGTCATGGGTTCGATTCCCAGGGAAAGCAAGAACTGATAAGAATGTAAATGTCTACCTTGAAATGCAATGTAAGTTGCTTTGGATAAAAGTGTCTGCCACATATGTACATTATGCTCAGTAGGAGCATGAACTTGAATGTTGTGTATCTAATGTCTTGTATTGGACATGTAGAGAACACTTTGTCTTTAGTGATTAAAGTCCTGTGAAAAACACTGAGAGGCAACCACAAATTGTATTACTGAAATAAGCAAAACATATTATATAGTGATATTGAATTATTACAAATATATACTGATATTCTCTATGGCTAATATTCTCATAGGCCTACTGTACATCACTAACCTCTTAATCATTTGTCACCTCACACGAATAGCATGACCCTCTCTAAAACAATAGGAAATGCTTTATTGTTTACTTTTTTGCTGACCTCTTTAACAAAATAAATAATTATGCCAGTTCTCTTCATTTGACTGGTACCATGAATCTCATTAACATATTCTCTTTACTTGTTATTCATCACATCATGTGCTTTCATTATTGTTGTCTGCTAACCGTTAGGAACAGATTAAAAGGTCTATAAATTAAGTGTCATTGTTGTTAGGCCATATACTGCCACAGCAAATGGATGCAATTAAAGTTAGACAAATCAAAAACTTTGCAGGATAACCAATATCCCGATCGCTGCTCAAAAAAGGAGCGTGATTATATAAAGAGGAGATGTGAAAATTTCACAATGAAGGGTGATGGTGTGTTAAATTGTTCTTAAAAAGATAATACAACTGTGACATTTATTTACTAATATAACATGATTATATTAGATGGAGAGCAGCATAGGTATGAAGGCCAAACTGGCCAATGGGTAAGAAAAATGTATACATATACATTGCAAAACAAGTAACTGTTCTACATTAGCATGTAACTTAGTCTATAGTTTGTTCTTCCTTAGATTGAATGTTCAGACTGTGGAAGGTGGGACTGTGTGGTCAGATCTCCCACTGTTGGCAAATACGTTTGTCCTAAATGCATGCACATTTGCCTGTTTTTTTTCCTTTTTTTTTTTTTCTTCCTTTTGTTATTGTTGCTTTCATACCTGTTAGCTAATAAATATGTTTGTTGAACATTCCCCTGAATAAATGCTGTGGGTAATTCACTGGATCCATAAACTATGGCTTCTCAATTTTCAACACTCTTATGGAGGAACATTTATGGAGTGTAGCCTACTGTATGCTTTATGCTTTAACTCATTCCTCAGTAACATTAAAATAAATAATAAATAATGCTTGACATCCCTTTAACCACAGCAGTATTGCTGCTCAATTTAAATTAAGCCACAAATTGGCATCATAACAATAATCTGCGAATACACACGCACTGCAAAGACACAATGTCAATAGCATAATTTATTTAATCTACTTACAGTTGTCATCAGATATTCAATTTCATTGAAACGAATGTAACAAAATAATGTGGGCGTGGTCTGTGTCGTGAAATTAAAACACATTAAAACTTCCCTTAAAGGCGTCTGAAACATTCAGCGGAGCAGCGACAGAGTAAACAACAGTGTCCTAATATGATACAAACATTTACCAATAACGTGGAAAGCTTTTAAATCTGCTCAGTGAAAGATTTGCTGTGACGAATCTGTCACCGTTCAACATCTGCTGGAAATCCAGGTAAAACTATCTGCGTGCACGCGCGCGTCCCCAGTTAACATGATCCCCAGTTGATCCGTAACACCGGATCTGTTGCTCCTCGAAATGAAACTTCCAGAACTTCTGAGGTAAATAGATATCGACAGCACATTAATATTAAAAGAGGAACAGAGAACCGCGATCGGAAACATGAATGAAAAACATACGTCACTTACTCCGTTGCTCTGATTGGTTGTAGGTCTATCCAATTGAGTGCAGAGGCATTTTTTTTCCTGGTTCGGTTGAAACACGCTCCATAATCAAAGCTCAATGGAGCAGTATCAGACTCACATTCTGACTAGAATCTGAGTATGACGACGTCAGGCTACAGGATTGCAGGATCGCCTCACATTTGCGTTTGAATAGCGCGCGCTCTCCGTGGGCGGAGTCAAATTAAAACATAATGAGCTGAGATGAGAACGACTGACATCTCTCTCTTTTCATTCATATTACATAAACTGAGAATATTTGTTTTTTATAAAAATTACTTCATTTAAAAGAAGAGAATTCAAGCTTCATGCCTGTGTGCCTGTGTGACTGTTTGACTGAGTATTCGCTGAGTTACGGTTAATTTTCGGACGCGTTTCAGAATGGACTTAACTGACAGAGAGAAGGCAGAACTCGCTTCGTGTTTATTTTTCTTTATTTGGCAAAAAGCACAACACTTTGTTTTTATTGTGAGTATACACAAAAAAAAACCCACACTTAACAGGATTGATTGATGTATGAAACTCCTATGGAAAATCAAAGTCGACAGAGTATTTTTGAGTCTCTTTTACACTGATAAAAAAAAAGCGAGCTGGTATCGCCGGCCATACCGCCGACCCCAGGGGGTTAACAGGTGATACAAATTGTTGGCAAGATCAAGGTTTTAATGATTTAATTAAACAAAACAAAATTATAAATTCAATTAAAAATGTGTCACTTAAAAGATAATTCATATTGTAACTTAAAATATGAATTAAGAAGATTACATTTTGACAAAGATTGTTCCATACAATGTGCTCTGCTTTATACTGTATACTTTGGCAAATTCCATGCATAATGTGCGCAGTATACATAATGCATATTACAATATTGGAAATGGTACTAGTATGGCGAACTTCTAACAAACCTACTGTTGCACAGCATGAACAGACACAGTTTTCAGATGTATAGTACCTGCAGACAATAGTCAATCCTCTCCAGAATAGTTGAGAAGTTTGGTCTGTCTTCTGGTTGATGCTGCCAACTCTGTGTCATTATCCGGTACCTATTTTACAAACAAAATGATATTTGTATTCTCTTCCTTTCTGTTCTGTCTTCACTAGATATCACTTCATCTATGTCTAGATTGGATGAGTATAGGTTTTATTATTTTCAGATATAAAATAAGCCGCCTTTTAGTTTTTTAGTTTTTTAAAAAAAAGATCAGCACTGCAAGATCAAGGTAGATTAGAAACTGAATTAAATCAAAACTCCAGCTAGGAAGGTTTGATTATTATTCGATTAGTATATTTTCAGAGACAGAAAAGATAAAGCAGTGGGAAAGTTAACGAGGACTGACAAATTGAGAATTAGAATGCATATGCATCAGACAATGACAGATTCTTGAGATTTAAGAAAACAGTGGCCAACATTTAATGCAATCTATTTCTGTTATATGGAGCGCTGCATAAATATCCTGCATTTTTGAGTCCACTCACACTGGCCCAGGGCAGTTCTTGGGCGGGTCCATTCGGCCTCCATTAGTAACAAACTCCAACACCTCTTGGTTACTGCGGCTCGGGTACGGCATATATCCCAGCGAGAAGATCTCCCACAGCAGAACACCAAATGACCTGAAAAAAAAAGACAAAAGGAGGGAGAGTGAACGGCAAGATGAGACGAAATCATAGTAATTACTGAAAAATAGTGTGAAAAACAGTGGGGTTGCATAAAAGAACTTCAATCAAGTATGTAATTATATTACAGCACTCACCATGTATCTGTTTTCGAGGTAAAAATTCCCTCCATAAAGGCCTCAGGAGGCATCCATTTGACTGGCAGCATAGCACGGCCTCCTTTCCTGTAATAGCTGGCTCTGTGGAAAAACACATGCCCAGACAAAAAAGAGAGAGACATTGTTATGAATGCCCACAGCAGACAGAAGCAGAGTGGAGTGACTTATTAACTCCAGTCGCAGATCAGAGAGTGAAAAAGCATGGGAAAATGAAAAGAGCAGAAATTGCATGGAAAGACATAAAGGAGAAACTCCATTGTGTGACTTATGCAAGGATGGAATTCATCAGCCATGTTCTCTGAAGTCTTGATCTGATCCTTAGTCACTAAATGCTTCACTAAATGATTAATTGTGTGCATATGGCTTGGTTTTGTGTTAAAAGGAAAAAAAAAAGCAATATTCTAAAATAATTACTAAGTATTGCTTGAATAACCCATTTGTTCTCCGCCACCAGGCCAAAATTAAACAGAAAACTTTAATTAAACGGTTTATGGGAAGTGACTGACCTAGTTCATTTGAGATGCCTTGCCTAATTTGCATGTTTTTCTCATGACATAAAATATGCAGATGTTCCAGACAAGCAAAGTAAATTAGGTAAATGTTGAATCTACACCCAGCCACTAGATCTGTCTGTCTTGGGTCCTTACCATCAACCCTTCTGACTTTAGAGTGGTAAGTTATAGGGTTAGGGTTTATGGAAAGTGACTGACCTAGTTCATTTGAGATGCCTTGCACTCTAAAAATCAGACAGACCTCGGGCTCAACAACATCTGATTTTCCATCGGATTCTGACTCTGATTTTTTTTAGGTCAAGGAACATCTACTACAGTATGCATTCAGAAAATCAAAATCCAGTTCACCCACAACGCCGAGAAGGGGAAAAAAAAATGTGGCAAGTGTGGTGGAGGTTCGAGATCTATATTATTAGAGAAGTCAGATGAGGACTTGATCTTCAATTTGACAAAGTTTTGACGAAAGAAGAATATATCTTGAATAAGGGTCTCTCGTTTGTTCCTGCTGTTTTTCTTTCATCAAATTAAATTGAAATATTTTTGTCACATTTTTGTCCTTCTGTGATGAACATTTGGCAGTGGATTTATAGCTCATAGCATGCTGTGCACGGGATTGGAAAAGGAGAATAAATATTTAAATGAAGTGGTGTCTCCCTTTCATTTTTAGGAAAGGGAAAGGCATGTAAGTGTTCAATGCTGTTACTTTTGACATTTAGGTTGAGGTTGAGTACATTAAGGTATTATTACATTGACCAGCAATGACTGTGCTAATGCCAGTGAGAAATATTATCCTACTCGTTCATTAAATTTACATTTAGCATGTGCTTAGCTAGCTGTTCATTTAAACTCAGATAGTTAAGATTAATTGTTTCCACTAAATTATGCTGAAATTAAATTAGTTGGAACAACTCCATTTTTTGAGTAATGAGTTTAAACTTTTGTGTTTATGCTACAAATTATAACATTCCTCTAATGCAGTAGTTTGTTGGTTAAACAAAATTTCAAAAGAAGTTGCATAACTCAAAAAGATGCAAATTATTGTTGTTGTTGTTGTTGTTATTGAACCAAAACATTTGTTTTTAGAAATTGATAGAACTTCATTTGCTTGTCCAGAACTGTGTATTTTATTTTATGATTAAAATCTGCAAAGTGCATTAACTAAATGTTGAATTAACTTCCAGACAGTTTATATTTCTGTCCTAGGTCCTGACCATCAAACGTTCAGATTTCAGGAGTGTAAGGCTACGTTCACACTGCAGGCTGAAACGACCCAATTCCGATTTTTTTGCCCCTATGCGACCTGTATCTGATCTTTTCATGACAGTCTGAACGACACAGATCCGATCTTTTCAAATGCGACCCAGGCCACTTGGGTATGTGGTCCAAATCCAATACATATCTGATCTTTTGAAATGCGACTTCAGTCTGAACGGCCAGGTCGCATGTATCCGACCCGCACGTCATTGATATGCGACAAACGTCATAAGTCTGCGTTGAAGTAGTCGTCGATTTGAAAACGGACTGCATATTCGTCGAGCTGAGGTAAATCTGCCGAACGGGTCGACCTCGACGAGCCCGTTAATTAAAAAAATAAATAAAAGCCCACGGCCACCATCATTATATATCCAATGTGAATAAGAGTAGACTAACGTTATGTTAACTTATTTGTGCTGATATTAGATAGGTCAGCGGATGCTGTCTGGCTCTTGTGTAACGGTCGCTGCGCGCACGTGTGTTGTGTGTGTGTGTGTGTGAGTGAATCACAGTTAGTTAAAGTTTAGTTACTTCCGCAAACAACAAGTGACGTCGTTGACCGTTGAGTACTCTTTTGCGCATGCGGGTCACTTCTGGGTCATTTCACGTTCACACAGGAGATCACAAAAGGTCGCATTTAATTGGAAATGTGAACGGCCTTGCAAAGAAAATCGAATTTAAAAAAAAAAATGTAATTGAGCATTAAGCCCTGCAGTGTGAACGCAGCCTAAGTTAGGGTTAGGGTTTATGGAAAGTGACTGACCTATAGTTCATTTGAGATGCCTCACTTAATTCACGTTTTACTCATAAAATGTGCAGACGTTCTGGACAAACAACGTAGAAGAAATAAATGTTGAATCAATTATCAAAACATTAGATCTGTCTGTCTCGAATCCTAACTGTTAAACTCTCTGATCTTAAGTGGGGTAAATTAGGGTTCGGTAGTTAGAGTTAGACCAAGTTCATCCGAGATGTCTTGCTTAATTAGTTTGTTTTATTCTACGGTACAATGGTTTAATTGTACATGCAAATGTTATGGACTAGTTAAGTACATTTCCTGAGATAATTCAAATGAATCAAGACAATTGTTTTCCTATTCCTACTAAAGTGAATCCAGTAGTCATAAAGCAGTTAAAGACTGAATCTAGCCACTAAATACAAGTAGGACAAATTCCTAAGACAACATCCTAGTAGGTCCTAGAACAATATTCTTATAAATCACATTTTAGGGTTAAGCTTGGGGCATTATAGGACAAGCGATATTAGGTTATAGGTAAGATCAGTGTTAGGGTTTGGCCTATGATATTGATACAATTGTTGGTCTGGAACCAAAGTAGGATGTTGATCCAGTAACATGTTCTATTAGAGTAAATCATGTCACGCCCACTAATACCAAGACTACGCCTTAACAGGACTCACACATGTAAGACATATTTAAATTTGGATGCAATGTGCCAAATTTATTTTAACGGCTCGATGCAGCAAATATGACCCAAAAAAATATTCTGCACTGTGCTTTAGACACTATATGTGAGATACTTCATTTGCATTCATTAACTAGGTAAAGTAGTAGCATGAACATCATTGCATTTTCATACATTCCAAAGTGACATACACTAGATTTAAGGTGATGTTCGAAATTTTTTGACATTTTTTGAAATTCAAAAAGCATAAACAGATTTTAGCTGCTAAAATATTCAACATCCTGTCTGCATTTTTTTCATGAGGTCAATCTTTCCCAAAGCAGATCCCAAACTGTGACATGCATGAAAATTATGTTTTAAATCTCCATAACACTGTAATAACACTGTTATATTAAATTCTGTCATCCATTATTCTTATGTTATTCCAAACCTGTATGTCAATTTCTATGGTGAAAAAAAAAAGAGATATTTTGAAAGATGTCTCATTGTTATTGTTGTTTCCCACACAATGAAATGCACAGGGGTTCAATTTTGTTTGGACCCCAATGGTTTCTCCAAAAACATTTACGAGTGGGTAAATGATGGCATAATCTTATTTTATTTTTTGGGGGGGTGAACTATCCCGTTAAGGTTTTAAGTGTTACTGAATGTCATATCTGAATGTCTTATCTGGGAGACTTTCTTCACATTTCTCATGGTGCAATCATTCTGAGTCTGAAACCGTTTTCCTCACCCAGAGCTGATGTTATCAAGATCTAGCTCCAATATCTGACCCTCTGCTGACAACAGTAAAAAATAAAGTGAGAGAGAAAGAAATTCACAAATTTTTTATTTATTTTTTTGCCAACAGCTATCCTGAGGTTGCTAAAGCAATAATCTTGGGAGAGTATTATGCTGAGCATTTATCACAAAAAGAAAATGAGAGACTGAGGCTGAAAAGATAAACTGCAGACTATCTCCTAAACAAAAGCATTGGCACTTTTGACAAAATCTTGATGATGCTGGTCTTATCGGGCTCTGGTTCTATAAAAACTAGTGTGTGGCCTTCTGGGATTGTGGCAGCGAGGCCTGTTCCACCTCCCGCATGAAAACACACCTGACACACTAACATTACACTCATGTTTCCAGCAATTTCACTCATGCGAACGGACCTCGCATGCCAGGACTCAAGGGAAACCAACAATGAAACCCTTTGAAGAAGGAAATCAAAGAAGATCACAGAGAACCTTTGTGCTGCTACTGACTCTCTGGCCCCTCGTGGGATGGTTTGCTGCCACAGTCGAGGAGATGGAGGGAAAATATCAGGCAGTTTGGGATGTTAAAGACACTAAGTTATAAACTCAATTTATGAGATAAACCAAAATATACATGTATTCCTCACTATATTCGTATTTCGAATGTCAGTTAAAAAAAAAAAAAAGTGTGTGCGAATATAGATACTTCCCTCCTAAATAGTAGGTGAAAAACAGTATGTGAAAAGGGCAGTATGTCCAAATTTACAGTATTCATAAAACCGTAGGCTACTTGACCTGCTACCTTCGGCCAGAGTCTGAAGTGTGGATCCAATGCACAATTTATTATCCCATGAGGCCACAGGAGAAGTCACATAATAATGATCTTTATCAGACTTGGTGTCAAGAATGGTCTTAAGACCTTTTTTTTTTTTTTTTAAGTCTTGGTCTTGTCTCTGTCTCGACAGCATTTGTACTCGGTCTAGTCTTGGTCTCAGACTAAGAGGACTCTGGATTTTGACCACAACTGCAAGGATATCACTAAATTTCTGGTGCACTGTCAGATTTATTTGTTTACATCATTATTATGATTTGATGTAAAACTTACTGCTTAAAATGCAATCAATAACTTAAGATTTCTTCTGTTATACTGTTACTTACAATCTACAGGATTGTCTCAAAAAAGTAAATTGCCCAAAATTCATGGTCAAAAAAATGGTCACAAATAAAAAATTTGATTGCAAAAAAAGTACTTGAATGAGATCTTTTTTTATTTTCTTTTTTTTTTATAAGGATATAATTAAGCAATCTAACAAGAGCAAGAGAGCTGTTTTCACGAATATGAGCATGATTGCAAACGTGATATTGATTTTATTTTAGACAATTTTAGACGTTTTCGCTATTTCGGCAACAACAAATTCATAGCAGAACTGTTGTGCGTTTCTGAGCAACACACTGAGGTGTTTGAATAAATGATTCTGTGACTCACTCATGTTTTGTTGCCACCTACTGGCGGTTTCAGTTTCATATTTAAAAGTAGGCTTATTTTATTTTTCCATCATATTTCTATATTCAAAATGTTATTTTTAAAACATTCTCAACATTATTTATGCAGGTGTAATTGTACCAATTCAGCTGCAACTTACTGCAACACAAAGATTAATTTTATTGTTAGTGATTTGATTGGTAACAGCTCTACATAGTGTCCTATTTACTATGTATTTATATACATAGTGTCCATAGATATGGATTTATAAGATGATTTTGAGGAGTGCTGGTCTGTTCTTGGTCTTAGTGTTGTAGTCAAGACCAACTAAACCGAGACCATTTCATACTACACACATTCATACTATATTGAACATCATTTTTTAATGGTTGCGGAGTAGTTGCTTGTTCAAAAGAAGGGTCTACTCAGAGAGCAAGAAGCCTGTTCATTTGTGAAACTGAGGAAGGAAGTGACAACAGAAAGTTGGATGTGCAAAACATACATATTTAACTATTGACTAAGTGCATTTAGACCTCCAAAAAAATCTCTAAACAAGCACAGTTTTTTTTTTTTTTTTTTTTTGGTGTTGCCATACTTCATATTGAAACAGGAAGTTTGGGATGGGACATATCAAAGAGCTCAGCCCTTCATAGAAAATAAGCCTATATATATATATATATATATATTTTTTTTTTTTTAACTTACAGCATTCAGTTACCCTGATTTGCGACTGGGTAAAAATCTGTGTAGAGCAATATTTTTAGTCATCAAAATGTTCAATCTTCCTGGAAGACAAAAATAAATAAAAATCATAATGTGAATACCCTCTATACTGCATTTCAACATTTACATGTACACCAGCATATAGATGACATCAGAATAGCAAGGACTAAACGCAAAAAAAATCTCATTTCGATTCATGGCGTCTTAAAGGAAGGCTTGTATAATAAGGATAATTTAGGATCGAGGTTTTTCAGGGGATTTACAGGATGCTCATGTATTTAAAAACAGCAAGATAGAACAGAATACAACACAAAGGGATTTCGGCAAGAATTCAATAATACAACAAATAAATATTAATATCCTTTAGTCCTCACAAATCAATGGATTGTGCATAAAAACAGGGAGAGGTTTGGACTCCAGCAATGACTGCCTTATTGTTGAATTTAGTGAAACACAAGCTGTGTTTTGATGGATTTAGTGGCGTTTGATTTTTGAGCTTTTATATTTTTAAGCATGGTGCTTTAAAGAGGATCAATTTAGAAATGCAGCTTGTCAGAAAGAGTTTAGCACGCTAACAGTCTTACTGTTTGCTGTCAACACGCTAAATCCCCCTCAAAGACTTTGCATCTCTAAATTCATCCTCTTTAAAGCACTATACTAAAAATACTGAGCAGAAAATACTAGATAAACTAGTCAACTTCCCTAAATGACTTTTGGATGACCATAGCGACAATGAAAGGTTGTGGAAAATTTGAAGTAACCTCTATGGGTTAACTATGTGAATTAAATTGATCACATCTCAGCATTCTCCACCCTCAGAAGATGAGATGAAATATTCACGCAAACCTCCACTGTAATTCTCCCCATCCCCAATCGCATTTTCCTCACAGCTCTGAACTCCTGTCCTGTCTGCAGAACTCAGCGGGAAAATGCAAGAAAAATCTACATCAGCAATTAGAGCACGCTTTTATGGCAACGCTCCGGAGGGAGTAAAACAAGGATCCGTCTTTTCCCTTCAGCTTTTCTCTGGCTAATAATACCCTTCTTTCACCAGCTAAGTGAGCCATTTTCAGACACACATTCCAGTAGCACATAAGAGGCAGTCAAGCTCACAACTCCTTTCATTTCATCACAGCGGTGCTGCTATCTCATCTGACGAATAATGTCAAAGGACGATTCACACTAGTGCCAAATTGTGTATCTCTCTAAAGACAGTATCTGAAAATATAGCTTATGAAGACATGGAGATTGTTAGATTCTTACCTCTCTAAACACCACATGGCTTCACTGTCTTCTGATTTGTAAAACTCTAAAATAAAATTGTATGTATGCATGTAAGTATATATGTATTGACTGGTTAAATGACTGAAGGGACATCAGTGGTGTAGACACTTGCTGTGAACTGAACATCGCAGTCATTGTGCATTTTTGCATTAAGGAAAAGAGTGGCCGGATCATTTCCATAATAACCAACGCAATCTACCAAGAGAAACGCAAATTAGTGTCTGGTACACTTCTTTTTTTTTTTTTTTTTTGGCACAATAATGACACAAATACCAGTAAATTGATGAGTGCAAATATCAGTAAATCACCTTGCATTATTTATTTAAATATTCTCCTCCAATATATTTTGCGTCTGAAAGGGAAACTCCTTCAAATGCATAATGCGATAAGGTCAACCGCAAAAAAATAACTGTCTTTCCAGTGCAAATTTTTCACTGCATGTCTTTAGAAAATCCTGACTGTAATTTTCAACGCCAAAAGAGGCTTTGTGCTGGAGCAAGCTTTTAATAAATATGGCCCTAAGAATAGTCACATAAACAACATATATTTAGAAAGCCAACACTTGAGAGTTTACAACTGAAGACTCAGAATCACTCAGACTGTTATTTTTATATATATATATATATATATATATATATATATATATATATATATATATATATATATATATATATATATATATATATATATATCAAACATTAAAAAACAAAAATACAAATATTAAGAATATATTCTTTAAATGTATAAAATATGATGTGACTGTAGTGTAGAAACTTACAAAGATAATGAAGCTGAAGCCACAAGTCTGTTCATGCTTAATTTCAAATCTGAGGATGCTATCTCTAAAACTATGATTTTTATGAATCATTTTATAAGACCATGTCATGTGAGTTTTTAGAGAAGGCTGATAAAATGCTAATAAAATATTTTATTGCCCTGAATAATATCATATTCAAAATATCATAAGTTACCGATAGATTATTTTGCACTCCTGACATAAATTAAGAATGTATCCGAGTTTTATCATAAACAGTGGTCAAATTTCGAAGCTGGAGTCTTAAATCTTTCTCATGATGCTTAGTTTGTCCAGATCAAGTAAGAGTGTGATGTTTTAACGTAAGGTAAATGTTGACCAACAATAATCTGGGGCCGCCGGCAATGCGCAATGTTGAATGAGATGATCAGTTCTCCATCAGTTTGAATGACGCTTCTGAATGTAATGACACATACATATGGGGTAAAACTGTGAAAGTGATCAAGTTCACTTCATGTCTGTATATGTTCCAAAAAAGTTGTAATATTCTCTATAAAATATTACAACCCCATTTATTTCCCATTTATATATATACACACACACACATATATATATATATATATATATATATATATATATATATATATATATATATATATATATATATATATAAAGGTTGTAAACAATGCATATGCATAAATTAGCATGCAATGTCCAATTATAATTATAATTTTCAATTCCATGCATTCAGAAAATCTATTTACTACAGTATACATACGAGTGGTATGGCAGTATGTTACATCAAGCATATCCATGAGAACATTTAACCAGTGTTGCTCCATGCTGGCAAACCTCTGTATAAATAATAAGGAAATGGAAATCTACCCTTTGAATAAGCTGAGCACTTCTTAATTTAGTTTGCTTGACTCTTGCCTTAAAATTAGAAATATGTTGATAATAAAAGTTCGCAATTGGATTTTCAGAATGAGGTACACTTTCATCTTTTCTCAGCTGAAATACTGTGGAGGAAAAAGCCAAATTACAGTCCTTCATTTTTTAGAGCCAATTGAATATAAACACAGATGCAAAATTGAACTTTCATGTTTTTTTGAGTCTGCCATCTCTATGTTCTGTGAACTATTGCTTGAATATTTAATTAATTAATTATTCCAACCCCAATGTGAATATCAGGAGGATTTTAAAGTGACTTATGAGCTCACGATGCCATATAAAATATGTGCCATACCTGTAGATGTCTCTGGCCATGCCAAAGTCACCAATCTTAGCCACCCTCCCCGAACCTTTGCAGGTCAGAAGACAGTTCCTGGCAGCAATATCCCTGTTAGGAATAAAAGACTGTCAAATTTAGCAGACACACACACATTTACATACAATATTTGCTCTATTTAAAATAGAATAATTGTACCACCATATTTTAATCACAGAAATATTTTCACCAATAGCATTGCCAGCTCAATATGTTTAGCATTGTTCAGCAACAATATTGTGAACTTAAATTGTTTCCAGTCCTATTACTGTAAATAACATTCTTGCAAATGTAGTATAGTTTTCTTAATCTATGGTACTTTTACCAAAAGAAAAATAATAATTATAAAACAATCTTTAATCTAATAATTCTAGTTATAAATGCCCAATTATGTCTCTTGTCGGTAACACTTTACAATAAGGTTTATTTTGTTGTAAGCTATACGCTACTTCTTTTTTTTTCTTTTTTCACTGTATTTGTTAATCTTTGTTAACGTTAGTTAATAAAAATACAGCTGTTTTTTATTGTTTGTTCATGTTGCTTCACAGTGCATTAACTAATGTAAATAAATACAAATTTTTATAATGTATTAATAAATGTTGAAATGAACATTAACAATAATTAATAAATGCTGTAGGAAGTGCAGTTCATTATAAGTTCATGTTAACTAACATAGTTAACTAATGTTTACTATGAAACCTTATTGTAAAGCGTTACCATCACTGAAGTCCAGATTGTACTTCAAGAGTTAACTGCACCAATGTGAGACACTGGCATACATATTTAGAGCATGTCAAATGAATGACACTTCATCTTCACTGCTAGCAAAGACAGAACACTCCAATTATAAACAACGAAGCTGTCAACACTGCAAGTGTCTGAAACCACAGTTAAGCACAAACTCTGTCCGCATTAATGGGGAAATCTAGTATCACTGGCAGTGGCCAATAGATAGACTTATGTGAAACTCACAGCAACAACACATTCATTAACAGCGCTTTTGCTTTTGCAATCTTCTTCTTTTTAAATGTATTACTTATTTTAGCATCTTTTTTTCTTTTCTTCTGACGTTACCTAGATACAGTAGGATGAATAAATGTCAGGATTAATAAACTCCTGATAGTTGCATTATGGTTATATGTCACTTAAGGTGTCAGATGAATCTTTCCTTCTTAACTGTGGAGAACCAGCCAAGAAGTCTCACCTTGACAGAAAAGAACAACCAAAGATTGTTGAACAAATAAAAATGATTTAAATAATTATCAACACAAGGAAGACTCAAATGTAGTAACAGATTTTATTGACAAAAAGATAGATCTATAGTTATTAAAAACTATTATAGGCCTATTTAATTATTTAGATGTAATGATTTTCATAATTCTTTTCCCATTTATTTGTTTTCTTCAATTTAAATACCAAAACAAGGTCTGATTATAGATTAGATTAGATGTAGAAATAGATTTTTTCAAACATGACTGTTAAAAAAAACTATATATGAGCCATTCACAAACATTATTTTAGTGACCTTTAAATTGAGTTTAAAGGATAGATTTTTATAGACAATTTATCCATCATTCTGAAGAACTAACCATTTGTTGCATACAGTATTAACTCTTATATATATATATATATATATATATATATATATATATATATATGTATATATATATATATATATATATATATATATATATATATTGCATATTCAGACATTCATACAACAGCATATATATATTTTTTTTTTAACTCTGGTGGGGATATATATATATATATATATATATATATATATATATATATATATATATATATAACAGACCCTCTGCTTAAAAAACAAACAAAAAATAAAAAATATATATATATTTTTTTCCATTTTAGCTTCATGCATTCCTTTTTTTTAACAACACTTGAATGTGGGTTTCATAAAAAAAGCAAAATTTTGAGGAAAAATCTGAGATCATTTTTTCGCCAAAGACTACATCCAGATCAGATTCAGAATGATGATCAAATCACAGATGGAGTAGATTGAGTCCATCAACACCCCCAAAGCTTCACAGTCCTATAGCTCATCCTGGGTCGACATTTCATTCAGTAACATTGGGCAGTTTTGATTGATATGCTGTTTAATTTTGATGATTGCATTATTTTACATATGCTAACATACGCTACCGCTGTTTTCTTCTTCTTCACACGTGTTTTGATCAGGAGATTCTGTACTCTTTCAGAAGATGCATAATACCGTATAACAGTGAAAACACGGAAAGCCAGAAATTTCCGTCAATGGCGGGGAAAGAGTTCAACACAAAAATAGAGAGAGTCTCTAAAATTGACTCTTCCAATCCGACTTCTATTAATTTCTATCCTTTGTAAAGTTCAAAAATGTGTTTTTCAAAGTATTTTAACTTACAGTACTCTTGGTATTAAATCAATCAACATAAATCAATTATTCCTTCCAAGTTTACCTGCCTCAAAACCTCACATAAAAACAAAAACGTAAGCAAAAACCTGTACTTGTTTTCAGGCTTCTTGTCTAAGTGAGTGGTTCATGGCCAAAAAAGCTACAAAGTGGTTAACAGTTTCTTTTTGAAGGTCGAGTCATGAAAGTCATGTTTCCAATTACTTGTTGTACCATTTGAAAGCATTTTGTGTCAAACAGGATGCTAAAAAATCCTCTGAAAGGGCAAAACGATCAATCCCTCTAGGTTTGGATCAAAAAGTTGAATTTGAAGGCCCAGATATATTTTACCTTGGCTGTTTAGTAGGAAACTGCAGATGGGTAAGTGTCTCAGTGTCTCAGTTTTATAGCTGGATTGATGACTGGACTGCTCATGTAGCATAAATGAGCTCTAAGTGGACTCATTTTTCATGCCATTCTGGATGCGAGTGTCAAAAAGAAGCAGGACTCCCACTGCAGGTACAAGAGGGAAGCAGAACTCCTGAACGGAGTCGAGGAGCGCTGCATTTGTGCTGACTTCAGACAAAAGCAGATCCTCCATCTGGTGTTAAATTGCTCTGTAATGTGTGTAGGTGTGTTGGAAATGATACCTGTGGATGAACTGGTTCTCTTCTAAGTACTGGCAGCCGCGGGCGATGTCTCTGGCTATGTTGAGAAGATCTACCATGGTTAGACTTGAAGGGTGCTCCTGGGAAACAGGAATTCAGAATAATGGGTATTGTAATGTGTAGTTTTATGTCTGTTTACTTTCATTGCGTTTTGGTTCTGCTTTCCCTGCTCTGGTTTGCCTGAATTCCCTGTGCTTATTAGTTTCCATAGTTCCTATTTTAATTCACACACCTGTTCGGTTTTACCTTGATTTGCTCTCCCCATGTATTTAAGACCTGCATTTCCTCAGTTCTGTGTTCGGTCTTGTTTGCCTTCATGTATAGTGGTTTTGCTATTATATTTCAATAATTTGGATTTCATTGAGGCTAAAGTCATATTTAATAGTTAGTTAATAGTGAGAATTGGACACTAATCTAAAGTAATTTCATAATTACTTCAAATGTCTTTGAAATAAATGTAATTTCTATTGAAATGTGTATGTCACGATGAAGTTTCAATTTAGTACATTTTAAATTATATTAACTTTAAGTGAAATTTCAAATGACACTACAGTTAAAAATATATTCAAGTACTTTAGATGACTTTTTGGTGCACTAATGTGTTCACGGTTGGCATGTTTGGTTCGATTAAAACAAACTGCGATTGTGCGATTGCTCTGTTTGTGCGTTTATTTGAAGTGTGAACGCTGCGCACCAAACAAGTGGACCGAGATTGCTAAAAAGATGGGTCTCGGTCCACTTCCAAACAAACTCTGGTGCAAACTCTGGAAGGGTTCCAATTATGTTTCCACTTGGTCCACTTTAGCATGATTACAAACCATTCTCGGCCTGGAATTCCTATCACAGTTGGCTGTTGCCTGGCTGCCAGTGTCTCTGTAGCTGACCAAGTGTGCTATTTGAGCGAAGTAAACACAATTTAATAATAAAATTTAAAGAAATATCTGATCATAAGTTGGCTTAAGAGACCTATTGGGTTATATCGTTGTATGAACTGCCCTCACTGTAGTAATATCATCCCCTCAAAATCTTTTGTGGATTTTAAATCTAACAGAACATTTAAAATAAAAGATTTTATAAATTGTAACACTACATTTGTTATTTACCGGTTATCGTGCCCGTGTAAGAATGTGTTTTATGTAGGTCGCACTAAAAGACGTCTACGTGATCGGTTGGCGGAACATAAATATGCCATTCGTATTAGTAGCCCTGACTATCAGATGGCCCAACACTTCCTACATATGCACAACAAGAATGATTCTTTACTAAAAATAGAGGTCCTGGAACATGTGAGACCTTTTGATAGAGGTGGTGATAGGATTCGTAGACTCAACCAGCGCGAGTCATTTTGGATCCATCAACTGGATGCGCTTCGATATCCAGGTTTGAACGATGACATAGAATTTAAATGTTTTTTGTGACGTTACCTATATCTGTACATTGGTTTTGTCTCGTATTTATTTTTTACTTATGTTCATACTTGATACTTATTTTTATGTATTTCTTTTTCCTCCAGATAACCTACGTTGAGGGATGTTATTGGGAGATATTTGGGCTCTTTTTTCATTTTTTTCATTTCATTTTTTTCATTTCAATTTTTTTTCATTATTTCTTTGTTGGTCACCTGTTGGTTTGCTTTTGTTGATTTTCCCTATCCTGTAGACCTGATTGTTTCATTGGATTAATTGACTAATTTGGACCTTATTAGGTTAATTGATGTTTTGGTTTATGGGTGTGACTTTACTTGCTTATATTTGCTGCCATTCTCTTTTTCTGTGTGACTGCACTGATGAAGACCATTTTGTTGGTCGAAACATGTTGGTGCATATATATATATATTTCTAAAATGACTTAAGCCACATTCATTAAAGGCTTTTTAACCTGATCCTTCTCCTGTTATTTTGACTGAGTGCCTGGGACCTGCTTTTGTTTTCCTTTGGATTTTTTTCCCTACCCCAAGAGCACCTATCTTAAACTCCTCTAACTCTACCTGAGCGCCTGGTTGAACCTCTCACAATATCAGAAAGCTCTGTTATCAGCCCCACAGTGGAAAATGAAACCATATCCGTACCGGCTGGGCTGGATCAGCACGGAACGAACGGTTAAGCAACGAGAACCGTTTGCCCAGACAGTGGAAAAGTGGCTTCTGTGTGTGTGTGTGTGTTCTTACTAGTCTGGGTCTAGTTTCCCTCAGGAAGCTCTTGAGATCCCCTCCGGCCATCAGCTCCAGCAGAATGAAGCGAGGCAGAGCCTGGAGACTCACCCCGATACACCGCACAATGTTCTGGTGACTAAACTTGCTGTCAGAGGAAGAGAAAAAGAAATGTGGTCCTTTTGCTATATGTCCTGATAAATTAGCATATGAAATGATGGATCTCGTGTGCTTATTTTTACCTGATTATTAGAGCTTCCATTAAAAAGTCCAGTTCGTCCTGCTCAGAGCACACCTCAGGAAGAGTCTAATCAAAGAATTATTTGATCATCAAATCTACACACCATGAAATCATCCATCCATCCATCCATCCATGATTTCTGAAGGATCATGTGTTGCTTAAAATATAATACAATTGAAAACAGCTATTTTAAATTGCAATAAGAGTTTAGAGTATTACAGTTTTTACTGCATTTTTGATCAAATATGTGCAGCCTGGGTAAAATACTTCTTTCAAAAACATTAAAAACTATTACAAACCCTAAACTTTTGAACAGTAATGTGAAAATCCAGTATGCAGATCTGACCTTTACAGCCACCTGCATCGGGCTGGGTTCCCCTGGGATCCCAACGGCTAGTCCTTCATAGACCTCTCCGAATGCCCCATGACCCAGTCCTCTACAAACAAAACATACATTATTGTTACTCATTTTGTCAAATAATATTACTCCATATATTTCACAAAATACATTTCAGATGTTTCAGATTTCACTTATTAGAACATTCATTTTTATCGACTGTGTCACGGGGTGACCACCTGGTTATTGCTCTGTTGCAGGACAGTAGATGTGATTTTTCGGGACAGTGTGGAGAGATACATTTACTACTATTATAGTATGTAAATATTGATTTACATTAGTTGCCATCACTTTCGATGATGAAATTTCACTTTGCTAATTAAACAAGAAACAAGAAACAAGAAACACGCAAGGAACACAGACCTCTGAAGTGTGGTGACCATATACAATGACTCCGTGACAAGGACTAAAACAGACAGGGTATTTATACACAGACACTAACAATGTGATAGGGAACAGCTGAGTGCAATCACGAGTGATGAGAACAGACTAAGGATTATGGGAAATCCAGTTCCAGAGTGAATGGTGACAGTATGGGGAAGAGACCTCTAGTGGACACCCGGGGAAACATAAACCAGACACTGTGACATAACCCCCCCTCTACGGAGCGGCTATCAGACGCTCCAAGACCCACAAAAAACAACCGAAACAAGAGTCCAGGAGGGAGGTGGAATGGTGGAATGGTGGAGGATCAGGGGGAGGGATGGGGGGCCAGGTCCATGGAAGGGAACAGAAACAGGGGGTGATGGCTTAGCCGGCGGCCAGGGCAAAGCAGACGACCCATCGGGCGGCCAGGGCAAAGCAGACGATCCATCGGGCGGCCAGGGCAGAGACTTTCCCTCAGGCGGCCAGGGCGGAGCAGACAGTCCATCGGGCGGCCAGGACGGAGACTTTCCCTCAGATGGCCAGGGCGGAGCAAACAGTCCATCGGGCGGCCAGGGCGGAGACGACCCTTCGGGCGGTCAGGGCGGAGCAGACAGTCCATCGGGCAGCCAGGGCGGAGCCTTTCCCTCGGGCGGTCACGGCGAAGACGACCCCTCGGGTGGCCACGGCGGAGACGACCCTTCGGGCGGCCAGGGCGGAGCAGGAACAGACACCGTCTCAGGAACAGGGACAGACACCGGCTCAGGAACAAACATCAGCTCAGGAACAGACACCGACTCAGGCTCAGGAACAGACACAGCCTCGACGACGGCCATCTTGTCAGGGGACACAGGCTCGGTGGCGGCTATCTTGTCTGGAAACACTGGCTCGGCGGACGTGACCTGAACAGTCTCTGGATCGGCAGACGTGACCTGAACAGTCTCTGGATCGGCAGACGTGACCTGAACAGTCTCTGGATCGGCAGACGTGACCTGAACAGTCTCTGGATCGGCAGACGGGACCTGAACAGTCTCTGGATCGGCAGACGGGACCTGAACAGTCTCTGGATCGGCAGACGGGACCTGAACAGTCTCTGGATCGACAGACGTGTCCTGAACAGTCTCTGGATCGGCAGACTGCCTCGGTGGAACCGGCAAGGCGAGACACTGGGATGGCTCTGGCAGAGCAAGGCGCTGGGGTGATGCCGGCAAGGCAAGCCGCTGGAGTGGTGCCGGCAGGGCGAGACGTCGGAGCGGTGCCGGCAGGGCGAGACGCTGGAGAGGTGCTGGCAGGGCAAGCTGCTGGAGCGGTGCCGGCAGGGCGAGACTCTGGAGCGGTGCCGGCAGGGCGAGGCGCTGGAGCGGTACCTTCAGGGCAAGCAGCTTGGGGACGGCCTCCGGGACGACAGCGGGCTGCACGGGGACTACCTCCGGAACCACAGTGGGCTGCACGGGGACTACCTCCGGAACCACAGCGGCCTGCATGGAGACGACCTCCGGAACCACCACGGGCTGCACAGGGACTACCTCCAGAACCACAGCGGCCTGCACGGGGACGACCTCCGGAACGACAGCGGGCTGCACAGGGACGACCTCCGGGACATAAGGGAGACGGGAAGTCTTCTTCTTCCTCCTTCTTGTCCACGAGCGACTGGGTGCTGTTAACCGAATTAACCGGGAGTGCAGCACTCTCCTCCCTGATACGAGCACACAAAGCATAACACTCATCTAACATCATCCGTGGCTCCTCCTCTTCAGCTTGATTCCCATTCCACTGTCTCCTCTCTCTTTTCGTGATTGCGGAAAAATCACGAAAACTCATACCACTGGATTTATATGGTGACGGAGTCATTCTGTCACGGGGACACACAGGAAAATAGGTAGATCCAAATGCAGTATGGCAGTAGGTGTTTATTAAAGTGTAATCCATCTCGTAGTCATCCAGGCAAGGTTCAAAGTCCATGTTAGCAAGAAACAAGAAACAAGAAACAAGAAACAAGAAACAAGAAACAAGAAACAAGAAACAAGAAACAAGAAACAAGAAACAAGAAACAAGAAACAGGCAAGGAACACAGACCTCTGAAGTGTGGTGACCATATACAATGACTCCGTGACAAGGACTAAAACAGACAGGGTATTTATACACAGACACTAACAGTGTGATAGGGAACAGCTGGAGTGGTGAGAACAGACTAAGGATTATGGGAAATGCAGTTCCAGAGTGAATGGTGACAGTATGGGGAAGAGACCTCTAGTGGACACCCGGGGAAACATAAACCAGACACTGTGACATGTTCATTTACTTAAGTGGTGTCCAGGAAGTGTTCATCGGCAATATAATGCTGTCTTCTGTTATTTATTTATTTATTTATTTATTTATTTGTTTTCTGTATAGAGTAGGCAAAACTGTTCGTTATCCCAACCAGTGACTGGGTGTATTACTGTAAATAAATTTCTGTACAAATTACTGCAATATATATATAGAACCGGGACATAGTGATGCTCCTAACCTGGTGAGAGAGATGTTCCGCCGCGGGACCTCCTTCAGGTCATTGACGGAGGCGGTCTTCCCACCAAAGCAGTAGTTGGGATTGTAGTCGGTCATGATGGTGGAAGCTCTCAGTTTGCTCAGCTTACAGTCGGGACTCTGCAGCTCCAACTGGATGGTCTGGAGCTCGGTGTGTTTACGTCTGTACACTGGACAATAATCAGCACAGCATGACATTTTTCTGTTGGCATTCATTTCAAATTCCATGTGGAAATGAACTATCAAACTGCTGTACAATAACCAGTGTTTGTAATTTTCTTTTACAGTTTAATTTAATGGTGCAAAATTGTATTTATTTATTTTGAAATGAGACTCTAATTTAATGTGCGTTGTCATCATGTTAAGTACAAAATATGATTTATTAATTAAAAGTAATTTTCTTCTGTAATTTTAATAGTTCATTGCAAACTTGTGGAAATCTATATGGACACGAACACGAACAGGCATGTTTGCCCAAGTTTGGTGGGCTTGACCCCGGCAGTAAACACATTAGTGTGGCGTCTGGAAGTGATTTATTCATAAAGTATAAACCGACAAGGCTTGTCAGAGCCCAGTTACCAGCCCATTTATCATGCGTCTATTCTATTTATCACTCAGAGACTGCTACTACAGTGTAGATGGACAGATGATGTGTTAGGTGTGATGGCACTCTGTGTGTGTGTGTGTGTGTGTGTGTGTGTGTGTGTGTGTGTGTGTGTGTGTGTGTGTGTGTGTGTGTGCGTGTGCATGTGTGCGTGCGTGTGTCTGTGTGTGTGTGTGTGAGAGAGAGAGAACCTGTGGTTAATGCATTGTGCAAACAAGATGCCAAACATATTCACAGCTTGTGTGGCATGTGCATAAGCAATTTACCATTATTACCATACAGAAAATAAAGAATTTCACTTTTTTAAAAATATGTTACAAATGATTTACACACGGAATATAATTTTAGCAAACATATTTTTATGTTTTACAAATTGTAATCATTTATTTAATTATGCAGTTTTCTGTTTGTTTTTTTAAAGAAAAGAAAAGAAAAGAAAAGAAAAGAAAAGAAAAGAAAGAAAATCTAAAATTCCTGAAATGGCATAGATAACAGAAAGCGTTCGGTAGCTACATCCAATCCCATAGGTGTCAGTATAATGTCTAAGACTACATTCATATCAGTCAGTGAAAAATAAACACAAAGTGCACAACATAGTTATACATAATTTTCTGTGAGCTGTCTGCAGTTTTATCCTCTCTGTTTTAAACCCAAAAAAGGTCAATGCGACAATGAAACTATGCTCATAAACAGGATTTGACATGGTCTACTTACTGATCATAACGCCTGAAACAGCCAACAGCAAAGCAGCGATGAGCGCGGAGGTCCCCACAGACAAAGCCAGTGGCAGATGAGAAACAGTCGGCTGTGCGGGCAGCAGAGACATCTCTACACACACACACACACACACACACAACAGACCGTTCACATGAGTCAGGTTTATCTCAGTTTTGCTTTTCATATTTGAAACTGTTAACTCAGAACCACTATATGCACGTCAGATCAGCATCATGCGCGATCAAACTGAAGGGACACATCTGGATTTGAACACAGGTTCCCTTGCACGCTAAACAGAAACTATAGATTCTAAAGTGAAAAACAAAAGAAAAAAACAGACACTTGAGTCATTACTATCTAAAACCTTACAAAAACCTCTAAATATTTTGGATAGTAATGACTCAAGTGTTTCTACACCCTTCTAACGGAATTACTATTTATTTTAATCATTATTGTAAAGTGAAGATCATGGTAACCCACTAGTAATGGCATTTGAATTACAATCGAACAACGTCACAAGCTTACAATGACTTCAGTCATTACTAGGGAGTAATTATGCTTTTCACTTTAGAATACTGATCCAAATAATTATTAATACCAGAGTCATTACGAATGGGTTAGCATGACCTTCACATCAGAATTAATTATAGATTTTCAGATATAATTTTCACATTCATTATGCACCTGTTTATGGTAGTTCTTAGTAGTCCTCTGGGAGGCATTACTGTTAGGTAATATTGAACTACCACATTCAACTAGCACTGTTACTAATTTAATTAAGTAATCAGGGTTTCTTGTTTGTTAATAGTGGTTACTAGAATGTCAATAATGCGTTACTCATTTAAAAAATAAATATTAATATGCTCTGCCCCAACTTCCTGTTTGGAAATATGTCAACACATACAGGGTGGTAAACCATGCTTCAAGTTATTTCAGCTGCTATTTAGCCTGTAGATTAACAGAGAATGAAAAGCTTTGTGAAGTATATATTTATTTATTTTTTTAATAAAATTAGCATCTTATTAGAATGAATCCATACACTTTAACTCACTTAAACATTTATGTAATTGAGAAAAGCATCTACGAATAGATGTGTAAAATGTTCTCAATGTACGAAACAAGAGGTGTGCAACAGTGGATAGTGTTTTTATCTTTTCTTTCTTTTTGAGTACAAGCTGGCAAACGGAGCTAAAGTTCACAGCGGTGACCTCTGTCAAAGAGACTGTAAATGGCAGAGAATTGAGCTGGGTTTTACAGAGGTAAGTGCCGCTCTCGAGAAAGAACTTTATTATTGAGAGTACACTCTTCCCAGACATTCATTTTACCATTTTATGAGACAGTCGTTCATCTGGTGGTGAAGTGTGTTATAAATGAACTAACCGGTGGAGTTGATGCAGGACACTCCGTCCGGGGCCAGTGTGAGCTCTTCATCGCAGTAACACACCATGCCCTCAGAGGTCTCATGGCAATCTCCTGACTCACAGTGACTGCAGTTCTGCACTGGGTTGATAATAACTTCACCGTCACCTTCCATGCCTGGAAACAACATTACCGTATTATGGGATGGTGAGGCGTATTAGTAAAGCTTGTGGCTTATAATCGAAAGGTTGTTGCTTTGATCCCCACAGGGGTGAACTATTACCATTGTGACCTTAAGCAAGGCACTTTAATCCAGGTGTCTCCAGGGATACTAAGGGTCCTGTACTGTACAGTATGTTCTTTAAATAGGAGCATCTGCTAAATGACTGCTTACTTAAAGGCACACTATGTAACTTTTGGCCCTCTAGCTAAAAAACAAAACTGTGTGCATTTTGTGGAAGAACATTGTTTTGGTTGTGCTTTGGCTCTGCGTGTGCTGATGAATGTGGTTATACTGCTCATAAAACATTCACCATTAGGCTTAAGAGATAAAACCAGTTTAGATGGAAAGCTTTACACATTAATGAACACTTGATATTGAATTCTGGCACAGCGCTACAACAACCATAATGAAATTACCCATCACAATAGATAATGCTTTACAATGAACTCTGTTAGAGAGCTACATCCTATGGCAATTTATATGTTCAATAAAATACCTTACTGACCTGTTGAGTTATAAAAACGTCATCTCTGAAAAGCCAAGCCAATGTTGATCCATGTTTTATTACGAGCTCTGTCACATTCTCTTTTTTCCATCAGACTGATTCAATGTCAGCGGCTCCATGTCAAACTTTCTCACTCGTTGTGACAACTAACCTCTGCCACTCACACACCAAAGCGACTTTTCCTCTTTTTACTGATATGACGAGACACACACGGCAACTGACATTTGTACGCAATTCCCACGAAAACCATTCCATCAGGTCTAAAATATAAACACTCATAATAGGCTTACCTTAGTGAATCAGGGGAAAACAAAAACACGGTTTGGAAAAAGGATTGACGATGTATTGACTCATTTAAATTTGGTTAATTTTGAACAAAAAGTTACATTGTGTACCTTTAAAGGTGTGGGTACTGGCATTCCTCAAAGTTTCAAGTCTCTACGACTTATGGTTTGGTCTGCCCGATCACTTTTAGTGGAGAATGCTGATCCTTGTAAATTCTAACAATTACAGTAGGGTTTCAGCACTACGTGCTTGAACCCCTAAAAAGTGCACTTCAAAAAATCAAGTGTGGAATGTTGGATGCTTCATGCACTCTACTGTCTCAGTGTTCCTTAAGTAGTGGAATTGGAGGGTTTATCATCCTCCGATGCTGTGTGACAGAATAACCTTACAAAGCACTATTTGCATAGTACAAAGTATATGTGGAGAGTATGTCATTTGGAACACAACTAAAGGCTCTTTATTGTGTCACCTTTGAGTGGTTCCAGGTACATCTCGCCGTCAGGACTTATAAACGATGTTCCATCATCGCCATCCATTCTCGGATCATTATCATGCCAGGCGCTGCCCCCTTTAGCCATGGAGGAGAGAAGTCATAAAATGTGGCAAACATCATAAAATGAAGATATAATATGAAAATCAAGGCTGACATTTAGTCTAACCTCTGTATCCTCCACCTCCTCCACCAGCCGTGCAGGATCCTCCACCACCTCCAAAACCTCCTCGAGTTTTCCAGCCTATGACTTGACAGGGTTCCCCACCCTGACCTCCTAAAATGAGTGGTCTACCACCTTGTGGAACAGGAGAACTGTCATTCCAGCCTCCACCACCCCCTGAAATACACGGAGACACACACATCATAACAAACAGATAAAGACATTTCACTTTCTCTGTGTGGCTAATTAATTTCACAACAGGTGACTTTTTTTTGCATCATCCTCTAACAGATCTAAGAATGCAGAGTGGCACAGCGATTTCTCCAGAGAAGTCTCCTATGAACACCCCTGTACTTCTAAAGCAGGGCAGTGCTGTTGCTTAGCATGTAAATGCTCAAATAAAAATGTGGCAAATTATTTCAGACGTCAAAGCTGTCCCATTTTGCTAACTCTCTAATGTTTTCTTAGCAGCACATGCTTTGCTGAAGAAGAAGAAGAAAAAAATAGATATCCCAGATACCAGTCAGACCATTCAACAAGTTTTGTAAAGAGAATATTTTTTAGAGACAACCTCAAACAGAGTTCTCTCAGTCAGTCAGTCAGTCAGTCAATCAAGGATGGATGGATCATTGCTAGGCGAACATTTATACAAGATAGCACACACACTAATAAATCTAACGTTTGCAGACATAAATATAATGCACAATCCATCCTCATATATCAGTGCTCTTTGTGTAGCACTATATGCAGAGATGGACTGTGGAACAGATTAATAAAATATTCCCCATGTTTTATATCTGCAGGGAAGAAAAAGATATGTGATGTGGTCTAGCAATAAAAATAAAATAATAATCATCCGATCTGAAGTGTTGATGTAGGTAGAAATATATAATACCCAAGAGTAAAGGGATAGAGGAATACAGCAACTGACTCATACCAGTGTTTTTGGAGTATAGATGACAAAATGAAACAAATGAAAACTCTATATCTCAAGTGTGGATCAAACATTGCACATGTGAATCAAGCTGGGCTCTTCATGCTATGGAGTAATGTCCTGATGGAAACATATTGAATAGATTTAGGAGTGAATGTTTTGCGCTGTTCTCTCTGAGCCCAGCGGCAGTAAATAGAGCACAGTGGGTGATCTAGCCTTTGAAAAGAGCACCACCGATTGAACCCATACTGAGCGCTCTGCAGGAGACAGCCAGAGCACCCACAACACATGCAGAAACTTCAACAGATGCACAGATACGCATGTGCCTTCAATTGCTTCGACTTGAAAGCAGGGCACACGTGTTATTACTGTAGTGTTGCTATCACCTTCCAATCAGTTAGCAAAAAAGCTGGTGAAGAAATCTCAAGAATATCCAAGACCCAGTATTTTAAAACTAATTTGCAGGATCAGTATCTTTCAGCCACTGCTGAAATAGAGAATGAAATAGGGAATTTGAAGAAACCGCCACAAAAATCATATTCAATCTCAGACTGGATTAAGGACTATAATGAAGCCCAGGCAGAAAAAAAAAAAAAAAAAAGTATGTTCATGTCCAGGAAAGAAAGAAAAAAATGCTGGGGCTTCAGCATTTTCATAAGCAAACCCGATTTCCAGGTAAAGAAAAGCATTCCAACTATCCACATGAAGCTAAAAAAAAAACAAAAAACATTGCTCTATGTGCAATATTTTCTGTTTCACTGCCACTGCTTCCACTATTTACCAGAAGGAACATGCCTAACATCTGAGACTTCATCAGACTTCAAGAACAGCATGCTAACATTAGTCTAAATCATTTACTGCAAAATACAGACAATCCCTAATTTATTACAAAACTATTGCGAGGCACACCTGCAGTGCCTGATTTTCCATTGCGGCCGTGGATGCTGGGATTCCTGTCCAACACTTCCTCTGGGGTTTCTGATTGGCTGCTGTAGCCACGGCCTCCGCCTCCAGCAGCAATGAGTAGAGGAACATGGACACCATTCTCCATCTGTAATCAATGGAAACATGAAGTGTGACATTAGTTTTTAACTGTGTAACACTTCAAATTGTCATTACAAAAATAACTTTGAGGTTTATGCTTTCAGGACTTTCTCACCAATTATATTTTTCTAATTAAATTGAACCTGGTTTGGAATGCTCTACACGGGAAGAAAATAAATATAACCACCACTGCTAACACCCAATACTCTTTTAATCATAAAATGACACACATATACTGTGTGAAACAATCAATTATAAATAGATCATTTGAATTTTATTGATATTATCTGTACTGAATTAACTATATTTATATTTCTCACAAATCTTCCCGCCATAATGTTTGATTTTAGGTCATTCATCACAGTGTAATTACAACAGAACTTTACCATAAAGATATGCGGTAGCAACATTTTTACAGTTGGAACTTAAATTTACTGTAAAACAACAACAGCAACAACAAAAAACGAACGGTTAATGTTAATATAGCAACATACTGAACCTGAATCTGTATTGTAGCCTACTTTTATAACTGACAACCACACAAAAAAAGGTAGTTTGACATTAAAATAACGCAATAAACATTAAACAACATACATGAAGTATCCCATTAGATTTATTATAGTTTTTCACTGTAATAGTAAGTAAACTTACCATTAACCAATTAACAAGTTTTGGTAACACTTTATTTTAACAGTGTCCTTGTTATACATGTTACATATAGTTACAATGCTAATATCCATAAATTATGCATAGTTACATGCAACTAACCCTAAACCAAAGCACATATAGTTAATTAATATTACTCAGTATAGTACTACATAATTACACTGTAACAAAGACACTTTAAAAATAGTGTAATCCAGTTTTTTTACAGTCATTTACTGTTAAAATTACATTAATTGATTACAGTATTGATTTACTGTATTGATTACAGTGTGTTTTAGAAAGTATAAATAGATGTACACATACTGTATTTTGTTGTACAAATAATCCAATTTAAAATCTTTTTATAAAGGGTCACCTTGAAGACGTAGGTACCGCCCCCTCCTCCGCCACCCCCTCCTTTGAGCTGGGTCTTATTGATGGAGGGTCCTTGCTGTTCTATGCAGATCCGGTCCAGAGTCGGCACCCTCTAACAAAACACAAAACAAAACAAAACAAAACAAAACAAAACAAAACAAAACAAAACAAAACAAAACAAAACAAAACAAAACAAAACAAAACAAAACAAAACAAAACAAAACAAAACAAAACAAAACAAAACAAAACAAAACAAAACAAAACAAAACAAAACAAAACAGACCATTTTATGCTCATCATACTGTTTTCTTTCTGAATAGCACAAAGACATATTGATATAAAGGATTACACACATTAGGGCAAGCGTCCTCTCCTTCCTGTCCCACTAGAATATACACCAGCTCATCCTTCTGTAGAAGGAAGTCTCCGGTCATGTACACCCCATGTGACTTGTGAACAGCCAGAACGCTGCGTCCACCAGCTGCTCCATACGCCGTGATCCTAAACACAAGACAAATAAGCAAGCAGTAATTTAACAGACACTTTCATCAAAAGTGACTTAAAGAGCACGTATCACAGGGACAATTCTCCTGGAGTGACCTGGGGTTAAGTGCTTTGCTCAAGGCAAGGGCACAATGGCGGTGGCTCTTGACTCACTTCTCACAGGGATCAAACCGGCAACCTTCTAATTACAAGCTCTAACTTTTAGTAACTACACCAGCGATGCCATGGAAGCTCTGTGCCTAATACAGTGAGTGAGCTGCCTTAAAAGCAACATTAAGGGACTGGAAAACTCTACATAAGCAGCATCTCATGTAGTGCAATTCCAATAGATTTTAATGTTAGCATGTTCCTAAACTAACAACATCTTACTCTTTTACTCATTAAAATGGCATAACACATTAATATTGGGTGAACTAGTCCATTTTAATTACTGTATTTTCCAGAAAATAAGTTGCGCCAGTGTTTATAGTTTGGATATAAATATATTTCTGATATATATTCTGGGAAAAAATGGTAGATCAGACTATTTGTATTGGCATTTTTAAGTATTTAATGAAATATATTTGTAGTCAGTGTTTCTCACAGCTCTGTCAGCCATCTTGGATGGCTTGTTTGAGCTGAATTGTTTTGATGTTGTTTTTCCCACAGAGGCCACTAACAATGTTGTCTCAGTATTGAGATAATGAGATAGCCTACTTTATCAGACAGCATAATGTTAGCTTTCGAAACGACCTTTGCGTCAGGAGCATAACGCTGCGACCGAGATGGGTCTTGTGCATGTTGCCTACTTAGGTCCCACCACGTATCAAGTGCAATCCTACATGAAATTCATCTGGGCAATTAACATGGGGCCATTATGTAACCCACGGACAATCCTACATGGGGCCCATTTTTCAACCCATTTCATACCCATATGGGCCCCACATACTAATGTTGGCTGGGGTGAGGCTTTAAAATGTTGTCTAGGTAGACAGTTCACTTTTTAAAAAAAAGAGCTAAAAAAAAAAAAAAAAAAAGTTCTTTACAGACTTTGCTAAGTGAATGTCATTATCAGTCTGGGTACTACCTCAGCAATGCAGCTGATGACTTTGGAAATGTGTTTTCTCATTCCTCCTGGTCCACGGACAGTAATTACCTGAATGACCTGATGGGCTTGATAACAGGCAGCAATTGTGCCGAAGAAGAATGTCTTCCATTTCATGGGCGAAAAAGTATCTGCTAAACGCCTGGAAGAGGATATGTTTGCTTGTGTGTGTGTGTGTGTGTGTGTGCACCTGTATTTCCTAGTCTCTGGGACCCGCCACATCTGGATGCCCTTGAACGGCCCCTTAGTGCCCACACTGACATTGACATTGGTTTTGCGGTAAGAGTTACTGCACTGAGTCGGCGTTGGACCGTCTTGTCCTGTCGCTCCACAGGTGTGGAAAATCCACTTGACAGCTGTAAAAACACACAAATGGCCACAGATATAACAAAGGTACCTTTAGATTCATAAAATAAGATTTATTTTATTTTTATTTTTTTCAGAGAAATAATCTACACTACTGTATTGGTGTAAACTTGGACCAAAGAAGTAGAAGGTGAAAATAGAAAGATATTCTATGTGATGTGTTTGGCTGGCTGGCTGGGAAGTCAAAAAGCCACAGAGACATTTTTTTGGAAACCTGTGGAATGTCTTTCACAGACCTGGAAATAATGCTACATAAAAGAGTTCAATCATTGCTAAATGTCAAATGCACTTACTCATAAGAGGAATGAGGTTCTGACTGAGTTCACTTGGGTTTTACTGTCAGCATTCCGATAAAACATACTCACTTTTAGCTTAAAAAAAAAAACCTCAACGGATTCTAAAGGTTAAGGTGTATTATAGATATGTCGCAACACATTTCGTGTTTCTGACATTTTTTATCAGCTCTACGTCAGGAACTACAGCAGAGACTGAAGCTGATTCACGTCATCTTCATTATTGTCTTTGTTTAAGGAACAGTTTTATTTCAATATTTTGTTTCAGTATTATTTATTATTATTTTAATTGGTGTCCTACAACAACGGGCACATGGCTCATAGCCTTGTGAAAAAGAAGTACACCTTCTTATCCTTTAAAATAATATGAATACACACAAACATAATGTACTTTTTCATAAACTTAACTACATGTTAATTGCAATTAAATGCATTTTTTTTTTAAGTTTAAATTTCAAAAGTTTTTAAAGTTTTTAAACAAAAGTTTAAATGTCTATTAAAAGCAAATAGCTGAGAGTGCTTTTTGGACCCACTTATGTATGATTTAAGTACATTTTTATTTGTAATTTCATAATTACTTCTATTGTCTTTGAAATATGCTGAATGTACTGACAAGCATTTATGGTAAATTGAAAAATTTAATTTCTATAGAAACGTATATAGCATGGGTTTAAATATATTTGTAAATATACATCTGAATTACAAACTAATTTGTAAATTATTCTTTTTTTAAATTAGCCATTAATCAAATAAACTACAGTTAAACTGATAAACAAGTACTTCACATGTGCTTTGATATGTTAATCAGCACATCAAAGAGTAATTATTATATATTATTATTTGAAGTATGACAAAAGATTATTAAAACAATGATTTCAAATGTACTAGTAAAGTAAAACTTTAAATGTGAAGTTATTGGAAAATTCACTTTTCAGAATTGCAGTGTCTTTAGAAGCAGGAAAGTATACTCTCTTTAAGTAGCATTTTATTTTATTAATATTATATTATAGTATTATGCAAGTACAACTAGAGTTTAGTTTAGGGTTAGTTGCATATATAATTACGCATAATTTATAGTTATTACTACAATAACTACATGTAACATGTGAAACAAAGACACTAACATAAAGTGTTACCCAAATTTTAAGATCTGAAGTTATTTAATTACACAATTAAGTGCACTTCTTTTTCATTAGAGTAGGTTGGGGTCTATTTGCAAAGCTGGAACCAATCAAATTGCCTGAAACCTATAAGGAAAGCCAATCCAGTTTTGACATGAATGACCAGAGCAGAGTGGTATCAAGGTGAAAAACAAAATCTGCGAAGTACTTGCCAACAATTGGTCATTGCATAAAAAATAGGTACCATTCTGGATATATTACACTGACATTTGACATATTGGGCCAATAAAATTCCAAAACAGGAGTGTGCTGTTCCGAATGCACCTCTTTCTCTGCAGTGATGTTGTCCGACCCAAGTCTGCAAATAAAACATCTGAATATGTCAGAATAAAAGTTTAGTTCCTTGCCAGGAACCTATCAAGATTAATTAATTAGATTTGACGCGAAAGAAAGCTTTGAGTTGTATAGAGGTAATGTGCCAGACAAATATCACCAGTCGGTCTTATACAGCTTCCTTTTATAGAGATCTTGAAGGTTTGATTGGTGGGAATGGCTGAGTCATCGGAAGCTGAGCGGCGGTACTCAGCGCATCATGAGGTTAGCGGCCCGTCTCTTATTCTCGTCAGGGGAAGAGGAAGTAATCAAGGAGACAAAGGCAGAGGGAGCTGATCTGACAGAAGAACACACTCCCTCTCTACACAGCGCTGAAGATTTGAGTCAGCGTAAGGCAAACTTCCCCATTCGACTGGGCTTTATTTGCCAAAATGAGATGCCATGGTGGCAAAGGGAGAAATCGATAGTGGAGGATGGAGTGGGAGAGGGCAGGAACAGAAAAGAGAAGGAAAGATTGGAGATGACAAAAGGGAGAGCGGCGGCATGACAGAAAATTCCAATCGTAGCATAATTTATCAAAAAAGCTATATCAATTATCCATGACTGAATCAAGGGAAGATTGATGTACAACTTGATTTTCCTTCCAGTTTAAAGAAAACAACAGCTGGGAATAGAACTCCAGAAAGCTTTACTAGAGTGTGTTTCTGGTAGAAAGAGTGTGTGTTTTATTATTAACTGTCTTGAGCAATTGTGGTTTCAAACCAGTTTAAAGCTAGAGGTGATCAAAATACCATACACTTGATACACATATGAAATATGATATTAGGATACACTTATTTTTGCTGGAAATTCAACTGAAAAATATCAAACAACACCCTGCAAATCAAAAGGACATACAGGCCAAAAGTTTGGACACATTACTATTTTTAATTAGTGAAAAAAATAATAATAATAAATTATATATATATATATATATATATATATATAGATAGATAGATAGATAGATAGATAGATAGATAGATAGATAGATAGATAGATAGATAGATAGATAGATAGATAGATAGATAGATAGATAGATATAGATATAGATATATACACAATTTAAAATAATGGTTTTCTTTTTTAATATACTTTAAAATCTAATTTAATTCTGTGATGCAAAGCTGACTTTTCATCAGCCATTACTCCAGTCTTCAGTGTCACATGATCCTTTAGAAATCATTCTAATATGCTGATTTATTATCAATGTTTTATTATCAATGTTACAATATATATATATATATATATATATATATATATATATATATATATATATATATATATATATATATATATATATATATATATATATATATATATTAGGATTCTTTGATGAATAAAAAGTGGGAAAAAAAACTTTTTACTTTTTATTATTATTTTTTTATTATTTTATTTTTTTTATTCATCAATGAATCCTGAAAAAAAGTATCACAGGTTCCAAAAACAAACAAACAACGGTTACACTTTATTTTTATAGTCCAGTTTAGACATTAACTACAAGTAACTTTTCAACTACATGTCAACTAACTGTCATTAGAGTATTAGTAGGCTGTAGTAGACTGTAAGTAGACTGGTAGGTTATGGTTAGGTGTTAGGGTTCGGGTTAGTAGAACAAGTTGACTTGTAGTTGCCAAGTTACTTATAGTAAGCAGACAGTCTACAAATACTCTAATGACAGTTAGTTGACATGTAGAAAGTTACTTAGTTAGTAAAATGTCTAAAAGGTGACTATTGATACTTTGCAGTCACGTGATATATCTGGCGGGTAACAAACGCGGTTAGTGCATCCAATCGCACAACAACTATCTGACATGTCGTGTACACCTCAAAACACCAACTTTTGTATATTAAAACTGGCAACGTCCTGGCAAGATCCTTGATTAGTTTACTGGTTTTCGTTGCTAGAGAATGACGTTCTTGCCCACCAGCCAGTACAACTGACGTCACGTGCAAAGTATCAATTGAAAAAGTGTTTCCAACATTGATAATAAATCAGCATATTAGAATGATTTCTGAAGGATCATGTGACACTGAAGACTGGAGTAACGTCTGATGAAAAGTCAGCTTTGCATCACAGAAATAAATTACATTTTGAAGTATAATTAAGTAAGTAAAAGTTAAAAGTAAAAAAGAAAACCATTATTAATAATATTTCACAATATTAAATATATTATCATTAATGGAGATCTATCCTAAATTGCAGAATTACCTATTTACTCTCCCACCACCACGTGAATTGTTTGCAGTGCTATCAATTCAAGAAGAGTGTATAGATTAAAACCAAACAGTTTCATAACACTGAGCACTGAAAGTTCCTCCTTTCGCCGTTTCAGACACTGCAGAGAACAGATAGACGATGTATTTTGACCGTCCACAGCTGCACTACACGTGAGTGAGGCTCTGCTAATGAGTCCTGATGAATAGCAGATTAGCTGCTCGTTCAGATTTATTAAGGCTGATCGGCGTGGGAGTCATTTCACAAACACTCAAGCACACCATACTGATAAATGACTACGCTCCAATGAGAAGAACACCTGTATATGCAGTGGGCAAACAGATCAGTCTTCCCAGGGACAATGGCGTTGGTCATGTAGAAGACGTCTTTTACAGACTGCACGTTCAATAGATAATCATGGTAATTTGAAGCAATAGCTATGTTTACATGGACACCTTTTGGTTCAATCGGAATGAAATCAATACGATTGATGAATCCGAACACGGTGTTTACATGAACGATAAATAAAGTAATCGGGTTGATGAGCGCGTTTATATGTCGCAAGTTTCAAATCGGAAAATATTTTTTGACATGCGCACACTGCACAAATATACAGAGTATCCCGCTGTTCGCGCATAACTATTCTCCTCTATTGGTTCTTTATTTGTTTTATATTGTTTATATTTATCACGCAGTAAAAATGCCCCTCCCCGCGGCCAAAACCAGTCGTCTGTGGATGAGAATCCAAAACAAGGACTGGTGGGACGTTGTCCTGCTTCACTTCACAGACGTGCGAGTGAAATGAGAATTTTAGAATGACGGGACACTTATATGACACTTTATTCAACAGGAAGAACGCTATTTAACGTCATTGCACATGCGCAGTCCTTTCAGTTTCGGTTTTCAATCCGATCAAGTATTTACATGTTCTCTCGATCGGATTACAAAAGGGATAAACCACTCCTTTCAATCCGATCGAAATTTCATTCGGATCGAGCTCAATCGGCGCGATTAAGGTGTTTACATGAAGGTTTTTTAGTCCGATTGAGCTGTCAATCCGATTATAAGTGTCCATGTAAACGTAGCTAATGTTTTACCACAGCCCTCATGAGCAATCGTGATCATATGAAAGCATGAATGCAGGGAAATTTCAACTCTGGATAGTATCTTTACAGATGATGTTTTCGGTTGTTGTCACAGTTGGTTTGATTACAGAATGGCACATGTATTTGTCTGCAACAAATGCACTGGAGAGATTTAAGGAACACATCAAGGAAATGCAACTACTTAAGAATAATTAAATAAGTATTCACTTTGAAATAAAAGTTACGTATATATTTTTAAATTAGCAATTTTGTGTATTAGTAACTCATTGACTCCTAACTCCTTGGCACAGCATACCATTTATTGTGATACATTTTATGTGTAAAACCATGAAATTATTTTGTGTCTCTTAAATTTCAGTCCACCCTGTTACATTGTTGCTACTTGACCTTTCAAATCTTAAGCATATGCTCTATTTCACATGACTTGCTAGAAGTGACATCATTTCCTTGGAGGGAAAGCAACTCCAAGAACAAAGTTTCAGTAATACATTTTTCTTTATTTTCCTTATTTTTAGAAGACTTATCTACTAGCATAAAACATGTCTGCGTTATTGTGTCCGTATGGATATGGTTTTAACAGATTTTATATATCTATTAAAATTCTAAGCATGTTGTTCTTTCCTAGCTTGTAATGGGCTTTATTAGATTAAAACTTTTAAGGTCCACCCTGTTACATATTGAATTGTAAATGTCATGTAACAGCGGTGTATACATTTCCTAGACCAAGTATGTTGTTATATATTGACCAGTGTGTATTTCTGACAGATTTTTTTTAATGTTGCGACTGGCCTTTCAACACTGTTTGATCTGAAGAGAAATAACGGTGCATAAATAGTCCAGTAGATGGCACACTTTATTTTCTCTGCAGTGCACTTCCGTTTCAGACAGAGAGAGGGAGAGAGAGAGAGAGAGAGAGAGAGAGAGAGAGAGAGAGAGAGAGAGAGAGAGAGAGAGAGAGAGAGAGAGAGAGAGAGAGAGAGAGAGAGAGAGAGAGAGAGAGAGAGAGAGAGAGAGAGAGAGAGAGAGAGAGAGAGAGAGAGAGACGGTATATGAGCCTCTGTTCATAAGCATTCATCTTCTATATCCATTAGAAATCCAACATATTTGGTGTACTCAAGCATTTCAACAATTTCAGTGTGCTCAGAAGGAATTACATGGTCTGGACTTTGAATTAGGTGCTTTAATGTTTGCAGTGAATAACTCATTACTTGCTGTGAAAACAAAGACTCCAGAGTTTATATAATACACATCGCTACTTTTTTTGGGAGCCGGGAGTGTTGTTCGGATCTGACTTCCATGTCTTCAAAATATTATCAATATTTGGGAAGCTATTTTGTGTGTATACAAGTGTTCCAGTTAACATTATCCCAATAATTATTATTGGGTTGTTATAGTTTTGACAATTCATCTAGGTTTTTATTTTTATTTATATTTATATATATATATATATATATATTTTTTTTTTTTCTATTGCTATTTAGTTTTAGTTAGTTTTAATGGAAATCGATAAATAAATAAACTACATCACAAGTTTTGTTTCCCATCATTTGCTTTGTTTTATGTTTGAGTCATTGTGGGTTCCCTTATGCATTTATGCACATATGCACTCTTCAAAAACTTTGCTGATTGTAGACACGCTGACATAGAGAATAAAGTGTATATATTTTTCAAATAGAATGAAAGATCTTGAATGTACTGCACATTATGTTACTTATTGTGCCCAAAAACATGATCTATTTAATGTCGGGTTCAGACTACATAATATTGTTGTCTGTTACGATAGACACTGTGTCAGATTATGCAATTTTGACTCCTAAATTCTTGTGTCGTAGACAAGAAACAACATTCTCAGAAAAAAAGGTACAAAAGCTGTCACTGTCGCGGTACCTTTTCAAAAGGTACACTTTTGTACCTAAAGAGTGCATATTAGTCCCTCAAAGGTACATACTGGTACCAAAAGTGTACATATTGGTACCAAAAGTGTACATATTAGTACCTAATGGTACATTTTAGAACCTTTTTGAAGGGTACTGTCCCAGTGACAGCTTTTGTACCTTTTTTTCTGAGAGTGAAGTCAGACTACACATTGTTTTTTCCGACCAATCATCGTTTGTCGTCTTTAACGATGTGTGTAATATCATCGAGAAGGCGGAACTAGTGACTGACTTCCGGACACAAGAGCATAAAAAACACACAATGTTTGTACTAACTTAATCCTATTCCAGAACTCACCAGGTTGCTGAAGGCGCCTCCACTATCATTTGCCAACAGTAATCTTTTTTCACTCAGCTGTGGTAGTCCTTCGATGAAACATTATAAGGGCAGGAATATTGTTGCTTATAGCTCCACAAACCTTTCCTCTATTGCATAATTAAACCTAGCAGAACCAATACCATTGCCTCTCTTCGTTTCACCATGTCTGAAAGCTGTATGGAAGAGCTTCTCTGCTCCTATTGGTCAATGTCACAGAACCCGTCGTGATTTAAACATGCTAGTCTTTCTGTTGGGACGTCATGAAGCTTAGTCGGTTGTCATCCGCTACGACACACTATACGAGATAAAACGATCAATTAATGCATCCTGATGCCCATTGTTGTTTACGAATCACCACAACACCCTGTCAAATGCATCGTGCCAAAATCGGGCTGATATTGTGTAGTCTGAACCCGACATAAGTCCACATGTCCACATGCTTCTAACCACAGGTCAATAGGTTTGCAATGCTGTTTGCGAATGTTCAGTTGGAATGGTTTCAGGAAAACCCAGATTTCTTTAACTATGTTGATAAAAAAGAAACTTGTGCCTGTATTTGGCTTACAATACTTTTGGGGAACGCTCCCCTGCATGGCTGTTTTTCTTTACTGTATATGTCAACCAGACAGGTGTTTCTTGACTAATTGGGTTAGGTGAGACCAGTTAAAACAGACTATTTGAACAATGACTGAAAATATGTTTGTTTTAGCGCTCATGTACTGTATAGTTTCAATACAATAACAAGAATAAACGTGGACTGCACCAAACTTCAGACTTTTAAATCACACTGGGGCAAATTTCAGTCTGAACAAGCTAGATAAAAGTGAGAAACCATTCAAAAAAATATAAACAGCTCAAGCACATGAAAGTAGCTAAAACTCACATTCTGTAGATGGTGGTGTAGTGGTCTTGATGTTCTTACTGCTTGATGTGAACAGTTCTTGCGTGGGAGCCACCGGAGGAAATTCTCCATTGGCTGAAGATGAGAGAAAAGACACAATACATTGTTGCAGTCCAACAAAACTACAGCAGCCAGAGAAAATCTTGCAGGCATTGAAAAAGCACAAGCCTATAGAAAATAGCTCTATTTTGCCTTAAAACATTCTTTTAGATAATATATTCCACGACAATACACATTCTATAAAGCTAGTAATGATATTAGCATATTTGTCTTGAGAATTGCTTGAATATGCGAGAAACATGCGCTGGAAAAATGGCTCAACCGTTTGCATATTTTTCACATTTCGAGAAATGTTAATGATATGCTAATAAGGATGCTTGCTGATGATGTAGAAGTATCAAAAGGGTGAGCACTAGACCTTAAAATCTTGATATTAATTACTCAACAGGAACAATTCCATGTCACCAGGCCACTACTTATAAATTCACATGTAAACAATGGATAATAAAAAGTATATGCAAATGAACCATAACCTTTCTAGTGCTAATTGCTAATATAGGCTATATTTTCAAGCCACCAAGAATTTATGGCTATCTAACATTTTTTTTACAGAAAGCTTAATAAAACCTGTTTCTGGGTGCATGCAACATTTAACCAGATGCATTTGCATTTCATGAGAATTTTTTTTTTTTTTTTTTTTTTTTTTGCTTCCTGTCTCTGGACTTGACATTGATTTGACCTGGATTTGACATTTCCATCACCTCCTCATGCGATTCTCATGGGGTAATATTTTATGGACAGGCCCGCTTGATGCTAAACCATGCAGGATAGTGAGCAGTCAGGGTAAAACATGTATTATCTATATCATGTTATACCAATTGCGTTCTTCAGTTTTTGATTCTGATTGATTGATGTGTTGATTGCACAGCTATGAAGTAGTTCCAGGATTTCTGACCACGTCACAATTGCAAACCACTTTGACTCGGACGGTTTTTATGGAAGATATTTTATTTGTGGCACAGGGAGGTTAGCCTGGTAATACCAAACTCTGCTACTGCTATCATAATTGAAAAGCGTTTTCTTTCTCGCGGGGGGGCGCTTGTCTGAAGTTTAAAATCATTGGTTACCCGTAAGCCAATCACATAACGTTTGGTTATGGCGTGTGTTATGCGCATGCTCAGCTGCATCTAACTTCACTGTAAACACATGTATGATGCGAAAACAAAACCATCGAGCGAAATACCGGAGTGAACATGGCTGTGAACGACTTTTGCAGATTATGTGAAGTAAATCTACGCATCCACGGTACATTCAGCGTCTACGTCACGGCTCTCAGCCCGCCCTCTGTTCGTTGATTGGCCGGCTGTTTTCAGGCTGGAGGAAAACGGAAAACGGAAAGCTATTACGCTTTCTCAGACTGAGTACAGAAGCAAAATGAAATTGAGCGGAAGTACGAAGTCTGACGTAGTCAGGCTACAGGGAGGTAGCTTTAGTGATGAAAACTCGAAAAATGTCTTGAAATAAACGTGTGTCAACTGTAATTAATTGACTCCAATAATTGAATCATTGGTCACACTTTATTTTACAGTGTCCTTGTTAAACGTGGTACGTGTGGTTGCTAGAGTAAAAACAGTGAATTAATTACATGCGACTAACCCTATAGTAAGATGTTGTTTATTAATATTACACAGTACTTAAATGTATAATTACACTGTAATAAGGACACAAAACTGAAAATAAATGAAGGTTTACCTCACGGGTTGGGGTAATTTTCAATGAATTCTTCAAAACCTCAGTGGGGAAAAAAAAGTAGCTGGCAGAAACAAATATTCAAGCGTTTGTCTTCAAAGAGTTTCTAGACTGTATTAGTCAGATTATGAAGCATGTTATACTTGTACTTATTATTGGATGTTAAACACAGACTAAGCTCCACAAAAGTAGACGGACGCCACCAATGGTGTCAAGAGTTTAGTTCATGTTTCTTAAAGGTTAACTAAACCCTAAAACAACTTTTTTTAGTTAATGATCTGTAAGACTTGGGCTTTATTAGTGCTGTTCATTGATTTGAGTAAATGTTTTGACATTTGGGTATAAAGTGTTTTAATTCTACAATAAATGGTGTAAAAATGTCTGAGTGCTGCCCTCTTCGAGTTGAACGGTGGCTACTCCAGTTGAATTTTCCTATTGGAAGTTGTTTCCCCGCATGATGTAAGCAGGCTCTGTCATCGGCTCACTACCCACGCCCCTGGCACGAGCTCACCACGCCCTTCGCTAGCATCATCGGCATGGTTAAGACCGCAGTTTGAGCCAGCGGTAACTGATAATTGATTAGAGAGATGCTAATACAGTACAATGCTAAATCATAAATCAGATGTATGTACAATAACATTACGATGTCCAGCAATCAATTTAAATAGTACATTGTGTTTAAAGCTGCAGTAGGGAGTTTTTAGAAAATGTTGACTTAGCCTGAAAATTTGAACAAGCACAACTTACAGGTCACTCCCCCTTGCTCTCTGCTGCGCTACAGCCCTCCCTACACAGCTCCTCCCTCCACAGCTCCTCCCTCCACAGCTCCTCCCTCCACAGCTCCTCCCTCCACAGCTCCTCCCCCACAACAGAGCCTGCCGTGAACGCGCAGGCTAGTAAACATGCAGGGCCACCGATGGCGGCGGATAAACAGTTATCGCACATTCACTGGTAGGGACGAAACATCAACAATATGCTTTACATTGACTATGGCCTGCCCAAACTTTGACTACAAACTTGGTCCTCAAATCATTACGTATTTTGCAATACATGTAATGTAACTTTATAACGTTGCACTCTTTCTATAAGTTATAAATAGCTAGTAAGATAATATAACGATAACTATAACGTTACAGTATGTAAGTAATTATTCTAGAGATATGTAATGCTAAATAAGGTTTGCTAGTACATTATTTCAGCAACATGACAAGCCAGTGAATTAGCAGGTTTCAATTGTTGCTTTGCACAGTGCGTGACATTTTATCTGTATGTTATGCAGCTAGAGTTTTGACACTGAGTCAATGGGCTCCGACGGGCTTGTTTATCGTCATCGGTCTTTTTCCGTTTACCTGTCTTTGTTGTATGAGCAGGTGCCACTCAAGAAATTGGCAGTTTTGGTTGTTTGTCCGCGATTAGCACAGCTGCAACACACCGGCAATCTTGATTTTGAACAACGGTACGCGCTGTGCGAGAGAGGGGTGTGATCAGCGCGTACACGAGCTTGATTGACACTGCTAAGACATTCCTCCTGGCTCTGATTGGTTGTTTCTGACCGGGAGCGGTGTATTTCTGCAAATGGCAATAGGACCACTGGGAGGAGCCAGAGGAGCTTGATTTTTTCACAGATTATCTGTCTCATATTCTACTGCAGGACATAATGACAGTTTTAACAAATATGTAAAAAATTTATTTTTACAAAAGTTACCTACTGCAGCTTTAATGAGATCTAATATATATAAATACATAGATCTGACTGTTCTACGTCTGTACAATAATGGTAACCACAATAATGGTTCAGTGGCAGAACTTCTGCCAAGCATGTCAGAAGTTCTGGGTTCTAATCCGCACTAAGTAGTATAGTTTTTTTTTTCCTCATCAAAACCGAATATGTTTATTGTTGTATATCAAGCAGGGACACGTTTGTTTGCATTTTGTTTTGTGATTTCAGTCTCTCCGCAACGGATTGAAATGTGCGTCCGTGTAAAGACTGTGCGCGAGCCACAAGAGAACAATGTACGTACCACTGACCGCAACGAGCACTTTGATCACTTCAGTTAAAAAACAACACATTTTAGCATGTTTAAATTGTCATTTTTTGGGGGCTCAGAAAAACGCGCTGTTTTAGTGTGTGCCCTTTAAATGCAAATTAACTGCTGCTGCACGACACAGGGGGCGGAGCCTCACGAGCTCGGGCTTCAGTCAGGACAATCTCATCTGATAATATCAGAACAGAAACTCTCAGTTGCGGTGTTCATTTCGACTCGGAGTCGGACAATAATGCCCACAGAGCCAGAGAATATATGCTGTATGAGATAGAACAGGTATAGTTTAGTTTAATTACGGTTATAACTTATTTGTCATCTGCTTTTATCCACTATTAATACAAGCCTGCTGTAGCAAACCCTGTCCGAATGATGACCAAAATATACTGATGAGTTCAGTGAAGTTTATTGTACATCACACAAAAGATGAAGCGTTAGTTTTACTCCAGAGAATCACTGTAAGACCTGAATAAACACAGTATAAGAAGTGCGTATTAAACACTGATCTAGAATGACTGGATAGCTCATGACGTCATAAACTGTGAAGCCACCGCGCCGCCATATTGGTATTCCCTAGTGAGCTCACGCGTTCTATTGAATCAATAGGAAATTTTATGATTTGACTGAGAAAACATTGCCTAACGAGACACCGTTTTAAAATCTAAAGTCTCCCTGTACATTTTTACAACGCAAACATCCTAAGCATTTAAATGGGTATTTGTTTAAAGTCGGACATTTTTCCTGCTTATTAAAAAACGCCAATTTCTTTGCAAAATGAATAAAAAGCTGTACGAGAACACTAAAGAGTTCACTGAAGAGTTATCTTCACAGGTAAGAAAAACAGTTTGATACTAATAATTAAATAGTGAATGCTAAATACCTATATTTTTGTGAACTGGTGAATATTCAGGTGAATATTGTTTCGTAGCCACAAATTAATAATACCTCAGCACGTTATACTAATTTGTTCCCTCGGTTTATTATATTGTAGCCACGTTGTAATTCGTTAAATCAAAATGAGGGAGGGAATTAGTTCGTCGTTCAAGTCGTCGTAACAACGAATTATTTAGATCAGTGGACAGGGTGCATAAGAACAAGCAGAGAGAGAGCCCCGGCCGCGCGCACGCACTCTCACCCCCTGACCTCCCTCGCACATATCAACATCAATTGACACAATAGTAAAAGTTCGGTAGACCAATTGTGTTTTATAGATTAGTAGTTTGTTCATATAAAGTGTTTGATTAGCAAGTACATGTTCAGGAAATGCATAATACAAATTGTAGGCTATGGGTTAATGTAACGGTAAACGGACTCTGCACGAAGCTCTTTTGAAGCTGTCAAATGGTGTAGCTGTTGGACACTTAATTGTGATTATTGCTGCTCTGAGGTTTCTTAAGCCCAATTTATACTTCTGCGTCGAACTCACGCCGTAGCTACGTCGTAGGCTGTGTGTAGCGCGCGTACCCTTCGGCGTACCCTGATGTGCACCTCTCCAAAAATGTAACAACGCGTTAACTCTACGCGGACGCAAGCGCTGTGATTGGTCTGCTAGGACCGCTCCCTCGGGTTTCACATGCTCCCTCTGCGCGCGTCAATGCGGACAACGACGCAGAAGTATAAATGAAAACCAACGCGTTGCCTACAGCGTAGAGGCTCCGGCGTAGGTCCGACGCAGAAGTATAAATCAGCCTTTATAGGCTACTGTTGACTGTTTTATCGTTGTTTTTTGAAGAAGCAGCAGCTCTTGCCTCGGAGAAAACAACACGGGCATAGCGACCATTTTGCATATAAATTACTACTCATAGGGCTTGAATTACAACCTGTGGGCAGTCTTTCCTACATCCTTTTGTGAACGTCGTTTTACACTTGTATGCTGCACAGCGGGTCATCTTAAAAGTGCCGTCGGAGCCACCAATCTCTGTATAACGGGCGTTGGAGCCCTCTGCTGGTAGGGAATCGTAAGATGGCCGCTCGAACACTTCCGGTGGCTTCACTGCCTAGTGGCAGTTTAGAACGTCATGAGCTATCCAGTCATTATATAGATCAGTGGTATTGAAGTCTTATCCATAAACTCTCTCTCTCTCTCTCCCTTTCATTATCAACAACATACACAGCGAAGTACACAAAACAATCGTTACAACTAACAGTAAACAAATATATACACACCTTTTCAGTGGGTGCTAAATAAACTGGTAAACCTTATATCCGTAAAACGACTCGATGAGCTGTCATAAAGAGCGCGCTCTCACTTTCATTTCTGCCGTGGTCAGTAACGTTAGGCCTGTCTCCAACGACCGTGAGCTGGATCACAAACAGTACAGATCCATCCTCGAATAACAACGAGAGTAAATGAAGACTGCTATGTTCATTCTTACATCCAACAACAGCACACCTCAATCGCTTAGGAGACATTCTTGTTTACAGCTGCTCAAGCGTCGAACAATGGCGGACTGTGTCCAGCTCACTCAGGGCGGGTCTATGCTCAAACTGAAGTGTCAATCAAGGAGTCATGGGCGGGGCCTGCGCAATTCTACGTCACATTGCGCCGAATCTGAGAACAGCTCATTCTTAGACAGTGCTTATGATTTATTGAGATTGTAAAAAAAAACACTGGGTGGATTTTTATCATTCTAGGGTGGTTTTGCTCACACACTGCCAACACACATTTATGTTGAAACACCATGTAAAAGTGAATTTTGCATAATAGGTGCCCTTTATTGGAGATGTTTTATTTATTTGTATTGGTACATCCGTGCCGCGAGATGTTTCAAAAGTGGAGGGGACACAATCGACCGAGGCAAAAAGTGTCCCACCCCGCAAATTACGCCTATGTGTCAATCAATCCGTCACTGCGGGTCTCAGTTGCAGGCCTCCCCCCGTTCCGCCCCGTCCTCGGTTCGTCCCCTATGTCTCCTCTGGGCTCTGCCCACTTTTCCAGCATTTTTCAAATATTGCCAGTGGGTGGAGTTAGGCTCTGACCAGGGGTTGAGTTACACTTTAATTACAATGACAAGCCATCTGCATTGTTTCAATTGTCAACTCCCTGTGAAGACAAATCACCCCTTTCCCCCAAACGTACAGTAGCTGCTCAGACAATCTTGGGACTCTGTGATAAATGCTACCTCTCATCTCATCTCTTAATCTTTGCTTTAAAAATACTCATCTACTCCCACGAAACCCCCACACCACTCTCTGACTGGAGCTGGCATCATTCATCACAATATGGACTCCCCGTTACAAGCTCCTTCCCATGATGCACCCTGTCGCAGGGCTATTATCTCTCCTCCCATTTCAGGAATCAAGAAGGAAGTTGATCTGTTAAAATCATACCCCTGAGACACCCTGCCTTGTGTCTCATGCAAAAAGGAAAGAAAAGTTTTGTCTTTTACAACAAACAAAGTCTAAATCAAACAAGTCTGTAGATAGTAGTTACTCTAGAGCAGTGCCGGGTAGATTACTTACAAACTGTAGTTTGTTACTGACTCCAAATTAAGTGACACAAAATGTAGTTACAGTTAGTTATGTAATCCACTACATTACACATTAAAGATAATATAATCTGACTACTTTTTGATTACTTTTGACCTAACTCGTTAAAAAAAAATGTATCATTTTATTTGTTCACCTGTCATGTGACCATTAGCTGACATCAGAGAACTGTGAACTTAATTTTATTTATTATTATTTGTATTAGTATTATTGACCAAACTTAATAACTTAAAATCTCAAAGGGTACTTCAAGTAAATATATTAGATCAAAGAGGTTCAGCTGACGTATAAAAATGGATTTGTAAATTTGAATGTGTTTGAAAGACAAGTTATTCAAAGATGGTTAAATCACTGAGTGATAATTAATAATGATCAAATAATAATGAATGTGTTTGTCAGGAGCTGAATAGATAATGAACCTTGCAGAGAAGAGCTATTTAAATATGCAACTTTAAATTGTTAATGCTCTGTAAATGTGGGTAAATGTAAGATTTTGTATTCATTTTCTTTATATATATATATATATATATATATATATATATATATATATATATATATATATATATACAGTGAGGAAAATAAATATTTGAACACCCTGCTATTTTGCAAGTTCTCCAACTTGGAAATCATGGAGGGGTCTGAAATTGTCATCGTAGGTGCATGTCCACTGTGAGAGACATAATCTAAAAAGAAAATCCAGAAATCACAATATATGATTTTTAAACTATTTATTTGTATGATACAGCTGCAAATAAGTATTTGAACACCTGTCTATCAGCTAGAATTCTGACCCTCAAAGACCTGTTAGTCTGCCTTTAAAATGTCCACCTCCACTCCATTTATTATCCTAAATTAGATGCACCTGTTTGAGGTCGTTAGCTGCATAAAGACACCTGTCCACCCCATACAATCAGTAAGAATCCAACTACTAACATGGCCAAGACCAAAGAGCTGTCCAAAGACACTAGAGACAAAATTGTACACCTCCACAAGGCTGGAAAGGGCTACGGGGAAATTGCCAAGCAGCTTGGTGAAAAAAGGTCCACTGTTGGAGCAATCATTAGAAAATGGAAGAAGCTAAACAAGACTGTCAATCTCCCTCGGACTGGGGCTCCATGCAAGATCTCACCTCGTGGGGTCTCAATGATCCTAAGAAAGGTGAGAAATCAGCCCAGAACTACACGGGAGGAGCTGGTCAATGACCTGAAAAGAGCTGGGACCACCGTTTCCAAGGTTACTGTTGGTAATACACTAAGACGTCATGGTTTGAAATCATGCATGGCACGGAAGGTTCCCCTGCTTAAACCAGCACATGTCAAGGCCCGTCTTAAGTTTGCCAATGACCATTTGGATGATCCAGAGGAGTCATGGGAGAAAGTCATGTGGTCAGATGAGACCAAAATAGAACTTTTTGGTCATAATTCCACTAAACGTGTTTGGAGGAAGAAGAATGATGAGTACCATCCCAAGAACACCATCCCTACTGTGAAGCATGGGGGTGGTAGCATCATGCTTTGGGGGTGTTTTTCTGCACATGGGACAGGGCGACTGCACTGTATTAAGGAGAGGATGACCGGGGCCATGTATTGCGAGATTTTGGGGAACAACTTCCTTCCCTCAGTTAGAGCATTGAAGATGGGTCGAGGCTGGGTCTTCCAAAATGACAATGACCCGAAGCACACAGCCAGGATAACCAAGGAGTGGCTCTGTAAGAAGCATATCAAGGTTCTGGCGTGGCCTAGCCAGTCTCCAGACCTAAACCCAATAGAGAATCTTTGGAGGGAGCTCAAACTCCGTGTTTCTCAGCGACAGCCCAGAAACCTGACTGATCTAGAGAAGATCTGTGTGGAGGAGTGAGCCAAAATCCCTCCTGCAGTGTGTGCAAACCTGGTGAAAAACTACAGGAAATGTTTGACCTCTGTAATTGCAAACAAAAGCTACTGTACCAAATATTAACATTGATTTTCTCAGGTGTTCAAATACTTATTTGCAGCTGTATCATACAAATAATAGTTAAAAAATCATACATTGTGATTTCTGGATTTTTTTTTTTAGATTATGTCTCTCACAGTGGACATGCACCTACGATGACAATTTCAGACCCCTCCATGATTTCTAAGTGGGAGAACTTGCAAAATAGCAGGGTGTTCAAATACTTATTTTCCTCACTGTATATATATATATATATATATATATATATATATATATATATATCACTGCCCAATACATAAAACACTGCCCAATATACAACTTGACCTGCATGGTTTTATATTTTGATGAAATGAATGCACTCATCGATATGGCAGTGCTATTCTTGACAGGTCCTTTAGACATTGCACCATGGCAGTGTAGTTCATTGATTTTGTTGTTGATTATGATGCCATTATGTTGTTATGTGCTGCTCATTTGCAGTCTAGCATGCAATGTGAGGTTTTTCAATTGGATTTGTCAATGAATAAACTAGATAAATAGAAAACTAATGCATGTTACTTATTTGATTTGAACTGAAGCATAGCATAAATTTAAAAAGTGACATTCTATATTTTGCTTCCACATAATATGCGCCTTGTAATGCATTACCCATAACATGCATGAGGCCATGGCTCTAATTATTCATATATTTTTTTACTTCCACTGTGGACAAGTTACAGGTAGTTTGACTGCAGCATTACACACTGCGGTAGACAATTTTTGGCGGGTGGTCAAAGATGAGATTTCTAGAACCTTGGAAGAATGTAATCCTTTGCTCCAGGGAGAAATGTCACTCAGCAGTTTTCCAAATCTGCCAGGACAATCAAAAAACAGCTTAGTCATCGCTCTTCAAATACTTCAATATGTCTCCAATATCCAATTGGACAGTTGAGATACTTGAATGGTGTCTATGATAATCCAAATCCTAAAGCCTAGAATGAACATTTAACAGCATAGTTCACCCAAACAATTTAAATTCTGTAATCCGTTAAACACCATAATGTCATTCCAAACCCATGAGACTTAGGTTTTTCTTCAAAAAAACAAATTAAGATATTTTTAATGAAACCTGAGAGGTTTCTGTCCCTCCATTGAAAGTCTAGGTAACCAAAACTTGAATCCAAGTCTTGAAGAGATATGATCACATTATATGATGAACAGATTTAGGCTTTTATGGATAACATCACATATGGTAAATATAAAAGAAAGAAAAAAATGATCATTTTTGGATATTCTAAATGTTGGTTATCTGGACATTCAATGGTCGGACAGGAACCTCTCAGGTTTCATTAAAAAAGAATCTTAATTTGTGTTTATTTGGGTGAACTATCTCTTTAAGACCTAGCACTGCCGTCTCTTCATTTTACTGTTCAGAAGCATTTATTTTTGCCCATCTGAGATAGTGTGTTATTGATGCCACTTTTATTTTTAGTGACAGTAGAGAAAGAACAGGAAATAATGGGTGCAATGGAGGGTAATGAGATTGTGAAAGTCACACTTAAACTTGTGTTCCTCACATCAGTAACAAGGCTCAATTTTTTAAGGATGTGTTAGGGCATGGCATGTGTTGGTATTCCAATATCATATATATCCAGGGCCCTAAATGAATTCAGATTAAGCTAGATGTCAGAGGGGTTTTCTGCCCACTGTCAGTTTCGCTTAAGGGGGATGTCAGACGAGAAGTTTTAAATGTGTGCTTTGTAGTTTAGATAGCAGCACTTACTGCAGTGCTGCAGGGAGAACGATAAATCAGACGTGCAAACTTGCAAAATTCTCTTGACACAATTGTAGGCAAGAATACATAGAAATTGCACCTACATACGTGTAAGCTGCTCTGGCTCTAAAAAGTATTTAAAACCTTAAGCCACGCTTTAAAATTGATTTAATTGTATTGTATGACAAAACATCAAATAAAAAGTGGCATGGAAATTCTTACGGTCTTACATTACAAATAAGGTACATAAATAATAATAATACAATATTATAATATTAACAATAATATTATTTTAATATATGATATTTGCTATATACAGTAATACAATGTATTAAAATGCAATTTGGCTTGATATCTAATGCAGTTTTTTTTAATTGAGACTTTTTAGCACCGCTAAACCTGGGATGAAAATAAATTAAATGAACTAGAACACAAATACAGCATGCAGCACTCCAAACACATTTACATTTACTTGAACTAGGTTTTCAGCCGGAATTCAGAGCAATTCTCACTGGACCACATAATATCTGACTCCAGCTGCCAGATACATTCATAATATTTCAGCTTGAGGCTTGATTTTTTTTTCAGTAATGGTTGATGGAGTTCAAAATATAAGCTTGGACTCTTGACAGAAAGTAAGTTGCCCTAAAGCCAAGTAAGGTTTATGAAATAAAAAGTCAATCTGCTGTTTAAGACTGGGACAAATCTATTATGAATATAAATGCTACCTAAACCATTCTTTCTCTCCCTTTGTCTACATTTCAGAATTCCAATATCTCCACTTAAATAGCATATCTGGCACCCATCGTCCCTGTGAGATACACTCATGTTGTTGAGGAAGCACTCATTAGGGAAACGCCAAACCATCACTGAGCAGCTGGCATTGTCATAAAAGCAGCGCTGGGTGATTTTTACGAGATTTGGGCACCACAGGTAGTGCCGTAGAATGAATCCTAAAAAACCTAGTATGAGTTTCTTGACAGACTTTGTTTTATTTTTTATTTTACTGTTCCATCACAGACTGCCACTCTGGGTAGGCATGCAAATTTTCTTATTGATATGACTCCCTGTTCCAAAGAGAAAACTAATAAAAACGGGATAAGTGAGTCTGCCACCCTGCCAAAGCCGAGGAATAGAGGTAAACACCCACAAAGTGAATCCGGTGCCATCTGTTTCATTTGGAGACCAGTGAGACGAAGTTACTGCTCTGACAGGAAACACACATTCAAAAAAAATACTCTTTTAACTAACTTAATTCAATTATGGACAGTGGTTCCACACAAGCAAATTATTTTGTATTAACATTAATGGAATTGTTTGCAATCTATGTAAACTCCTTGTGTTGTGCTGGGAACTAACAAGCACTGCCCAGTTTCAGTTAATGCAACAGAAATCATTCATGTAATCCAACAAAGTAAACTTAAATTTGACATATTTAAGCAGATTGAACACAATCAAATTAAGTTTGGACAAAATGTATAGAAATTGTGTTGCTTAAGCTCATTTTAATGAAGCAATTTGAACAAGCAGCCAAAATATATATTTTTTCAGGGCAATATAATGTGCAATATAATAAAAGCATTCTAGAACAGACTTTCCGAAATACTAACAGAAATGAAAGACTTTGCCTTTAGATTAACTTTATATTTTCTCTGACGCCATGCATCTTGCCACCTTCTACGCACGCCGTCTTCACCCAATACATTGGAAATCGTCATGTCCATTTTTTTTATTTATTTTTTTTTTGCGCAAAATTAAACCCTTTACATTAGTTTAGCGATTGATAATTAAGTATAGTGGAAAATTATACAGGTTAAGTTAATTAAACACAATACAATAGTGTTTTGGTGGTAAAAGAAATATATGTGTGTTACTTTAGCAAAAAATATTTTGGGTAAAAAGAACAGTGCCACAAAACCATTTTTTTGAGTGCACAAAGCAATAGAATTGTCAAAACTTTATGTATCGCCTCATGACATTGCATAAATTTGTTCATGCACTTTTTAGAATGACATCACAAGCTCATTAGTGGCAGTTCAATTGGACCACCCAAGGGTTGAGAGCCTTGCACCATGAAACAATGTTGATGGATCATAGCTTGCGATTTGTGGGGATAAAAGCAGCTTTCTGGTTACCAGCTCTGAGCTTTAAACACTAAACCAGTGCTTTTCAGCTCCAGTCCTCTAGGCCTCCAGGCCACTGTCCTACAGATTTTAGTTTCAAAGCTCAGGCTTTGAGAATGTGCGCAGCTGTTACTGAATTTTAATGAATTAACATGTTAATGGTTTGTTTAATATATTTGATTTAAGCTTTACCATTTTTTTTTTTTTCTCCTTAGAAAAATCTTTTGATGTTTGGTTGTAATTTTAAACGCCATATATTATATTTAGTTTTTGCTAGTTTACATTTAGATGTCTAGTTTCAGTTTATTCAGTCTGAACTTAGTTTTAGCAATTTATGGCTACTAAAGGAGTAACTGGTATCATTTAAATTTCAAGTTCACATTTTAAAAAAGAAAATCTTCCATCAAAGACTTATCATTAATCATTAAAATTGATTCCGTTTTATTTATTTTTTTCCAGTTTGTTTGTTTGTTTGTTTAGTTATTTTAATATTTTTCATTAACAGTATTATGTTAAAGAGTTAAAGCTATAAAATTTATGTGGATATCATAGCCCAAATAATTTGGAAGAATTTGATCAGAAATGTAGGTGTTTATATTCAAATCTTGATAAGAGATAACATTAAGAGAAGTAATGTTAACATTACTTAATGCATTAGGAATCAGGAATTAACACAAAAAAAAGGTAGCTAATTCGTACAAATTCATACGACCACACTTTGCTAAATCGCAAATATTTTACGAGTTGCCCAATTCATATGAATTCGCACAAATGACCTACCCCTGACCTCGCCCCTAAACCTGCCCATCACTGGGATTTAGAAAAATCACACAAATTCGTACGAATTGGTCGTGAGATTGCGTTGGTTAATTTCATGTTCATGTATAATACATTGATGCTAATATATACAACTTGAAATGTTAAAAGCATTTGAAACTATTGTTATTTGCAGTGTTGGGGAAAGTTACTTTTAAAAATAGTGCATTACGATATTGAGTTGATCCCTAAAAAAAGTAACTAATTGCATTACTTGGTTACTTTTTATGGAAAGTAATGGATTACATTACTTTTAGGTTACTTTCTCTCACCTGGGCTGGACTATTTTTTTTTGTATTATTATTTATTTATTTTTTCTAACAAAAAAGTTATATTTCTTTGGGCAAATGTAAAGGTACTTCTAAACCAAAAGTTAAATGAATAAACCTCAGGCTGAAGGAAATGCAAATTCACTCCTGAACAGTAGAGGGCGCCGCTTAAACAAACCTTTCAGCTGTGCTGCCATTCTGAATCGCAGAAGAATAAGGAGAAGAAAGTTCAAAACTCTTACTTCAGCAATAAAAAATAAAAATAAAAAATAAAAAAATGAAACACAAATGTGATGTTTATCTGAAGTAATTTTTGCTTATTATATGGTTGAATTGGATCATTGAAAGTCAGCAGCAAATATTTTGGTAAATAAAGTGAGATTAAATACATAAAGTGTATTGCATTGCACTGTCTTTATTCCTTTTGAGGCATACTGAATATTCTTTTGTGCAAGTGAGATGAGTAAATGCTCACATTTAGTCTAGAACTACAATAAGCATCATGTTATTTGTAATGCGTTAACACTGGTCATTTGTTATTCAATGTTAACTACTGCAATAACTAATGTTAACACACAACCTTACAGTAAAGTGTTACCAAAATCTCGTTTATTGCTAATTTGTGGTATCTTTGACAGTGAGATTAGATGTATTCTGAAATTCTGGAGGAGACAGATGTCAGATTAATACAAGAAAAGAATCTGAAGAAAAATCTCAAATTCATCCATTCTATCTCATTGCTGTCTAGGAAAAAACAGATGATCTTTTGTGATTTATCTTTCCTACGGGAACTGACAAGCATGTTATGTGCATTGTACAAAATTTAAACAATTACATTTTAAACAAATCAGTCATGCCAATGATGCACACTGCTTACCCTTGGAAACACTGCTGTATGGGTACCGCAAACCCCAGTGGGATGATGTATAGCTATAATATTTAATTTACCCTGGGAACGATGGCATAATATATAACTCCACACATTCCTAAGTGTCATCGGAAAGGGAAATGGCAGAAAGGATGGAATAAATGGCAGCCGCAGTGCAGCCGTGTCAAATTGATGTGTGGCAGAAAATGGCATCAGATACAAATTGCTGGGCAAAAATTTCATGGACCAAACGAGCTATTCAACATCAGTGGCCCTCTCTCACGCCAACGGAGAGGGATTAAGACTCAGATCTTACAAAGATATTCATCTCATCGTGTCTAATGATGCTTTCAAATCATCACACTGTGAGGATCAAAGTGCCAGGCATCAACAGAGAATTTGTCTTGCACATATTATTTATGTATGTTCAGGTTAAGCTGTCTGCTTTGTTGTGTATTACTGGTCCTTAATGCAAGTAAACATTACTGAAAGCTACAACAAACTGGAATTATAAATGAATATGTTTTAAATAGCACAACAAACAACTGTAAAGCCCTATCCACTCCTACTGGGAAGCAACACACTTCTTCTCGCACTGTTGCCAGGGTCTAGAAGGGCAAATGTATGATAAAGTCAGTGCCAAGCTGATTCCAAATGCCAAAAGCTGAAGTAAATACATTGGCTCGTTCGGAGAAAAAAGCGAGACACCATAAGGCCAACAAATAAAAGATCTTATCCTGTTTAATCCAAGAGGTTTGCATTAATGATTCCCATTCCTGTTCTTTTCCCAGCTGTGCAATATCCTGTGCTGATCTCCTTCAAATCCGTCTTAAGAGCCCCCTCAGACGGCTCACAATTTCCAGCACAATCAAAATGTGGAACTCGAGTGGATGCTTTTCTTGTCTTCTTAGTACTGGCTGAAAGGCCTTGTCATTCTTGAGTCATCAGTGACCGGCATCTTGGTTAACGCGTGTCAGAGTCGCTGTGCGAAGAGTTGATTCCAGCTTCAGCAGATTTGTATGAAACATCAGGCCTGATCTACATCCATGGCTTTGTGTTGTCAATCTTTGTTACATCACACAATGAATTAATCTTCATTTGAAGATCCAAATTTCTAGACCCTGGCAACAGTGCGAGAAGAAGTTGTCAAAGAAGAAGGGTATCGATACTGAAATATCTGAAAAGATTCTAATACTCCTTTTCTGCAGTATCGATACACCGATATGCTGCACATTCTCGCTCTCTTCTCTCCGATGGCGATTGACCATTCACTCGTCTTATTCACTGCAGTTGAATAGTGTTGGATGTTAGGTCCTGAAGTTCGGAGCGGGTTTGCTGGTATTGCACATTATTTTACTCATTCCTGCAGGTTTCACGCTCACACCAAATTTGATTTATATAAGTGACGCTCTCATAAAGCTGCCTCTCAAACAGCTCACGAGTATCAAATTGAGCTCTTTTTTGTGGGTCATTACGCTTTAACGGTCAAATACACACAAAAAATGCCCGTCTTGGCGAGTATTTAGGTGAACACAGTAAGTTTTGGAACAGACGAAAGAAATCACATGTAAATGTATATTGGATCCATTCATAAGCTCTTAAAGGCACACTATGCAGTTTCCGTTATTCTCAAACAGCGACCCCTAGAGTCACTGTGGAGTACTTGTATTTAACATTACTGTCGTAAATACCACTCACGCAGAGCCGTGTCTTGCACTCTTCCGACCGCGCTTCCTTCGTTTTCTTCGTCGACTCTGCCGTGATTCACGTCTGAAATGCGTGCTAGTGTCTTCCATAGAGGCTGCTTCATATGTTGTTGATGTATGTGACGTTGTGCCGTAAAGCAAGTTGTGATTCTCGCGAGATTTGGCGGGGCGCCACCTCTCAAACTTGCATTGCTGGTTTTGCCATTTAATTTCTGTTGTATGTCTTACCTAAATACTACTGTTAGACCCACCTGAAAAACTTTAAGCCATGTTTACTTCATTTGTCCCTTTATTTTATTGTATTTATGTGTGCTACCATTTGCAATTTGTTTGTTTGTTCTTATTTTATTACTGGCAATTGACTTTAGTTCAAACTTTCAAATACAGCCTCCTTGTGCCGTGTAAGCAAGTGTAAGTGTAAGCTCAATTGCTACTTGTGTAAGCAATTGCAACAAAATTATCAAAACATTATGAAATAATAAAAATCTATATGGCAGTTGTCCCTATGGTATCAAATATCAAAATTTTCAAGGTATTGTATAAAAATGAGAAATTCCAGCATCATGACAATACTAGTGGAAAGGGCTTTACAATTGTTTGTTGTGCTATTTAAAACATTTCCATCTATAATTCCAGTTTGTTGTAGCTTTCAATGTTTACTTGCATCAAGAATCAGTAATAAACAGCAAAGCAGACAGTTTAACCTGAACATACATAAATAATATGTGCATGAAAAATTCCCTCTTGATGGCTGCCACTTTGATCCTCACAGTGATGATTTTAAATTCAAGAGGCCATTTTAGTCATGACGTTTATTTTTTACAAAGGAGCACCATGTTTTTTGGACATTACAGATAATCTCTAGGCAGCTGGTATAAACATCTGCAAATATTTTCAGATTGTAATGGCAAGCATGAAAGCATCATTTTAGATTTGCATTTATAAAATCTAACAGCTCACACCGAATCAATTCTGTCAATTCACCAGCTGTAGTACCCTGAATCTAAAAAGTTGATGTCAACCAGAAAAAGTCAACCAGTCAATAAATACTCATGGTACACCCGCAGTGGATCAATTTCAGGCACCCTAAGCACTGTAATAAAAAAAAAAGTTTCAGAGCGCTCTATTTAGACGAAGTCAGATCCCTGAAAACTGCATTTGAGCTTCAATGGAGGGGGTGGAACCGGCCACTAAAAAAACTATTAGTGGATGGTTAATGGTTATATTAATTCATTATTTTTAAAATGGCTACTTCTATCATCTCAGGATGGAAAATGGCTGATAATGAAAATAGTGAAGATGCAACACTCACTTTCAAGGAAGCACTCCATGCTCAGAGTGAAGTTGTCCACAGCAAATGCAATTCCTGCACTAGAGGAAATATCAGCACTGAACTGCAGGTAGAACCTAAAGTGTGACAGAGAAAAAGGGAGATAAATTAAGAGAGTGAAAACATATTTTAAGCCTAGACACACAGCAGAAAGTGGATAAAAAAAAAAGTGGTGATTGCGCTCTCTCGCTAATTTACCCTGTTTAGTAAATCTGGCCCTCAGACTTATCCCTAGTCTTCTGAAGCCATACAATATCTTTATGTGAAGACTGGAATATGCACTGACAATTTTATTTATGCTGGTTTACCACGCTGCAGGTTTAACGTCACATGTTATTGGTTCTCATATTTGGAAAACCGCACAATGGGCATTCTGTTAAACCTCTACTTTTGTGTACCAAGGAAGACAAATGTAGGTGTCATTCTTTAGCTAAGGTATATCTCCAAACCACCACAAATGTAATGTATATTTATGGCTACATTAGAACCCATCAGATTTTGAATAAATCCCTGAGAGGAGTGTTATCCCCTGCCCTAATTTCTCCCATGATAATAAATGTGTAAGAATTGTCTCTTTGGGTCATAGGGCATGAAGCTTTGCAGCTATGCCGTGAAGTGGTAGATAAATCTAAAAAAAATTAACTACGACAAGAAAAGGGGAAGGAGGCCAGGAATGAAATTTTAATCGCCCCCTGTGGACTGGAATTAGCGAGACCCTGGATAACAAGAGTGGAGGTTGGGGCGTGGGGAATTGTGGGGGTTTTGAGAGTGTTAGATGAGATTCCAATCAAACATGTAGAGATGTAACATCCTCCTATTTTCCTCGGCCCTCCTTACTCTTACAAGTCAAGAGCAGTTGCTAATTGGAGTGAAAGTGTGGATGAATGGTGAACCTCTTCATTGATTTTTTTCCCCTCTGTCAGGTTTTTTTCTTCTGGAGAGAGTGATAAGGTGAGCGCGGGATGTGCGGTGCTGTGCCGGGCCCATAGGCAGGGATGTGGCACCAGTGGGATTCATTAGGATATACGAGTGTGAAACCAAAGGTAAATGTCTACAGCTTGCTCAAAGGTAAGTGAAAACTTTTGCATATGTATCCGAAACTTTTTTTTTCCATTAATTCTCCTTAAGCAGAAGCATTCCAGTCATTGTTTACCTGATTATGCCGTTGTTAAGTTACAAATCATGTGCACACTCAGACCATGGAGGATATTCAGCATAAATTTGATGGTTGTAACTATAGACTTACAGGTCCACCAAACCGAAGAGTGGTAGGGTAATGAGCTTCCAATCTTTCCCCATATTAGCTTCGCTTGTTGAGTTCCAGAGACTCCGTTGGCCCTCGGATCCTGTGCTGTTCTCTATAATCCAGAGAGATAGCACTCCATTTGAAGATCCACACACCCAGAACTTGACCTGTAGAAAAGATCACAAAATCAGATTTGGTATAACACTTTATTTTGATCCAGTTAAGACATTTTCAACTACATGTCAACTAACTTTCATAGAGTATTAGTAGACTGTCTGCTTAATAGCTGATAACACTTTATTTTGATGCTCCTCAACACACATTCTACTGACTATAAGAAACTTTGCATCTACATGTCAAGTTTTTCTACTTACCCAAACCTAGCAGTCTACTAACAGTCTACGAATAGCCTAATACGAGTTAGTTGACATGTGGTTGCAAAGTTACTTACAGTTGGTACTCAACCAGAATAATGCTTTTACCGCTGCCGTTCCCGCGGCAATAATAATTATATTATTGCGTGAAATTTAAGCAAAGTAGGCTAAACGTTAACATTGTGAGCTATGCATGCCAAGGTTATTTTAATTTGTTAGTAGGCGTAGGTTTATGAACTGAAACATAACAGTGAAATAAATTAAACTATGATCGTAAAATTAAAACATTGTGAGGACTTGTTAACCGATGTTAGTCAGCAGCATTTGTGTTTTAGCATCAATTAAAAAATAGTCTTACAATAGGTTATTATGATTAGCATAATTGATAAATTGATAAATAATGAAAACATTTCAACATAAAACATTGCAATAGAGAAATGTCACATCAATGAGGCTTTGCGTAAGCATAAGACGGTAATTTCGAGAACGACTTTGAAATGCGTTTTATTTTTGCCACACCTGTAATAGGCATTCTGGTTGACTACAAACTGTATAGTTAGTAGAATGTCTAAAGTGGACCATCGAAATAAAGTGTAACCTAAGATTTAAGCATGATGATGCATTTGACGTCTTTTTTTTTCTTTTTTTTCACAGTTTCAAATTTGGCAGATATTTCATGAATGATCACGTATAATGTATTCTCAGCCTCAAACAGACAACTCACAGTCATTGTTTGATGCATATGGCACATAAAATGCAAAAAAAAAAATGGCTGAAAACAAGCAGTTTCAATATGTAAATTTGGTATATTACAGTAAGAGCCTTATTCACAAAGGATTTAATCAGAAGTTTTGCCAGGCATTTTTTGAATGGTACAATTAACGTTGCATTGATGTTTGTATATATTTGCTACTAAGAATTTTTTGCAGTAATTCATAAATTGATTAAGAAGGACCTTTGAAATGGGCACATATCCAGACGTGCAGTGCCTGGTATGCAGTGGTGAAGAAGAAAGTACAACAGATATTGGAAGTCTGCTGCATCCTTCACAACCTAGCACTCATATTTGCATGATTCATTTAGTGAACCAGGTGCAAAAACAATGCAGACAGCACATGCAAATTAATAAATGTATCAGGAGGTGCAAAACATTCTTAGTCAAATTTTGACAATTGGGCACTAAATACCCTTGACCAGAAGAACTGTATTCTTATATTTTGGTTTCAAAGCCATATTTGTTAAAGTAATATTTTGGATTTGAGCCCAGCACAGTGGCATAATATTGATTCCCACAAAAATGTATTTTGACTCGGTTACTTTAAGGCACTAACGATGTAAATGAATGAGGCCAGGACACCAAATGTACCTACAAGTATAATAATACCAGTAAATGTTGACCTTGTGGGGAAACTTTTTTGGTCTCCATGAGAAAACAAGCTTATAAATCATACAGAATTATCTTTTTTTTTCTGTGATCTGTATAAAATATATAGTTTGTAAAGTATAAAAACCATTACGTCTATGGAAAGTCCACATAAAACATGGAAACCCACAACGCTTTTCCATGTCAATCAGACGTGCTGAGTGGACGGTTCTTGGCCAGATTAAGCTGCAAAATTAACACAGTCTCACCCCAAAATGTCACGTACTGACGGGTCTTGACCAAACGGCAACATACGACGAAAAGGGTACCCCTAAAACGTCCATATGTGACGATTCGGGTTATGGGTAGGTTTAGGTATGCGTTAGGGTACCGCTAGGAAGCGCTGCTGGTGCGCTTATGTCTTCGTCTCATATGGACGTTTTAGGGGTACCCTTTTCGTCGTATGTTGCCGTTTGGTCAAGACCCGTCAGTACGTGACGTTTTGGGGTGAGACCGGGTTGGCAAAATGGACCAGACTTTATGCTGATGTCAAAAGTCTGGTCCCGTGAGACTGCATGTGACCTAGTGCAGATTGTGATGCTTATATCACATCTGCTCTGATTCATCCATTATGAAGGACCTTTATGTCAGAAGACTTACAGTGGCCTGTGAAAACAGCAGCTGTTGAAAGGAGCAAGGCTTCTCCTATTACAGAAGTCACACTGACACACTGAGAACAGTGGCTAGGGGGGAGAGATCACAGTCGTAATCTATAGTCCTGGTTCGTGTCTGGATTTAGTCCAATATGCTGTCATGGCCCGCTGTGCCTCCACACCGCTCTGGGCTCTGTTCATACAAGAGTGAGCGCTCACCTCACATCTATCTAAAGCTGTCAGTCAGACTTCTCATAAAGCCCAAACCAACACCTACCTCTCCACCTGTATTCCTATTTATCTACACCCCATAATCTCCCTGACATTTTCTCTCTTTTTCTTACTTTCAAATTTGTATCGCACTGTTTCTCTCTCTTCTCCATCTCTGTCAGTCTGCACCCCTCCGTTCCCTCTGAAACTCACTGTTTGAGTGTTTTTTTTCTTCTTCAGGAAGTCTTTTTGCACAACTGAATTCACCTTTCCCAGCATGCTCGTCTGTGAGCCACAGACTGATGGGGTCAAGGTCTATGAATTCTGAATTGAATACGGAGACAGTCTTTCAAAAGCTTTGCACCTAGGCGAGAGCCAGACATTTTTTTCCATTTTTCAAAACGGACATTAACATTTCACATTTGGTTGCCAAATTTCCATGTGATTACATTCAAATGACATTGAAATGCGGGTACAACAATAACCTCCTGACGCTGGGCTACATTCTGTCTATAGCGATTACAAAAGCAACCCATTAAAGGTATTGTGCAACCTAAAAATGTCATCTATAGCCTTGAACATTGAAAACTTACCAGCTCAAACCAAATCAACGCTGTGAACAATTTTATTATGGCTCATCATGCTAACAATAACCCAAACCCAAAAAGACTACAATGTAGGACATCTATGTGAAACTGAATTATTTGAGAAAATAATAATGAATTAAACTATTACTAGTGTTGTAGTCAAGACCAACTAAACCGAGACCAAGTCAAGACCAAGACCAGTGTGTGTTGAGACCAAGACAAGACCAGGATTCTTTTTTTTTTAAAATAATACATTACATCTTGGTTTGTTTTTCACCAAATTTTATTGTATACCACCAGATCACTTTGAATATACCACACAGGTCGCATGGGATCATTCTGTTATACTTTTGCGTCCTTTTATGAAGAAGGGCATACGGCATTACAACAACACCAGGGTGGGTAAATGATGACTTAATTTTTATTTAAGGGTGAACTATCCATTTAATATTCTTCTCACATAGTATACATGACAATTTACTGCATAGCTGCATTTATATTTTAGGAACAGGATATCAGGACACAGGGATATCATCATAATGTATTTGAGGGTACTTGGAGGGTTTGAAACACCTGTTTTAATGCAAAAGCACTGAAATAGAATATTTTCTCCCACTTCACATATAGTACATACACTGCTGCATATGAAGAAACAGCATGAGTAGTATTTTATTTTCATTACATACTATACTGTCTCTTTTCATTTAAGCCCAAAGTATATTTTGGCCGTCCGCCTGCCGCCAGACAGTGTGAGTACAAACAAGCTTAAAAACACAAATCTTTTTGCGCTCAAGGCCAAAGTAGTGTACTTTGAAAGGCTCGAGTACTCAACTGTGTGAGATGGAGCAGAACGTGGAAAATGAAGTGTACCCAGGCCTTTATCTGTAGCCATTACCTCCTGATGGGTTATCCGAACTTCTATACAACCCGAATCAGTATTCAGAGCACTTCTGTAGGTGTAGCACTGATCGATGCATGCATAGACTAGAATGCATTTGCAAATAAGACTCGATGGAAACCGTTCAGAACTTCATTTCCTCAGAGATCCAGAGACCCATTGCACAGAGATACCGTTGCATTATGGTTACTTGTGGAATGCAGAAACAGTTCTTACCATGCACGGGGCGTTCCGCAGGGGGTAGAAGAAAAGCGGGCTTCGCACCTGCGCTGATCCTCGCTGACCTTTGGGCTGACTGTCGATGGCCAGCAAGGCCCCTGCCATACAGAGTGATGAAAGACATGAAACAAACCACCCAGAGGAATAATGAAAGATGAACGACCGACTATAACCAGTCAAAAGCTTATTGTCAATCTTTAATAAAGATGATTCATTAACCATGTCTGCTTAAATTATTTCGCTTTGTTTTAAATGTTTAACTGTTAGTAGTCAACCCTGTGCTTTCAAGTCTTTTTGTTGATTAGACTTCAACTTAAGACGTTTAGGCAGAGCACCTGGTGATGGACAGCTGCTTCTGAGGCCTTGGGGAATGGACGGATGGGCCCTCCATTGCGGACCCCTTCCTGGAACCAGCTGCCAGCTGCAATCCTCTCTCCCGAACGAGCAATAGCTGCCGTTGAGGAACTGACCTGGTTGAGTGAGAGAAGACAACTAGACATTATGAGAATACTGATAGACCTGAGAAAAAGAAAAGAAAAAGATAAAGGTAACACTTTATTTTGATAGGCCACTTTAGACATTCTACTAACTATAAGTAACTTTGTCAACTAACTACATGTCAACTAACTCTCATTAGAGTATTAATAGACTGTCTGCTTAATATCTGCTAAACATTTATTTTGATGCTCCCTAACAGATATTCTAGTCTAAAGTGGACTATCGAAATAAAGTGGAACCAAGATAAATATGGGCTAACAATCTTATCCCTCAGCGTAAGAGCTTAGACGCTTTGATGAGAAATAGTCTTTGACCATTTTTAAATGTCTGAAGAGGCATAAGAGGACAGCGGAGAGTGTTTCTGAGTGCAGATGAGGATATTGTTTTGAGGTAAAGAGTGGGGAAGAAAGAGTGTAGGCTGGGTAAACAATATAGATTTCTCGATTTTAATCGATTCTCATTTTTACGAACCGATATCGATTCTTAAATCCCAAGAATCGATTAGGCTAGTCATCCTGTTTTCAGTTGATGAATGAATGGAACATTGTAGCGCGCATCCCATCCAATAAATCTGAATAATCTTTGTACTTTGTTAGGCTGCTATTGATATGATACAAAGTCTCAGATTTCAAATTACGTCCATTTTCTTACGAATTTCAAAAACATAAATACCGTTTTGGCGCTGTGGCGTGAGATCGCTCTGGCGCAGCTCAAGAGAAGAAGCAGCGAAGATCTTCTCTTCCGCCTTAATAATACCAGTTACAGTGCGAAATAAGCATGAATGAGCATCAGAAAGTGTGTTAAAAGATAGAGTACAACTTATCGAAATCCGTATCATGTCACATGGAATCGCTCAATCAGTGTTTCAACCGTGGAAAGACGTCAGTAAAACAGGTTGTAAACAATGTCATGTAACGTCACATTTACCTCAGAAAAACATATCCAGCGACCATAAACTCGTTAGTCAGCCAGAAAAAGAGGAGAGAGGAGCATTTCGCTAAATGTATGCACCATATTGCATATTCATTATAATTTTTTAATGTTCTTCAATATTTAATGCATGTTTGAATAAATCTGGCAAGTTTTTATGACAGCCGCCATTTAAATGTTTACATTTCATATAACTTTATTATTATAAAAATAAATAAAAGTGTACATTTTTACATTCAATATTACAGTAGGCAAATGAAGCTTAGTAGGCTACAACTGACTCCCATAGTTTACAGCATTGGTTAAGAGATTTGTTTTCCTTGAGAAAATTTGCCATGTATTGTACCTGATATCCAAAATAATCAATATTGAATCGAATCGGAATCGAAATCGAATTGAATTGCAAGCTTGTGAATTGTGTCAGAAGACTTAGTGAATTGTGAAATTTGTGTCAATACCCAGCCCTAGTAGGAAGGCCATATTAGAAGCCATTCCATCAACAGACGATTCATTCAAGCCTGTGAAGGGCTGCAGGGATGTGTCTGACCTTCATTAAGAAACAGGGGGGAAGAAAGACGGTTGTCTTCCAGCGATCGACTGCATTGCAGAGGATGAATTGCCCGATGGCATGTAACTTACAAGCTTTGCTCCAGGTGTTCATACAATCCAGAGTTAGGCATTTAAAAGGATGGATGCATTCATGGGCACGGAGTGATTATGGGAAATGTCTGGTTAATAAATAAAGAAGTTAATTAAATAAAGAAAACAGAATGATCTTTTTTCCTTGTTTTAAGAGAAAAATAACTGACAGACCCATGCTTTTCCCTGAAACAACCTTGTCTGAACCTCTTTTTTTAAGACCTTGTGTGTCTATATCAATATTTTATTTTAAAAATAATCGAAAGATGATATTTTTAAGATGAGATTTTAAATTGCGTGCCAATTCGCCTACATATACTATGTCCTAAAAGTATGTACTGTTTTTGTGAAGAAAAAGTACATATTTTTGAGTGTGTATCAGAAGAGTAGGCAAGTTATTAGGGCATACTACTTCATCATAATTGCGTCTTTAACAGATAGCTTTGTTACGTGCACTGATCTTAAATCTTTTGGTCTTCCAATTTGAGTGATTGTTTGATTGATTGATGAATAAACGAGTAAATTAATAAATGAGTTGTATTTAAATACATAAATCAATTATCGTTTTTCCCCAGCATGTTATGTGTGGTGCTCTGTAATAAAAAAAAAAATATATATATATATTAAACCTTAAAACAAGAACAAGGATGATGTTAAGATGTTAAATCTTAAACAAAACACTTATCAAGAAAAATGATATATGCAGCTATTGTTATTATTTTGATTTTAGGTTGAGATATGACCCTGATGTTATTGATACTGATCTTACTTTGTGAGATCACTTTAAAAGTTTAGGACAACTGCAGTGTCCTGTGCAGATCTCTTCATCTGGTCTTCAGAAGTCGCTTTCATCTTAGCAACAAAGTTTATTAAAGATACAATACATTCTTGTTGTGCAAATTAAATTTGCTGAACGGGTTTTGAAAAAGACCGATTAGCAGGTTGCTAATCAATATTAATATCTGTGGTGGCATATCGAACATAATCAGTGACATTTAGCTTTGTTCTAACAATAAACAACACTCAGAGTCTTGTTCAATCTCAAAATGTTGGCTTTCTTTTTCGTCCAGAAGCACTGTAGGTGGACCCACAGAAATATGATTACAGCTTCTGCACAGTATTGATCTAAGAGGTGTGAGGTAGGATCAGCTAATCATCCGCTGAGGGGAGATGATACAGCCCTGATCTCACTCCCATTAACCAGGAGAGAGTAAACACATCGACCAGCGTGACCACACTCGTGAGGATTAGCATGGAGAGCAATAACAGGGAAAGATGACAACGAAAATGTACGATTTGAATGACACAGGATGAGATCGCAGCTCTCCGTTTTCTGTCGAAAAGCTTCTGGCAATATCTGTGCTGCGCTTGCGAGTCATTAATGACTGCATCATGCTAGACAGGATCAGGACAGCGTGAGCAGTTGATCTTGGAGGAAAGAGGAGTTCACTGACTGCAGAAATGAAGCAGCAGGGAATGATAGGTAAAGGTGGGGCCATCAGACAGAGCAATTCAGAAAATTACAGAGGAAAATGGGCTAAATGTGGGAGATGTTTCATATGAACTGAAATTGCTCAGTGGTAAAGTGTTTAAAAGTACAATGTTGCTCTGATGTTGTGACTGAAATATGCTGTCAAAACTCCCAATTCAGAGAAAACAATGGACATATCCACTAAAGCAGCAAGCACAAGTACGTATGTTCACCTCATCCCACTAATTTACATGTATTTTCAGTACCAGTTTCACTCTGCTACTGTTATTAGGCCTGACAGCAGAGTAAATGACATGTTATACAATTTGCATTTATAATATTTGCAATACCCTTACAAAAAGTACCGTGGCAGTAACATGGTGCACGAATCAGGTCGTAATACCATAGTATTGAATGACTGCCATATTTATATACTGTATATATTCATTCTACAGGGCTGTTGAATGCTTGAATCTAATTGGTTGACGGACATTCTAAGATGTGCAATTATTTTCAGGGAAACGCACGGCTAAAGTAGTAACAGTAGCATTACAGTTCCATATCACTTCACCAAATGATTTCAGTTATTTCATAGGTCCTTACATATGGAAGCCTGTTTCTGCCACTGAATAAAAACAATAAAAAAATTAAACCCACTGAATACGTTTTTTTTCTGACACAAAACTTTTTTTCTCGCAATTGCATGATATAAACTTGGAATTGCAAGCTATAAAGTCATAATTGTGAGATATAAACTTGCAATTCTTAGAATTTATTATTTATTTTTTTTTATGTCAGAATTGGACTTTATAACTAACAATTGCGAGTACATGAAAAAAAAGAGTCAGAATTGCGAGATATAAACTCGAAATTGAGAGGAAAAAAAGTCAGAATTGCAAGTTTATATCACACAATACTGACATTGTAACTCGCAATTGTGAAAGAGTCAGATTTGTGAGATAATAAATCGCATTTATCTTATAAATTGTTTTATTCCATGGCGGAAACAAGTGTTCATGCTTTCAGCCATTATTTCAAACTATGCATAAATATAGTTTATTAGCGTAAGACAGTATACCATTTTTTTTTCTTTTTGAGAAAGAGTGTGTCTGGGATGACACTGGTCATTGAAGCAGAACAACTCCTACAATGTCCAATAAACACAACTTCTGTTATATAATGGGCTCTCATTAAAGAGTGACTGCTGGCCTCCTGAGCCCCCGTCTGCTGTCTCGTCCTCCAAATGGACGGCACTAATACTCACGGCAATGTTCTCCCTCATCGTCCCCTTGTGGACAGTCAGGGCTGAAGTCACACAGCTGGCTCACGCTGATCTGGCGACCCCCTCTGCAGTGATAGCGGCCCCGGAGAGTGACGTTTTGAGAGGTTCCTGAGAGGAGAAAGACAAGAGACGCCAATTACAGAGACGGCTGTCACGAAGGAACCAAGGATTAAATCCCTCAAGGGCACAATGGTGATAAAGCAGAATTTCAATCCCAGTAACTCTCTGATACCAGGGTCACCCCTGCTTAAGATGTATTTGCACAAGCAGCGCCGATCATTACCATTAGCCCACTTTTACCCCATTTTTCTCCTATATCTTCTTTTACAACCAGACATTAGGTGTAACAGGTTACTCCGGAGAGGTTTACTTTATGTCTTTCCGATTGACTTTCCCACCAAGAAAGTAAATCAGAGAGTTACATTAAAAGCTTCTGTGCAAACAAACACAAAGACATCAAGTAAATTCAGCACTTTGTGAAACTAAATGAGGCAGAAAGAAGACATAAAAGAGGCAACGGCTCTCAGCAGTCTCTTGTTTTATGACTTCAACGACAGGAAAGGATACTGACAAAGGCTATCAACAAATGAAAACACAAAGAGCTCTTTCCTGCCCACTAAAGATACAATAGACACTCTAAAAAATGTGTTAATGTAATGAGACCTCAAGCACAGCTCTGAAGAGATGTCTCCGATAACATTTTAATATGAACATATACAACTCCTGCCCTGTTTTGTGGGACGAGATATGGATCATTTTACTATGGCGCCATATGTATTTTTTTTCTTTTTGCATATGGAGCGCGAGCTTAACACGCTTTAGAATATGTAGGACGGAACAATGGCCCAGATAAGTAGCATGTGGCGAATGGATTTATGTGAGTTGAGTCTGATAGCATCACAGCGAACACAACGAGATGTAACTGGGGTTTGCATATCTATGCAAATGGTAGGCAGTCGCAGAGCTGTACAAACGGACCGCGCTCACCAGGGGTTCATCAGACTGCTGACAATGATAAAGAGAGTGATTGTACAGAAAAGAAAAAAAATATGCTCACTGATGTGATTCGCTTACTTCCTTCTTTAAAAACATGGGGGGAGATGTGATTTTATCACTGGCAGCTACAGAGGCATAACACACCCTTGATCTGAGTGGTGACAGATTGTGTTGGGAAGACACATGACAAAAGATGTTTATCTGAGATGATAATGCTTCAGCGACTTGAAATCAAGATTTGGTGTAGGTCTTTCTAATATTTTAGCAGTCGACACCAATAGAATTTGTTGTTCCAAACCTGAATGAATTTCTTTCTTCTGTTGAACACAAAATAAGATATTTTGAAGAATGCTGGTAACCAGACAGATGACGGTAGGAAAACTAGGGGGAAAAAATACCATGGTAACTGTCTGGTTACCAACATTTTTTTTTTTTTTATATATTAGTTTTAGTTCAACAGAAGAAAGAAACTCATACAGGTTTGGAATAACATGAGGGTGAGTTGATGATGACATCATTTTCATTTTTGGGTGAACTGTCCCTTTTGTTGCAATGACTTCTATTTTTAAGAAACCAGTGACTCAAACCATGAATTAGCATTTCTAAGGACCAATCACATACTTCAGAGGGTAAATATGTGATGGTGAATGTTAAAATGATGATGAAATTTGATGAAGTCTTGCTGTTACATCAATGCTTGGTGCAGATGTTGGGAGGTACATGAATCCTGCTTTTATTTCTTGCTGGACAAAAGCTATATCGAGTGTGATAATGACCACAGTCGTTTACTCTTAATCATGACCCAGTCCTCATTAAATATTTCTGAACTTGAGGAGTTGATTCCATCGATTGATACTACTGAAGTAGACAACTAACACAATCCTGGTCCCTGAGTCTGTAAAGGTTGAAAATGATTGCTCTGTATGGATTTTGACACCACAGCAAAAACAAAACAACAGCAAAAATAGTATTTAAAATATGGCTAAATTACTGCCAAATGTAGGCTACTTAAAAGCATTTCTGGTAAACTAAATTATACTTTAATGCCATTTCTACTGAAACTCGCATGTCATAAATTAAATATATATTTGTAATTACGCATTTGTAATGATAAAGTTGCAATTTAGAATATTTACAATATAATATCATTATATAACACACTATAGTTATACAATTATGATAAAGTATTTTAAAAGTTATTTAAAATAAACTAAAAAGACTTTTTGATTTAAAACGTACAATTTAAAAAATAACATTATAATGCATTTTTTAAAAGAGTACTTAAGTGTGTTTTGAAACAGTAATTAAAGTGTATTCTCTTAAGTGGCCTTTTATTTCATTTATACTATCTACTGTTATTTTATAAACATGCATTTAGTTTGGAATACAGTAAAAGTTAACTTTCAATGCAATGTATATAATACAGACAAATTATTTTTCACAAAGAAATAAAATACATATTAAATTCAGGGAACCAAAGGTAAGATTTTAATAACTGTTCAAACACTTATTGGGGGGATGCACATGTACCAACTTGTCTGTGGTAGTTGTAACCTGAGCTGCAACAATCACAATTTCTGGTAAAAGAGATGCTGAGTGAACATTGTGCTTTTATGAGAATTCGTTTTTTTTGTTCATTTACTCTCTTTCACTCTCGGCCAGGAATGGATTATTTTTTTTTATAACCCATCTGACTCGTTTTCATTTATCTCCTGGTATTGTGTCAAATTGTGACTTGCAACTGCAGCCACATTTACATGCGTTGAGCGAGAACCATCAGTTCATGTAATTGGCATAGTAATTAATAGCCCTGCTTCACATCTCAGCATGGGACCCTGGGAAAAGAAAAAAGAGAAGAAACAAAAGTCGAGGAGGTGTTAATACACCAATCTGCTCTGATGCAGCTCGGCTTTGTGATGAAAGAACAAAGATGTGATGGATATGCCGGACTAGCGTCGGTGTGCGAGTGCTAAAATGATTTAATGATTGTACGGCCGACATTTGACAGCCAGCCGTAACAGTGAGTCATACCACTGGCGGGACAACATTCATATCAGTGAGCTGAAAGCTAAGCTAAGATAAAAGATGCTCAATCTGTCACTGCACATGGGGAAAAAGCTTAATGACCATCATGGAGGTTCACAGGCTCTGCGGGACGAATACTAACCCTTGTAAACACTGCATGGAGGATGTGCTGTCACCAAAAATCAGGCTCTGAAATATTGTTTCCGGTACAAAGATCCTTCAAGGTCAAGTCACACATTTCAAGCATGCATTATGATTGATAAAATGGTTGTTTTCGTAATCATGCATAAAAATTGCTGCAAGTCCTGCATCGAATGAAAGCTGAAGATTGACATTTTTCATTAAAAATATGTTCATGTTTGTGAAAAACTATTTAAAAAATATGATTGATATATTTTTTAATTAATTTAATGTGATTTAATGATATTTTTAAAAGTATTTGTTAACAGCAAATAGAGTCAAATGAGCTCAGAGCTCCAGTTGTATTCAAAGAGGAACTATTTGAAGTCATTTTTATATTCTCTCTCAAACAACAAGAATGATTACCAACAGAATGAGAATATAATGACCCCTTCAGAAACACATTGCCTATGAAGGTCACAGCAAGACGGTTGGAAACTCGGTTTCAGACTCCATTTCCTCCATCTTTGTTGTGTAGCAAGAAGTAGGCCACACAGCATGCTAAGTTCATGCATTTTTAAAAATGCCTCACATTTCTCAACATAAAAAAAAATAAATAAAAAAATATTGAAATAAGCAACAAGAGGCCTATTTCACATCTGTATCACAACCTATACATTTCTGAAGGGTTAGCAGCTAGCTAGCTAATGTTTAAATAGTTTGTTTTGTGCTTCAAAGCAGGTAAATTAAGCACTAGCCACTGAAATGTATTATTAATTAAAGGCTTTCTTTGGAGCCACTTTGGCCTTGATTAAATATTAAAGTTTATCATCATTCAACAAAGACAGCAAAAGTGATGTGAAGGTGAATGGGCCATATGGTAAACATATTGGATGTGAAAGGTACAGGTCTGTGTATGTTTGTTATAACATAAGATCACAGCCTGTGTTGCATACAGATACGACTAAGCTAGTCTGAAATGCGTTCTCTCAAAACAGGATTACAGTGAGTACTCTGACTCATATATGATGCTCTGTGCTTTTCTCAATAGCATTAAGCACAAAAATCTGCCTAATGGGACCAGACAAAAGAAGCAAATTAAGAGTATCTTCAAGATCATTGCACATTGCTGATGTCCTTACATTGCTGAAAGATGTTCATAATACAAAACTGCAAAGTGTTATATGCTTGCTGGTTGGAGCCTGCTCTTATAAAATAAGTAGATAATAAAACTGACAGATAGACTAGACAGATAATGGTAATACACAGACCCGGCTTAAAAGGTGAAGTGATGTGAACCCATGTATAACCCAAACTCAGAATTTGTATGAAAAGGACATTGACCTGTTTGTTATACTGATAATCTCATTATCTAATTTTGTATTCATACCTGCATTGTACTATCCTTTCCATCACATATCTGTTCTTTCATTCCTTCCTCTGACCTTTTAATTCTGTCCGTATCTTTCAACAGCAATTTCCCCTTCCTTGTTTTGAGCCTTATTGGATCATTCCTGTTTTAAAAGACATTTTTTACCATGTCCCCAGGAGCTATACACTGATGTTGTACAATTCAGATATTGCAATTAATTGTATTAATATACTGTATATATTTCAGGTGTTTCCTTTTTGTTTTTCCTAATATGGTTTTAATTAGTAATCAATATGTGCGTATGTGTGTATACACTGAAACATTTTCCCCTGTGTGTGTTTGCGTGTAAATGTATGCATGTATGCATTTATTTTTTTCATTTAAAAAAAATAAATAAAAAAGCATGTTCAATCATACATATCCATTAATGGTTCTTGAATATGTAAATAGTTCTTCCGATAGATGGAACACCATATTAAAATACAGTAACAGTGTTTGTGTGCCACTGAAAATATATTTTAGTCGAGTTGAGGGCATACTTGCATTCTACATTGAATGTGATGAGAGAATAACAGGCCTTCATAGAATTAAAAAAAGAAGAAGAAGAAAAACAAATAAAAAGTACAACTTTCCTATGGTTCCCTTTCAGTTCGGTCACGTTTGATATAGTCAGACGTACCGTACTGATTGAGATCACGCTTAGGGAGCCTGTCATCCTCAAGTATTGATAAAACGAGCCAAAGCACATTGTATCTCGCGCTCCGCCCCGTAACGTGGGTATAAATACGGAAGCGGATCCACACACCATTTGTCTTTCGTTTCGGAGCCGACCGGTCTTCATGACGATGTCTCTGAACAGTGTTGATTCTTTCAATGATCGAGTGTGTCGCTGCTTCTTCTGGAGGGCTCCCCTGGTGCTGGTGGTTCTACAGCACAAGTGCAGCGGTGATCGCGAGCTTCTGAGCTCTCAACTGCTGTTTCAACAGCATTCTCTTTGTGTTTGTTTGTTTGTTTGTTTGTTTGACGGCTGGTTAGAGAGCTTCGAAGTGAGTGCTTCACTGGTACAGGCTGCACCATCAGTGTTGCTGCGTGTGCTCCGGCACTGTTGAGAGTCCCATTTCCTGAAAGAGCAACACGGGTGTATCTGCGTCTTCTTCAAGATGTCATTCCGCCCGTGCGTTTCTGGATGCGGTCGTTCCCTGTCCCCAGCAGACGGTCACAATAGTTGCATCACGTGTTTGGGCATTCAGCACATTGAAGCAGCTTTTGTGGATGGTTCATGTTCTCATTGCGGGAACATGACTATCTCTGTGTTGAGATCGAGACTCGCTTTCATCCGTTAAGGTGGAGTCCCCATTCCCATGCCCCGCTCTAGCGCCCCTTCTGGCCCACCCCAGAAGAGAACGACTGTGTGGGATGGGTGACCTGAGGATCACAGTGAGGGCTTCCCCACCCGGTAACCAGTCCCCGTGGTCCCCTCACTCCTCTGTCACACCGCAGCCGTTGGAGCTCCCTACTGGACGTGCTGGTCTCTCTGTAGTTGACCGACCAGCCGTTTCATTCGGGACCCCTCCTGAGGACAGAATGTCGATCGCTGCATTGGAAGGGAAGCTGGACTCTGGAGATGACGACTCGGCTGCGCTAACTCCTTCTGGGAGTAAATCTAATGAATTTGTCTGTATTACATCTAATTTAGCAAACTGCAAGTCATCACTTCTGGTCATATCAAAAGTACCAAAAGTTTGGGAAAAGCATGCTCTTCTTATCCTGCAAATTGGTTTATTAACACCACCTTTAATTCACTTCAAGTATTAAAAATCATATTACCTTCATTAATTAAAGTAGCCCAAGGGGAATTTCGAGCTCAAGTCTTATGCCTGAGCCCTTCATCATAGACAGCAATCCAATCTGTTTACCTTTATCTCACTGAATTATATTAAATGATTATATGAAAATGTGAAGCTCGCTTTCAGTTTCAAGAATTCTTGGTCCCTATCAAATAGTAAATGATCAGCCCTGACCATGAGATTTCCACACAGGCCTCTAGGAATGGATTGAGAATTTTAGAAGCACACCCTGTGTTAGTTAGGGCCGTCCAAGCCAATGTGTCTGATCTGCAAGGAGAGCCGGTAAAGTTAATGCCCTTGAATTACATCCTACTCTCCCTTAGGACAACAGACAAATTGGGGGGGGGGCATCCATTTAGGAGCTCAACGAACTGTTCAGCCCCATGCTTGATTGGCCGAGGAAGGGCCTTGCCATCATTTGTCTTTGTCAGATTATTCCACAGAGCCCGAGGGGCAAAAGCATGCAATGAAATAACTGGTTCAATTTCTTTGTCTGTTTTTGGGACGGTTTGGGGCTGTTGTATTAGAGCAGGAGACACATCAAATGGGACAAGCCAGTGAGGAAAACAAAGTGAGCTGATACACCAAAGCTCTTATTGGTAAAAGGTGTTATGTGTTCCTGTAAGACAATATAAAAGCCAGAGCATGTATGTTAGAACAGTGACCCCTTGCTCACTGTGTAACTACTTGTGTTCTGACTTCTACGTGTTTGCAACTGTGTAGTTCCTAAGGCCAGAAACTATACTATATTCCAGGGTTTCCCAACCCTGTTCTATACCCATTTCCTAACTCTTCCTAATCAAACACACCTGAAACAAATCATCTGCTCATTAACGGAGATTCTAAGACCTGAAATGGATGGGTCAGATAAATGAGACATCCAGGAACAAGGTTACCCTATGGAAGCATGTGAATGCAGATTATTGGCCAATGCATTACAAGCTTGATATCACGTTATACATCCCTAATGTGCATTCTTTATTCCCAGTTGCAATTAAAACATCAACTGTTCATTGAACCAAATTATTTACCAATTATTGTATTATTTGCAATTATTGTAGCTTTAAAGGTGCTCTAAGCGATGCCGGGAGTCGTAACATCTTGTTGACATTCGAATTGTTGTCAAACAAAACGGAGGCTAGCTAGACCCTCCCTCCTCCTCATCCCGTCTCCTCCCTCCTCCCCTCCCTTCCGGCATAAAGGAAAGTCAAAGTAGTCACTACAAACAAAGTTAAATTTTACTGATACTTCATTCAATGTGTAATGTCGCCAAGTTAGATAAATGCTTTTATATATTGCAGAACAGAATGCAGAAAAAGAGAAACATTATCTTAAAATCGTTTCGCAATCTGAGGTTACTATAGCTCCCATACAAGGACGCAATAATAGCAAGATAACGTTAGCTTTGCGTTTCCCAGTGAGCATAAACAACGGCGGCGTCGTAAACAAATTTAGTCAAAGTTGTCAATAGCCTATAAATGAACATTCAAATTCATAACAAACAGTGGATGAAAACATCATTCACACAAATTGTCGCCCTACTGTGAATTTGCTTGATCATTTACAATAGAGATTGATCGCTAGCTGCTAGAAACATACTGTATATGTTGTATTCACCAAAGTTAACGCTGACTGCATAGTTCTAGCTAATTACATCCTTGTGTTGGTTTGGCGAACATGAACGTCAGTTTATAAAGAAAGATGGATTTACCTGTTCTGCAAAAACAGAGCAACTGAATGTCGGATCAGAAGCCCTTCTGCCGGCGGAGTTCTCGCCACCTTTCGAAGGTTTTTTCCGATGTAAATTCGGTACTTCGCGCGTCCCTTAACCTTGTCCCTCTTCTTTGCAATTTGTTCATCGAAACGTCGTTTCTTTGGTCATGTGTCGGCCATAATTCAAACTTCCCTCTTCATGCTTCTCTCTCCTCCACACCCCCTTCATGTGTACGCGCACTAGCCCCCCAAACCCCACCCTCAAATACTTCTTGCCAGTGATTGGCTGGAACACTGTTTTGTTGTGTTTCGTGGTGCGGGTGAGCCCAGTTTGTTTTTGTTGCCGTTTGTGGAGCCTGTGGTGTCTAGAGAGACCGTGTTTTTTTACAGTGTGTTCAGGGTCAGGCAGCTAGTGGATAGTGAGGAGATGTTTGCTGTGTGTGACAAAAAATGTTTTGGCCTAAAAAACGCGTGACATCGCTTATAGCACCTTTAACTAACTTGCTCTGCAAAAGTCTCATCAAACTGTTGCTCTGCAGTGAGAGTAGTTACCTGAAAGGGAACATTTTGAATTCTGAGAATGCAAATCATTTTTAGACGAATTTTGAAAACTCAACAAACCAGGGCTGCATTTGGTCACTATGATCAACTTAGCTATCAATGCTTTTGAGAAACGCAGCCCACGTCAGTCTGATTAATGGACAAATAATTTAAGTTTTTGACACTGCTATCTCTCTAAGATATTCATTAAGTAACAATCTAAATCTCGGTCTGAACCTCACAGAATTTCCCAGAAACACACAGTCCTGGTCCTGGAGGGACAATGTCTTGCAGAGATTAGTTACAACATGACCCAACAATACACTTGCCTGGAAGCTTTAGTAATCCCGAAGACCTTGATTTGTTGTTTTAAGTGTGGTTAATTGGAGTAAAACTCAGAATAGTGGCCCTCCCGGAGCACGACTAGGCATACAATTTATTTAACTTATTTACTAATTTAGAGACATTAAAATGTCTACTCAAGAAAACATTATTGACTATGCAAACTTGTGAGTCTTCAAACAACTTTTACCTCAGAGGAAAATTTCAGTTCTAGTGTTTCACTAGGAAGCTGAAACTTTTTTTCCCCCTTTTACTATCAAAACTCTAAAGTTTATCAGAGGCGTGGTCTGGCAGGTATTGAATGTTGCATGACCACATATTTGTACGTTAAGTTTGGTAGCTTGTTTCTTTCTGTTACCATCTCTTTTAAAAAATAACTCCCTTTTGCAGACATCTCTTCTTTACTATAATATATGAATCATGACTCTGGACATCTGCAAAACTGCCATACATAGGTGTTTTTTTGGATGCATGACTGACAAACAATGTCGAACCCTGAGGCTATACATTCACAGGATATATAACGTCTCACATGACAGTCATGTTTTCAGACCTTGCAAGTATCCAAAAGGTCAGTGTCTTTATATCAAAGGATGTCCGAGAAAGATGGGAGGGAAGTCTGTCTGCTTCATGATGTCTTGGAGGTATAAAGGCCCTTTGATTCTATGGTGGCCCTGTTCCTTGATGTTTCCCTAGTGCTTGGCAAAGCTGGAAAGTCACATTACAGCTGCCTTTCAAAGATGATTGAGAAAGAGACTCCAGAGATTAAAGAAAAAGGGCTTGAAGAATCCAGAAATGGCTGGGAGAGTAGATCCATGATGCTCTCTTACAGTGTGGTGTTACTACTGTATATATGATACTGATTAGAAAACCTCATAGAAGGACAGTCAGATTCAACTTTAAATGAACTAGTTCACCAAAAAAGGACAATACTGTCATAATTTGCTCACCTTCATTCAAGGCAATTCTAGTGACTTTCTTTTTGACAAAAAAGAGAGAAATTTTGGAAAATGCACTTCCATGTAATTACAATGAAAGGGGACTGGAAATGTCAAGCTTCAAAAAGACTGCAAAAGTACCATAAAAATAGTTCATATGCCAGGTCTTCTGAATTCATAAAATAACTTTGAGAACCAGATTAGTCTAGGAAAGGTAGCATGGATTTTAACTGAGTAATCAAGTCAAGTTAAGTCAAGTTTATTTATATAGCGCTTTTCACAATACAGATTGTATCAAAACAGCTTCACAGTATTAAATTAAAATAATACATCAATGCTTGTTTCTAGTGGAAAATGTCCACGTTTGGTAATGCTGATCAATAGTATTGTTGATTGATTAATTAAATTAAATATCCCAAATATCCCCAACTGAGCAAGCCAAAGGCAACAGACTTAGAATCAATGATTTAAGGTTTGGTTTATCTCTCATTACAAATATATAGTATGGACCACTTTATTATTATTATTATTATTATTATTATTATTATTATTATTATGATTATCTGGAGAGTGACAAATTTGTTTGCTTGTAAAGTGGTTAGGATATTCTTTAAAAAAAAAAAAGTCATAAGGCGAACTGACATGAGGGTGAGATTTTTTCATTGTAGGCTGAACCGTCCCTACAGTTTGCAAAAAAAACATTGTCCTTTTGGTATAACCAAACATTTCCTTTTCTTTTCAAGTTATTTCACAAGATGAAATGAAAGTCAGTGGAACATGTCAAGTGTGGTAACTTTAATAATTTTATGATGGTTTTGTCTTTCTATCACAGGAAATAAATGTAAGTGCCACCTACACAGCCTGACCTCACTCCTGGAAAAACATCAAAAACAGGTTCTCTGGAAGAGATCTCAAATGTATGTTAGATCAGTGACGATCTGCTCTGTCAATGGTAGACTTTCTAAAAATCGCTGTGGAGAACCTGGGGCTAAATAGGTTCAAAATAAATGCTGATTTTTGCAGATAATTTGTACTCTTTGAAATGAGAACAAAACATTTGAGTATTTCAGACATGAATGCCTACAGGGCAGGAACGGTGGGAGAGGATGAGGGCTGGTGTAGATGGGACAAGAACAGATACGAGTGGACTGAAAGGAATACATTTCCTAGATGTCTTAATTGACTGTAGGCTGGAGTTGATTTTTTTTTTTACATTTATATTTATAATATTAGTATTGGTATTTTTTTATTTTATCTTACTAAACAACATTATTTCGTTAACATACTAACAAATGGAACAAGAACGAAAGAAACAAATACACAAAAGGAATTCACTCTCTGCACACCCATTGGTAGTTGCCACATCGCATCACTTCTCATTTACATAAAGCTGAACTCTGTCTAAACTCTTTCACATTACCAACTCGCTGATGGGCCTCAGATTGCCAACTCTCATTGAAAATAAATGATTTCCAGTCACTTTGTCACAGCAAATTGCTGTGAGTGTGAATGGCCCTACGAGTCATGACTTGAATTACCAATTTAGCAACAATCTGTAGACCCCATGGCCTGTAGTTTGTTTGTAGAATTTTTTTGCAGGCTTTTCTTTCACTATTTATGCTCTGTACCTAAAGCAAAGCTCAGTCCAAGATCATCTGCTACTGTTGATTTATACAAACAATTGGGCCAGGCCAGTGGGTAAAACATTTATTACGGTGACATTTTAATGGCTGGTAAATGAAAGGAAAATATCACAAATACTTTCCTGGCTTTTAAAATTTGATTTGTGTACAACAATTGATCTTGTATTGGTCTAAGAGCCGAAACAGCAGCCATCCTGAAAATAAAATCATGTCCGCATGATACTGGGCTGCTGCAATGATATTTGACAGCAAGAGCATTGTGAGGTTATGTGGCTGGTGACGTTCTCAAGCTGAATTGTTTGTTCCACTTTGTTGAGTTATGGTGAAGATATCGCTTCTTATTAATTTTGGATGAACAGAAAAAAAAGTGCACAAATACCTCCATCACTTTAATGGAGCTCTTGGATGTCTTTGATTTAAGTCACTCATGTCACTTACGACCGGCTAACAGCAAGGGTCAGATTATTGTCCTTGTTGTGTATTATATGATGCAGTTCCTAATAAAGTTAAGTCAATTGGCCGTTTCTATTGATCTGATTTGTTAAAATGGTTGCACTTACACTTGGCCACATAAATGTGTCTCTGCAAAACTAACATAAATCTTCAATTCCTGCGCTAAATGCAAAATCAGTGGAGTTCATGTCAACTAAAGCAACAGATATGAGCTGCATTTCATTTATCATCAGCTAATTTCAAGATCAAAGATCACAATTAGAGAGAAAGTGGCATCAGCACTGGTAAGATAATTTATTCTCACTACTTTTAATGAAGATGATTGTGTTTTGAGTGTCATTTGCGACAGTTTCGGCTTTCTGAAGAGATACTCCGCTACTCATCTGCGGCGATGCGTATGCATTTCAGTAGCGATGTCATATCTGACTATAACATGTCATATAGCCTATAACAAGCTCTCACACGTTCACGTTTTAACATTTTGGGAGGAGTGAAATTTACATATGTGGTTTTATAAACCAGATGCATTCATATTTGTCCAATTTCATTTGGAATGTGCATGTATTTATGCCTAGTTTATTTTTTATAAATCCCGAAATTGCGTACGCACTACACACATTTCAATGCCTTTTGAAATACACACAATACACTTTTTAAAATTGTACTTAACTGTGTTAAGAAACATAGTCATGAAAGTGTGCTCTCTTTAAGTACACTACAAATGCACAATCAACACAATTAAACACACTTATTTTTCACAAGGGATATTCTGATGAAGTCTGCTCTGGTTTCTGACCTTCTTCATCATCAACAATTATCATAATTTTCATGACATCATCTGCATGAAATTTAACTATGCGTTTAATGGATCTTCTTAAAGGGGTGGTTGATTACTTTTCTAACTTTAGTTAGTGTGTAATGTTGCTGTTTGAGCATAAACAACATCTGCAAAGTTACGACACTCAAAGTTCAAAGCAAAGGGAGATATTTTCTTTGACAGAAATCGCTTTTTAACCCCCTGAGGTCGGCTATCGCGACCAAATCATAATCAAAATATGATTTATCAATGACTAGAAGATAGTTAAATCCACACCAGCAACATAAATTCATCAACTAACTTTTCAGAAATGTCCTGTTGCATTCTACATGTTGTCACTTCTTGAGTCTCTCCATCTTTGTCCGACTCCTGTTTGAACATAAAAGGCTAAACATTAAAAAAAAATTCAGTGTCTGTCTGTGTGAGGTAATTGGAACTGCTAACACACAAGCTCTTGAAGCTCCGCCATCTGTGCCGGGAGCAGCAGCTCATTTGCATTTAAAGGGACACACAAAAACGGCACGTTTTTGCTCACACTCAAAAAGTGACAATTTTAACACGCTATAAAAATATCTATGGGGTATTTAGAGCTAAAACTTTAGAAACACACTCTGGGGACATCAGAGACTTTTTTGCATCTTGTGATTTGATTTTCTTAATCAAATCAACATTGTCAAAGGCTTCTCTTGACTACCCGTCCCCTGAGAAAGTCCAAAGAAGCCTCCTTTGAGCCCTTGAGCACATGTCCCTCAGCACACGATAGTCTTACTAGAGAACCACTAAGCGTCATCCCCACTGGACTTTTCCTGGGATTCGCATTCTCACTGCTCACCCGCTCACAGCACAGCTCATTTCACTCACTCAGTCTCGTGGGCCTGAATGATTGATGGTTGGGGGAAAGACTTGGCGCACCTTCACGGTCCATCCCAGGCTGTAAAGCAGCAAGCATCACCATGTTAGACCCTGACAGCTGCACAGCTTAATGGGGAAGGATATAGACTGGGGAACAGGAGGCTACTGGTCCAAGCCCCTATGGGTTCCAGTTGCTATAATAAATGAATGAGTAGATACAGCCTGTTTTCTTGAATGGCTGATGACAAAATAAAAATAAAAGGGAATAAGAAGGAAAATGAGTTGTTTGGGCACATGTTCTCCCTATATACTCAGAAATCAATATTCATGCAGTCATCTTTTAGAATTTCATTTGCGTGGTTAATAGAGGGACCACATGTTGGCGAGATGATTGATAATGTAATAATAATAATAATTGAATAATCTGAGACGTTTGGCCACTATTTAAAGGATTAATTCAATAAAATGAAATAAACTACTAGTTATAATAATACTTGATATTTTAAGCAGTATCAAAAAACAGCATCAAACATACATCCACAACCCATTTAACTTCCGCAATCTGATGTCTGATCGAAGATACAAAAACAAAAAATGTGGGACAGAATCAGAAATTGGAAAATTATAATTATGTACCATTTTCAGGAATTGTTTCAATTTAATGACTCTAAAAATGTTGTGTGGTGTTCGTGACCATCAAGTAAAATGTATTCTTACACATATATATATATATATATATATATATATATATATATAGATGTGTGGCAGTACACATACTAATAGTATTAAATAAAGGTTTTAAAGTCCCCCTGTGGTGGAAATCAAGTTTTTATTGTTGTTTATATGTCTATGTGGTGTTTTTAATATGCTTTAGGTCAACACCATTGTCTTTGGTTCATTGCAGTTTTAAGGAGAAAATACTCAGCGTATCTTCTCTTTAAAACTGCAGTGAACCAAAGACAGTCTCAAAAACACGGTTTGAAATCGTTGGTGTTTCTGATGTCACAAACTACCTTGTAACCAATCAGATCAACATGTGACCGTCAACGAGTGGATCTCTGAGCTGGTGTGAGTGAGTGGAGGCGGGGCTAATTTGCATATTCATAGAACCGTGTATACTAAATGAGGCAAGGGTGTAGAGTTACATTCAAGCTATTTTAAGGCATGAAGAATTCTTCTCAAAAGAGGTCAGATTTATCTGATATTATACTTTGATTTGTTTGGTTATGTAACATGTGAGCAGGGATGAGGTAGAGAATCCAAATGCAAGCACAAAATGTATTAACAGAGAACATAAACTCAGATAATCCCAGTGGAGCAGGCTGAAGAACAATGACAGAAACACCACATACAGGAGCAACGACTGATACAAAAACAACTGAAGCACAGAGGTTTACATAGACAGGGTAACAAGGGGCTGATGAGGGACAGGTGTTTGTGATTTGATGTCATGGGAACTAATGAGGGTAACTATGGCGACAAACAAGGAACAAGGCAAAACAGGAACCAAACACAGGAAGTGAACAGAAACAATTGGAACTAAGAATACAATTCAACATAAAACTCCTTACAAAACACAAGATACAGAACAGGGATCGTGACAGGTTACTACTTCAGTGCTTATTAATATTTTAAAAACTTTTGTTTGCCAGAGTCATGTGATGTGACAAACAATCTTTTTTAAGTTATGTTAAAATATTTATTTGGTTACACTTCATTTTAAGGTGATGTACTTACATTGTACTTACTCAAATGAGTACTGAGTAATACTAATTAACTAAACATACTCTATAGAGTTACGGTTAGGGTCAGGGTTTTGTTTAGGGTTGGTTACTTGTAATTATGTATAATTTACTGTTATTACTATAGTAAGTACATGTATTAACTAATATATATATATATATATATATATATATATATATATATATATATATATGATCCATCAGTTATGACATGTTTTTACATTGCTTTAACTCATCCAAATACAGTAAGTTAAGCAATTTTCAACTTTTTTTATGTTATACAAGATTCACAATTTTTTAAAAGTCAGTTTAATGTCATTTAAGTTGAAATGACATAAACATCCAAGTTGACTGTACTTAAAAATTTAAGGCAGCAACTTTTTTTCACAGTGTCACTTTAAGATAAACTCTTACCATTTATTTCTCTTAGAAATATTAAAGACTATGCTAAACTACTTAAAGTTTTTATTTTAATTAGTTTTTTTTTCTATTCTTTATGATATTACGCTCATCAGAAGAGGTGTAATCATGTCATAATATATGAATAGCTTAATACGGGGCAATGTTGATTTCATGTTTACTTAAAAATGGTATCGCTGTCTTACTCTCAAGAATGTTAGCTTAATCAAATTTATATCAAACAGGGGTACGTGACCCGTAATCTTTGCAACCTTTAAACTAAATTAGTTATAATTTCGACCACTTCTCAGTGCATTTAAACTAGTTAATTATAAGCATCTTATATAAGTGATGGTAAAAAGGATCGACCCAGGGACTCTTTCTCTGAAGTCATATGACTCACAGCGAGAGACGATGGGAAATTGAACACCTTCACTTTGCACTCACAGTAAGGCACTGCAGTGGTCGTTCACTACTGTTCCGCAAGAAAAGGGGGAAAAAAGGAGAGGATAACTCAAATGGATATATAATATAAATGGACCTCATGAACCTCTGCAAAACTGGTCTCAGCCTGCTAGACACATTTTTATGATAGTGGTGTAATCAAAATCAGGTTTCGCTGGAGGGAACAAAAAGCAGCTGACTCAGACAGCAACAAACAGGGAGTGAGTTAACGTTTTATGATTGGATGATCTACACCTCCGCATTGTCTCGAGTCTGAGGTGATGGCAGCGCTCATTGTAGCTCTGCTGAGATAAGGTGACAGAGCTTTTGAAAGCAACTAGGTGCACCGTGAGCAGTGTGCATGCAACAAAAAATATCTATTTTCACTGCCATATCACGCACCTATTAATATGACTTGCTCATACCTTGAACAAACCAATAACTGCATTACATTTAGCCACATACTAGAACCCATTCAGGAGAGAAGCGCTAGTACTTTCTTTTTCTTTTTTTTCTTTGATCTGTTTATTTAATAGGGATAATGCACATTAATAAACAACTGTATAAAATACTAATGTGAACATGCCGGATTAATATAGCTAATTTACATCCATTTTGCAGGTATAGTGATAGATGCCCCCTTTTTTTTCTTTGTTTGGTAACACTTTAGAATAATGGTCGGTCATTAATAAGTAACTATGCAGGAAGTAATGAAGGACTTATGAGTAGTTCTACATTAACACCTTAGCTACTACTATTAACTAATATGGAAACAATATTAACTAATCAGTAAGTAATATCGATTTTAGGACTAAGATAGTTCCTTATTAGGTAATCAATAGTTACTTAATGAGATTGGCATCATTAAGAACTAATAAGTAATTATGACAACTTATAAAGAATTACTAATTAATTACTAATCACAACATTATCGTGTCTGAGACGATAGCAATTATCTTTTTTTACCTTCAACGTGGTCATAAAATTCATCACTAAGTGTTACCTAGTCACTCTTCAAGGACTACTTGTGATCTGGACCATTATTTTAAAGTGAAAAATATGTTTTTCACTTTAAAATAATGGTCCAGATCACTAGTAGTCCTTGAAGAGTGACTAGGTAACACCTGAGTAAATAGTGATGTATTTTATGACTATTTTCATAGTAAAAATGATGACTGATTATGTCTCAGACACACGATAATTGTTTGCTTGTTTCTTTATAAGTTAATACAGTAGTAGTAGCTGAAGTGTTAATGTAGAACTACTCATTAGTCCTTCATTACTTCCTGCATAGTTACTTATTAATGACGGACCATTATTCTAAAGTGTTACCTTTTTTTTTTTTTACATTTGATCCCCGGAGAAACTCTCTGCCTGTCCCTGTATACATTACACTGATTTTACACAAGTATCGGATCGGAACTCGGTATCGGCAGATACTCAATATTCGATGACTTGGATTGGAGGCAAAAAACTTGATCGGGACATCCCTAATTTTAAAGTGTTATGGGTTTATATTCCTTTTAATATTTGATGGGATCATTTCAGCTACTAAATACAATATTTACAAGTTATATTAAGTTTATTTTACATCGATGTTGATTGTCATGATCAAAAGCAAACCACACATATAATTAATGTTTAATTCTATATTTCTTTCTTTTTTTGATAATCAATCTGTAGGCTTATCTGTGAATGCATATATTGTACTCACTAAACCATTAAACTGATTATCTGACAGCAGCCCTGAAGCAGTCGTTATTTGTTAATTAAAAATACTAGTTTAACAGGGCAACGCTCAACACCACAACCACGCACAACACTTCAGTAACTAATTTGAATTCTTCATGCAAACAACCACCCACAACTTAGAGTTTTTACAACCACTCACACATAAAAATGTTTTTGTCTTATTTGTCTTCTGTTAATTCTAAATCATTTAGCAAAGCTTATATGCCAAAAATAGAGCAAAAAGGGTCACAGTTACAGCTCTTTTGATTACAGCAATTACTTCATTTCATTAAGGGAAATTTCAAGCCTTATCAACCACATCTCTCTTGCACACACGCACGTATACACACACACACACACACACACACACACACACACACACACACACTCTGGGGTGGCAGGTAATTCGAGCTCTAGTGGCAGGTGCTTCAGGAAGGCAAGCTACGCTGTAAAGCATGTCAATCTGCTAATATCTATTATGGCAAGCGAGGGTGGATTAGAGCTGGAGAGAGAGGGCATTTTGCAGCAAGAACAGAGGAACACAGCGTGCCTCAGGATGAGAACAGCCTGTCTAACGTAGTGACCCCCGGAGGGATTTGTTTGGGGGAAAAGAAGGGGAAAAAAAATCTGGGTTACCGAGCTACACAACCCTGAAACAATTAGAGATCTGTCTGCCTCTGAATTTGCATGACAAGCAGCGTTCTGTTCCCTGCGGTCAGACATGGGCAATTTCCCCGCCAGTTATTGAATCAGGAAGCACAGAGCAGAAAAAAAGAGAAAATTAAAACAGGGAGAAAGAGGAAAAATTCAAGTTGCTGCCGTTGATCTAAAAAGCATGAATGCTCTATAGTAAACGTTGTAGTTCAAATGAGGAAGTATAGCACGAGGCAGTTGCTCTCCTTATATAGGTTGAGTGTTAAAAAAAAATAATAATACATGCAATACGCTTGCACAAAGATTTGCAGTGAGGCAATCACATTGCTTCTGGGTACCAAACATGCATTACAATTTTCTACCTTTGACTGAGAGGTTTGCAAAATTATTTGGATTAAAAAAATGATGTGAATTTTTTTTGTACTTTGACAATAATTCGAAACTCAGACACATTTGCATTGCAATTTTCTGCCCTGCAATCACTTGAAATATTTTATATTGAAAGTTTATGACTTTATGAGGTTTTACAGAAACTAAACAGAGCACAGTCTCATTTTGAGTTCTGCCTTCTGAAAATCAAAAGGCAATAAACCATTTTCTCTTTTGATCATGTTAATATCAAAGCAGAAGATACAAAAAAATAAATAACAAAATAATCACAGAACCTGTCATTCTTTGATATTAAGTACTTTTTGGGCCAAGAACTAAGTTCCTGGATTAACATACTGTATGTAGTTGATCCTTTAGTCTTAACCCTATCCCTACCCCTAACCCTACCCATAACCTAACCCTTAAAATCAGAGGTGGGTTAGGTGAATAACACTGATGTAGAAGCACCTAAACCTGATTGTAAGACTTAAACAACACAAACCGTAAACTTGTCGCTCAAATCTGATTGGTTGATTAGAATGTTGTTCCAGGATCAGCAAAACTGTTGATCCAGGAACATGCTGTACTTGGTTAAATCATGTTCACCACCAATAGTGTATATGACAGTGAAAAAACAAAACTTAGATCAAAGAGTAGGCTTGTTTTTACTGTATAATAGATTTTGGACTGTGGAGTACAAATCTAAGTTTTCAAAGACATCAAATCACAGAAAAACTTTCCAAGTTCTACTAGCATAAAAAAAACAAAAAAACAAATAAAAAAAAACACAATGTACTTTCAAAATCTGAAACATTTCTAAGAGATAAAACACTCACGTATGGTGCAGTTGGTGGTGAAGCGGGGGTCATAGGTCGCTGTCTCCATGTCTCCGGGCTGGCTGTAGCTGGAAGAAATCCTGAAGGGTTTGCTCCGAGCTCCCAAGCTGAGGTGTACCACTGCCCAGCTGAAAAGAAGAGAGAGAACCAGCAAGATCAGCAGCAGAACCCAGCAGCAGGGCTGATGCAGTGCCCGCACTGGGCTGTAGGAGGTCATGGTGGCCCCTGGGAGACCGTCCCCAGTTTGGGCCAGTTCAAAAGTCTCTGGAGATCTTACAGAGGGAGACGTCTGGCCGTCTGACACCAAACCAGACCCCTCTGCCATTTTAGGGTCATCCTCTGCTGCCGTATCGCACATTCCCTAAATCTTCCAGATATCCACGCTGCTTATGGAAGCTCTGCCAGTTGAAATCAATGGGCAGGTACGTGTTTATGTGTGTATTGTACAGATGCTGTCTCCACTAGATGATACCTGTGGAAGAATGCACGGATGCGCAGTTGCTCTGTGGGTTTGTGCGATTTTAACCAAACTACCTCTCATAAGGAAGTCAATGACCTAGCTAATTTTATTAAGCAAATTGCTTAGATTTCAATTTGCCAGTGGCCTGTGACCAATGATTTTAGTCTCCTCCCTCTCTCTTCTCCCTCTCCTGTGCTCTTCTTTCTCCCAGACCTGTAACCTGTCTGCTGTGTTGTTGTTTCGCATCTCACTGTGGGATTTGCATTGATGTCTGATTCGCTCCAACAGCAGGAGTCGAGACCCATGACTAAGTGGGTGGTGATCCTCTAACCAAACACGCAGACAGCTAGCAATCATAGGGAAATGAAGACAGACAGATCTCTGACAGAAATAATGCACTCGGATACACTTGAGTTAAGATTATTGTTCCACGTTTGAGTTTCCAACAATCCAGTGCTTGTATGACTGATTTCACATCATTAAAGTCAATGTGAATTACCGTTTTAAACCACATTTACTTTCACAATATGTCATTTTGATGTGAAACAGGATATTTAATAAAATAAAATAAAAATATTGAATGTGAGATGTGCTATAAAACATGCTTAAAGTTTAATAACCCACATTTACTTCCATTATATGCACACTGTATGCAAATTCTATTTGTTGTAGTTTCCATTCACCACTAGAGAGGTTTACCCATAACGATTTCCACTTCTGAGATCCCTGGACATGGGAAAAGAGTCCAAAGTTTCAGTCTATTCAAGGTTTCAAAGTTTTCAAGTCTGTTTTTCTCTGTAGAAAAATGATTAGCTCACAATAGGACCACAATAAGATACAAAATTTTCTTTTTCAAGGCTTCAAGTGCTGCTTTGTCCTCTGAGGCACAGCATTAGAAGCAGGCCCGGCTCCAGCCTTCAGACGCAAGGTGGGCCAATTGTCATTCCTGGTGCTGGAATGTTTAAACATTATTTTTATTTTTTCCCCTTCACAGATTTTGTAACTTTATTTTTAAGCAAAAAGAGCAGGTCTTAAAAGAAAATATATAAACAAACAAAGCACAACGCTAAGGAGTTTATTGGTTATACTTACTTTCACTGGCCCCACCACAAACAAACATACAAACAAACAATAAAAATAAATAAATAAATAAATAGGCTACTTGAATAAATGGTATTTTAAGAAATAATGTTAAATAAAGACAAGTAAACAGTCAGTAATAAAATAAGCAGTGTTCGAATTGTGTCAAAGCTCTTGGGGGTCCCCCCCTAAAAAAAAAAAAAAAAAGTAATAATATACATATTTTCATTTATTTATTTCATATAATACTATAATTTCATTTACTTAACTTTTAGTGTTTCAGAACATGTTTTTGCAGCTGAGCATTAACTCTGCATAACTGATGAACAAAGACTTTTCTCCACCCAAAATCTATGTAATAATCCGTGTTTTTCCTGGCTCAAAATGAAGTGTAGGTGCTAAAACCCCGATCATAAGATAATTAAATGTGTATTTTTTGTAGACCATCATATAGCCTAGTGTGTTTCCTACAGTATTTTTGTGGGTTGAGCTCGGTACCTCTAGGGGGGTCGGGGGGCATGCCCCCCCGTAAGAAAATTTTGTACATTTTAAAGATAAACTCATTAATCTGGTGCACTTTGAGTCACCCGAATCCACTGTTAAAAATAAATAATCCACCCACCAACCTCCCGAACCTATATGATATTCTCTGATTTAGATATCTGCATCTGATCATCACATTTCAATTATTCAAATTCTCAGTGTTAAGCATGATAATATGATAAAATATCACACTGAAGTAGGCTGATTTAAAATTAAGATTTATTTAAAATAAAAGTTCTTCTTTTGTCAAAATTACATTTCCAGCCTAAACAGAGGCTTTACTCCCTTCAAACTTAAATTGTCAATGTTTCATTACATCACTGTTGGAAAACACCCTTATCAGAATAATTTCTTTAGCTTTATAATCTTTTAATCTTTTATCTTTCCCTAATTTTTACTCTCTATACTCTTTCCCTACTCTCAAGGAACTGAGGTTACGTTAGTAACTGAGTACGTTATTTCTTATTTTATTTTTTTTTATATTGAAAATTGTTTTAATCAGGGCTAATGTCCGGTCGGGCAAGTACAATTCTCTTTCACTTGTCCCTTAAAAAAACACACGCACGTGTCCCGGACAAGCGTTAATGTCGAAATTCTATTCAGATCAGTAAATTACCAAACAATCATAAAAGAAAGAACTATTATCTTACCGTCATCGTGAAGTGAAAATGAGGATCCATTCTGCCAGACTCTCGTGAAAGTGGTTATCTATAGCACGAAATTTATTTCTCGTACCATTTATTCGGCAAAAATAGTTTTTGCGTGCATATGATACGCACTTTATGGCGTGTAATACGCACGTACTCCACACCCATAATCCTACCCAAGGGGTTAAAAAAATAAAAAAAAACTATTTTTTGGCGTATAAATGGCACGATAAATAAAATGTATCTGTTTATAAATTCAACAGTCTGTAAATTCTTCAGAAAACATCGGTGGCGCACTTGAGCGTATTTTCAGACGCAAATCTAATTTGAATTAGTTTCTAATGGGAACGGCAGCGCAATACTTTGATTAAATATATATATATATATATATATATATATATATATATATATATATATATATATATTACCTAATAAATTATGTTTCTATTATTTTGGTTTTAATGAAAAACCAGGGGACCCCCGAGGTAATTTTTTTGGGCCTTATGGGGGGTCCCTTGATGCTTATGGGGGGTCCCGGACCCCCCCAGCCCCCCCTCAATTCGAACACTGAAAATAAGAACAAATGAACAAATGAACAAATTACAAGCAATAGCACAAATAAATATATAAAAAAAGAAATAAACTGATCTCAGGTATGTCTAACAGTTTTCCTGTATGAAATACTAATAATTAAATACATAATAATCCTCATTAAAGCTAAAGAAGTTATTCAGTCAAGAGCAGATTTGGGTTTTTGTTTTTCTTTTGTCCTTGAACAGTAATGACACAAGACAGCAGCAGGTATATTAACCTCCTGTCACTTTAAGACCAAATTCATAGGTCTGACACACATCAGATTTTCTCCCAACTGTTTACATTCATTAATACTTTTTAATTTAACTCAGAAAAAAACTGTGCTTACGCAGATACTTGCCAAAATGGGCATTTTGAAGTAATTTTGTATGTACTATATTTGTCCATTTAAGCGTGATAAGACACAAAATAGAACTCACAGAACTAGACACAGCTCTTTGTGTGCACGTTTAGTGTGTATTTGCACAGAAAACATTTGCTTCTTCTCATGATTGAACTGTTTAAAATCATTTGAATGTTTATGATACTGTGTTTATGTTTATGGTTCTAATACTGACCAGGAGCCGGACCTGATTGGTGAACATAATTTGACCAAGTATATCATGTTCCTGGATCAACATTCCAATCAACCAATCAGATTTGAGGGACAAGTTTACAGTTTATGTCAAGTTTAGGATTACAATCAGGGTTAGGTGCTTCTACGTCAGTGTTATGCACCTACCATTTCCCTCTGATTTTAGGGATAATTTAATGGTAGGGATAGGTTAGGAGTAGGGATAAGGTTAGGAATACATTTTCGGACAGTGATGTTTTTTCGAGGTCAACAATATGTTGTTCCAGTAACATTTCTTACTTGGAAAAATCACGGTGACCTGGCCTGATTAGAGGGTTCATGATCATAAGGGGGTTTTGCACCAGGTATAAGAACTCAGTTATAGGAACTAGTCACCAGGGCGGTCCCTTGAGAACTAAATGATCCCCCAGGTGCCATTTTCCTGGTTGCATCCGCATTGCCAGTAGAAACTCTGAAGTGACGTAAGCCGCCCGACAGCGGCAACATTTCAGCGACACAACAGCAACAACTGGTGGATGAAGGACGCCGTGATCGGAGTTGTGTTTCTGTTGTGTGTCAATGGTTTCGCGATAACTGAGATGGAATGTAGATGCATAAGTTATGTGATCTTTTTGAAAATGGCAGGTACTGGTGTTTCATATGGCATACGGCCAATCAACGTACACTATCACTGGTAGTTCCTGTTGTGTTGGCTTAGACCCTACTCTGAGCTAATGTAGTCCCCCCAAAAGGTGTTCCTATAACTAAAATCGGGGACTTCCACCAACAGTTACATGAAAATGTTGTTCCAGTGCAAAAGCCTGTAAAATGATCCAGTTCTTGTGTTGAAGTCATTGACTTTAAGTTAAAAACTCACTGGAGGGAAGATAACCAGTTTATAATCACTTTTGTTGTTGTTGTTTTTCAATATGTTCCTCACCTCAGATATCATGAGCAGAATAGGGCAGCGGTCCAATTAAATATTTGTATGGTATGATGATACTAATGTTATTTTCCTTATTTTAATGGCCTAATTGTATTTTCTTAACACTAACATTTCGAATGATCATAAACAAATAAATGATAAAGGTCCTGTGATTCACTGCTTTAATCGCTGGTTTGTTTTAAAAATATACATTCCCAGGTTGTCTTCATGCCTCTTTGCAATTAAAATCAAACCTACCCCCATGTTTAAATGTGAAAAAGTGAGAGGAGAACTGAACTTGTCATCAAAAGCTCTGCTTTTCATCATTGCTAATGTTGTTTTGTAGATATAGAATAATGCATATTAATGTGCACAAATGCGTAATATATTATCATAAGGGTTGCATTTGGAAAATGATTTCAATGCTTTCAGCAGTCAACTTTAACTTGTGTAAGACTGAGAAACACACACTCACACAAACACAGCTGACTCACTGTAACATATACGTTCTGGTAGACACTTGCTTTTCATAATAAACCAGTCTTGAACTGCATGGAATAATGATATGCCATTTGTATAATTTCAAATTTAGCTCTATTTTAAGGTTAAATTGCCTCTGGGCAGGAAGCCTACAGTACAATCATATATACATATTAATTTCATTGGACAGTGTTGTCATTAGCTGCACTGTATGATAATAAAAGCATACAGTATATGCTCATGGCATTGTTAATATACTGTATAATTTTGAACAGAAACTCTTCACTGATAGTCTGTCTCCATGGTGTATTATTATAGTCAATGTTGCAGAAAATGACATTTTCCAGCTGACTGAATGCTCAAGAAGAGTAATACACACTAAAATCATGTTAAGATCAAACTTGATGAGCTCTTTTTGAGATACAAGTTCCCAGGTAGTCAAATGCTGATACAGCAAAATACATTAAAATACAAGCTACTCCATTCCATAAAAAAAGAACAATACTGATTAAGAAAATGTTTTAGCAGTGTTCTTTACTACCAAAAATGTTTAAACTAATACCACATTTTCAGGATTGTCATATTTGAGTTGAATATTGTGTCCTTTTGTTTTATCCATTTATTTTGTTTTATTTTTTATTCACAACAATAGACTCAGTAGAGTAATGCAAAAATGAAGTAGAGAGAGACAGAGGCTGTGTTTAAATTTGCATACTACCTGTCCCAATTAGTATATAAGTTAAGAATTAGTTCATCGCAAATCATAACACTGAAAAAAGTAAGCTAAATGCACCTGGTTCATATACTTTTCCATATAATTTTTGAAATGTGTGTTAGTGCATATTGTGTACTTTTAAGATAATATTTCCCATAATCCAGAAAGAAAACAGAAAAAAACCCTCAAGCATATTTACATTTACTTCCATTATACATGGATGGATAGATTGACTACACTGTCAAAGAGCACCGTCCTTCGGATGAGACGTTAAACAGAGGTCCTGACTCTCTGTGGTCATTAAAAAAATCCCAGGATGTCCTTCGAAAGAGTAGGGGTTTAACCCCGGCATCATGGCCAAATTTGCCCATTTGCCTCTGTCCATCAGCATGGCCTCCAAATCATCTCCATATACTGATTGACTTCATCACTTTGTTTCTTCTCCACCAGTAAGCTGGTGTGTGGTGAGCGTTCTGGCGCAATATGGCTGCCGTCGCATCATCCCCCGTTCTATGTAAAGCGCTAAGAGTATCCAGAAAAACGCTATATAATTGTAACAAATTATTCTTATTTATTATTATTATATGAGAGCCCATCCCCATTACCAAAAAGTAATAATTATGAGATTAAAAGTCGAAATTATGACTTAAAATGTCATAATTATGATATAAAAAGTAATTATTATGAGATTAAAAGTATTAATTATGAGATTAAAAGTCATAATTGACAAAAGGTCAAAATTCTAAGAAAAAAAACTAAATTATGAGATTTGAAAAAAGTTGAAATTATGAGATAAAAAAAATCTAAAATATGAGATAAAATATCATACCCATATCATAAATCATAAAATATCATAATATAAATACCCCCCCCCCCCAATCATAATTATAAGATTAAAAATGAGTTTTTTGTATTATCCATGTAATAATCAGCATAATGTAAAGTCAATCATTCATAAACCTCTTCTCTCAGGAAGAGTCAGGAAGTATATTGGGTTATCACCACCTGCAAAATTAGCAAGCAGTCCAATTATTGTATTAATTTCCTGTGCTAATGAATTCTGAAGATTATCATTATGAAAAACAGGGTGAGATAAAGCAGTAAAACACCTTCTTGATCTGCTCTCCTCCAATGCTGTGATAAGCATCTGTGCTTCTCTGTAGCACCTCAATTAAACATTTTGATCTAATTAATCAAGTGTCCTGTGGGACATCCCTCGACTCCAAATAAAACTCTCTCAAGCAAGAGTTATTAACATGACTAATAAGCACTGCCACTGATAACATTTTTTCATTATTATTAGCACTATAGCTCATAAAACATCATCATACGGACCGACAAGCTCTGGAACGCCAGCTCTGACCTTTGAGTGTCTTTTCATGTGGACACGCGGGCGGCCATTACGAAATCAACTTTAATATATGTGCGGCGACCAACTCTTGCAGGTCAATTCATCATGTGTGTCTCATTAACGATCTTTAATTAGATTTTGCTGTTTCGGCTCATGCTTTGTTACGTTTAAACCTCAGCGACTTTTGAGGTCACCAAGGCCACCTACAAAATGTGTTTTGCTTGCTGTGGGTGTTTGTTTGCATCAGTGCAGCTGTTGTTATTGGCTATATATATATATATATATATATATATATATATATATATATGCTAAAAAGATGCACCAGCTATTCTGTAGTGGAGCGACATGGTGGGTTGAAGTGGAATGAATGTTATGATTTATTTTTCAAAACAAGTAAGAGAATATTAAATTATATGAAATTAAGAAAACAAACACATTTGAGGTATTTATAAAAAGGCAGCAGAAAAACATACTGCATTTGATAAAGATGATAACTTATAATAAGAAAGACTGAAAACATCAAAGCATTCCATATTTAACAGAATATGAATGTCTCTGCTATAAACAAAAATGCAATCTGTATATTATTCAATATTATGCTTTGAAATGGGCATTTTGCTTATCCTAGCAAACATGATTGACAACATGCAATTATTTAGTTTGGCATCCGGATAAGGCTGAGTAGTTTAGAGTCTTGAAAGATGATTGCTAAATAATAGAGTAACTTGTCATGTGTGACTGCAAGGCAGGGAATAACACACCTTGGAATGTCGCGACTGACCAATCAGAATCAAGTATTTTTCAGAGAGCTGTGTAATTAACTGATTTACCACTATGTAATAACAATTAAATTGATAATTTGATACAATGTGTGCATACATGTTTTTTTTTACATTGTACTTATATTGAAAAAGTACCTGCATGTAATTAAATCTATAATTATACTGTTGACCCTTCCCTTACATCCTAACCCACTCTTACCACCAAACCTGACCTCAATACAGCAACAGTTTTGTGCAAAACTACATTAACACAATTATACCTTACAATTATTATTATTGTAAAAAAATAGTAATTAAAAGCAACTAATATAAAGTGGGACCCTACTACTGCTACTAAATAAAATGTAAAAATTATATTATTATTATTTAGTGCTGGGCAACGATTAATCACGATTAATCGCATCCAAAATAAAAGTTTGTGTTTACATAATTTTTTTTTATTTTTTATTTATTTAAATAATTATACACAGTACACACACAGTGTGTGTACTTTGTATATAATTATTTTGTATATATAAATGCACACACATGCATGTATATATTTAAGAAAAATGTGTTATTTATACAGTGAGGAAAATAAGTATTTGAACACCCTGCTATTTTGCAAGTTCTCCCACTTGGAAATCATGGAGGGGTCTGAAATTGTCATCGTAGGTGCATGTCCACTGTGAGACATAATCTAAAAAAAAAAAATCCAGAAATCACAATATATGATTTTTTAACTATTTATTTGTATGATACAGCTGCAAATAAGTATTTGAACACCTGTCTATCAGCTAGAATTCTGACCCTCAAAGACCTGTTAGTCTGCCTTTAAAATGTCCACCTCCACTCCATTTATTATCCTAAATTAGATGCACCTGTTTGAGGTCGTTAGCTGCATAAAGACACCTGTCCACCCCATACAATCAGTAAGAATCCAACTACTAACATGGCCAAGACCAAAGAGCTGTCCAAAGACACTAGAGACAAAATTGTACACCTCCACAAGGCTGGAAAGGGCTACGGGGAAATTGCCAAGCAGCTTGGTGAAAAAAGGTCCACTGTTGGAGCAATCATTAGAAAATGGAAGAAGCTAAACATGACTGTCAATCTCCCTCGGACTGGGGCTCCATGCAAGATCTCACCTCGTGGGGTCTCAATGATCCTAAGAAAGGTGAGAAATCAGCCCAGAACTACACAGGAGGAGCTGGTCAATGACCTGAAAAGAGCTGGGACCACCGTTTCCAAGGTTACTGTCAGTAATACACTAAGACGTCATGGTTTGAAATCATGCATGGCACGGAAGGTTCCCCTGCTTAAACCAGCACATGTCAAGGCCCGTCTTAAGTTTGCCAATGACCATTTGGATGATCCAGAGGAGTCATGGGAGAAAGTCATGTGGTCAGATGAGACCAAATAGAACTTTTTGGTCATAATTCCACTAAACGTGTTTGGAGGAAGAAGAATGATGAGTACCATCCCAAGAACACCATCCCTACTGTGAAGCATGGGGGTGGTAGCATCATGCTTTGGGGGTGTTTTTCTGCACATGGGACAGGGCAACTGCACTGTATTAAGGAGAGGATGACCGGGGCCATGTATTGCGAGATTTTGGGGAACAACCTCCTTCCCTCAGTTAGAGCATTGAAGATGGGTCGAGGCTGGGTCTTCCAACATGACAGTGACCCGAAGCACACAGCCAGGATAACCAAGGAGTGGCTCTGTAAGAAGCATATCAAGGTTCTGGTGTGGCCTAGCCAGTCTCCAGACCTAAACCCAATAGAGAATCTTTGGAGGGAGCTCAAACTCCGTGTTTCTCAGCGACAGCCCAGAAACCTGACTGATCTAGAGAAGATCTGTGTGGAGGAGTGGGCCAAAATCCCTCCTGCAGTGTGTGCAAACCTGGTGAAAAACTACAGGAAACGTTTGACCTCTGTAATTGCAAACAAAGGCTACTGTACCAAATATTAACATTGATTTTCTCAGGTGTTCAAATACTTATTTGCAGCTGTATCATACAAATAAATAGTTCAAAAATCATACATTGTGATTTCTGGATTTTTTTTTTAGATTATGTCTCTCACAGTGGACATGCACCTACGATGACAATTTCAGACCCCTCCATGATTTCTAAGTGGGAGAACTTGCAAAATAGCAGGGTGTTCAAATACTTATTTTCCTCACTGTATATAAAACATTGATATTTATATATAATATAAATTATTTATAAATATATATAGTATATACATGAAAATATTTCTTAAATATATAATAATTATTAGCACTATTATTACTAAATATCATTTTAACATTATTACTGTTTTAACATTATAATCATAATAAATGAGTCCTTAATCACAATTAATAACTAATAGAAACATAAATGAGTAACATATTTTCCACTAAACAAGAATGCATCCTTCTATCATGACACCTCAAACTGCTGGCCGACTGCATAGGCAGAGCATTATTCAGAAGAACAAAACATCATTTGCATGTTAATGTCGAGCATGAAGCCCAGGGCAACGGATCCTCAGAATCACAGTAGATAGATGAGATCAATATATGAGGAGGCAAACCAGAGGCTCGGGCCTTCAGAAAAACCGCACCGCCCATTTAAGTGGCATTGATTTTGACTGTCAAATCACATGCCGCATAACAAGCTGGCCGAGATAGACTGCACAAACTGATGATTAGATGCAGCACTTTGACAAGGTGGGCCAAATAAATGCTACTTCCTCAAATGGAATGGAATGTATTTGAATACAATCAGAGAGGAAGAACTTTTTTTTTTTTTTTTTTTTTGTCGGTCGTTGCAAATAGGGCAGTTACGCTGAGTTACTTGAGATAGGACGCAGTCACATAGATCAAATGTGCATCCCGTTAACATTTTAATATACGTGCTGCATCTGGAATCAAACTGAAAATGTCTCAGGCCAACGGTTAGCAGTTCTCAAGAGAACAGCAGTGACGTTTCCTTTGCTTTTCTCAAGATGACATCAACTGAAAAAAGAAAGAAACAAAGTGAATTCATGAGGGCGAGCTGGCGTCACGTCGTGGCAGGGGTCAGCGGGGCTAATTGGTTGGCATAATCACTTGCAATTCATCTGGAAAAGCAACAATTACATTCTCTGATATTTGTTTATGTCCAGGCACTATTTTGCAGAACACTGTGCCCTTGGGAAGACGCTTGCGAATACATAGTGTGCTGGTTATCATTCCCTGAAGAATAAAATTAACAACCGTATACTTCCGTCTCTGGCTCATGTCTCCTGATCTGAGGCAAATTACCGCAAGATATGAAAAAACCTTCCTGGCATTCAGCTTTACCACTGCATATTTCTAGTGAGAGATGAAAAAGAACAAAGAAAACAAACAAGAGCAAAGTGACAGAGAATAAAAGAAAGTGAAAAAGCACAAATAAAAGAGCATGTTTACCACCAGTTGGCATATCCTTTGAGGACTGATGTTTGCCTCGTAAGTTAATAGCACTGGAGGAGGAGTTGGCACGAGTGATTCCTTTCTAATTGTTTTAATAGGACACAATTTGTCAAAATGACTTATATATAAAGACTGATTAGTCAAATTTGTTGAATATTGAAGGCAGCATAGCATTACATTTGACCATATGTTATTGTGTGTGTGTGTGTGTACACTGTACTTTTTAGCTAATTTTTCCCAGAAAAAAATATTCTCCATAAAGGGGGAAAACTAAGTCAAAATTATGATTTAAAAATTGAAATTATGAGATTAAAACTTCAAAATTATGACAGTCAGAATTATGATAAAAAGTTACAATTATGACAAAAAGTTTTATTAAAAGTAGAAAGTGTGACAACAAGTATGAGATTAAAAGAAGTCTAAATTATGAGTTAAAAAGTCTAAATTGACAAAGTCTAAATAATGCGATTAAAAGGTCAAAATTATGACTTAAATGTCATATTTATGACATTAAGTCAAAAGTATGACAGTCAGAATTTTGACCAAAAACTAAATAAAAAATATAATATTACAAGTAGAAACTGTGACAAAAAGTCATAATTATGAGATTAAAAGAAGTCGAAATTATAAGATAAACACTCAAAATTGGAAAAAAAAGTTGAAATTATGAAATTAAAAAGTCAAAATTGTGACTTAAAATGTCATAATTATTTTACCAAAAAGTACAATTATGGCAGTCTTAATTATGACAACAAGTCATAATTATAATATTGAAACACACTCCATGTGTTTGCATTTATGAGCAATAGTAAAATTGAAGCACTGATGGCAACATACCCTAACATGTATATCATCCCCAAACAAAACTTGATGGATAAAACCAAACCAACCAAAGTCTAGTCCCTTATTATTTCCAGCCACATATTATATTCCCCTTCAGAAATGCATCAAACTGTGTAAGTTATGTTCACTGCACATGCCATTTATCTCCAGCACATGGAGAAACAACACAAATATGAGCAGGAAAAGCTGCAGTGATCTATCAAGACTGTGAGATACTGATCTGGGTCTTGACCGCAGTGTTATCCAACAAACCCCTCAATGGCCAGAACCTGACTCCAGACTCGGAGATACACACACACACACGTCATCCGCAGCACATAAATGCTAACCTGTGTTATCTCTCAATCCTGCCCTAAGTCTTCATATAACCCACGCAAGCTGCTCAAGGGTATCAGGGCAGGGTGAAACGCTCGGCCATGTGTGTAAATATCGTACGGTTAAAAAGAGCCGGACACAGTGGGTGTGTGATGGGAAGTGGAACGTAACCAAGCAGACATCATTAAACCGTCACTGGACATGGATGAGCTCCCGCCTCATTCTGTCCCATTCCATCCATCCGGACGGGTGGAGCGAAGGTTGAAGCAAGGGAAGGATGCCAGTTGTGAAGGAACGAGAGCCAGAACAAATCAGGCTTTGGGTTGCTAGCTGCCAAACGTAATGTGGCAGTCCTGGGCTCTGAGTGTGTTCGCGAGGGTGCCTGTGAGTTTAAATCCACTGGACTGAATTACTCTGGCAGAGCTAATAACATTATACCTGTAATTGGTTTTGCAACGTGTCTGACACACTTAGAGCTCGGCACACAAGATAGCGGTAGAAAGAAGCTCAGGTTGTTTATGAGCTCTAGCAGACTTGTGTGTCGCTGTGCAGACATGTTCATACCCACTCCTGTAATCTCTGCAATATCTCACATCATTTGACATTTAGGCACTTTTTTTATTAAGCAACAAGAAACTCTTTTCTGACTGAAAAGATTTAGTACTATCTGCACACACACACACACACACACACACACACAAAAGTGTTTTTGAGCTGTGGCTTAGTGGGTGGCACACTAGTCTTGCATAACCAGACCTTTGACTAAACAACAGAAAGTCTGTCCCACTTATTCTGGCCAAGAACTGCCCACTCAGGGGAAGAGATTGTTTGATGGACGTGAAGTAGCCTGTGAAAATTTGATATGCAGTTTAGTAGTGGATTCACATGGATGGATGGATGGATGGATGGAACAATCTTTGGAGTTTGGAAGGATTCCACTTCTAAGGATTCATCATGGTCTCAGCAGGATCTAGATGGGTGACATAGCACGTCTCCTTGGTAAAGCTAGGAAGAGCTGGGAGACCATTTTGGAGAACAGCAAAAATGCCAGGATCCTAAATTGATATTACCAGATTTATTTGTTTGTTTGTTCGTTTGTTGGCTGATTGATTGATTGATTGATTGATTGATTGATTTATTGATTGATTGATTGATTGATTGATTGATTGATTGATTGATTGATTGATTGATTGATTGATTGATTGATTGATTGATTGATACACTTTATGTTGATGGTCCTTCAACAGACATTCTACTAAGTAATTTTGCATCTACATGTCAACTAACTCTCAGAGTATTAGTAGACTGGTAGGGTTAGGGTTATATAAGTTGACATGCACATGCAAAGTTACTTATAGTCAGTAGAATGTCTGTTGGGAGCATAATGCTGACAAAAATGTAAATGCAAATAATAATATTTTTATTAATAGTTTATTTTAACTTTATTTAAAACTTTTATTTGAACATTTAAACATTCTATGTAAATACTTCAGTTAATTGCATCATAATATTCTTTTCTTGCTTACATTATAGAATAAAATACACTACACTACATAATGTGAGGCATAAAGTTAAGATCTCTTTCATGTTGGCAAGTGGTGTCAGATCTGAGAAGACACACTTCTTTACTTCTCTCTTGAGACTCACAGTGTCAGTTACTTTTGAATTGATCGCCTCATTCCTCCCCTGTCCCCTCTCATTCACTGATCTTCAATGGAGCTGTCACTGTTAGCTTCACTTTATTCTGGGTTAAACCCCAAACACTATTTTCTTGACTTCTTATCTTCTGTTCAATTGGTTTATGCTGTTGTTGTGCCCATGTAATTGATTTAAGGTTTTTTTCAATGATAAAATACTTGCTCCTTGATATGCAGAGACAACTGCAAGTAAACCGATTGCTTGGTTAGTTTGATTCCTCTGATAATTCTGAAAGACAGATCAAAGTGTTTTGACGGAAAACTCCTGCTCGTTACTTTTCTCTCTTGTGAAAGACAATAACTAACGGCCTTATTAGTTTTCATGTGCAGCATTCACACCATATTGAAGACATTTAAAACCATTACAAATGTTGATTTACCCTACAAGACACATGATGTAAAACACACTGACGTTAACTCCCATGTATAATTCGTGTAATGAATATGTTGTCGCTGTGCCCTTAAGTCATGACATTTCTGAGATGAAAGAATATGGGGAAACACAAAAGTCACATCACATGACAAGCGGCTTGCATTTTTACACTGAATTATGGTTGAAATTCAATTACCCAGGATCCTCAGACTTCAAAAAAAGGGAAATAGATGCAGCTATGAATGAAGGTCTGGGTGGTTTAGTGAAACTGTTAACGCTACAAAGATTCAAGGTGATTTGTTGTGTTAATGCAATGCCTTCAATCACACTTTCATTACGATGGTCTGCATTTCATTTATCGCACGGAAAATATCAATTTTAACTTCATGATGTGAACTTACAGTATGTTCAACTAATAGTGTAAGAGTGCTGATAAAAGTGTAATGATAAGAGTACTGATATGAGTGTAAATGTGTACCTTAAAATGCAATGTAAGTTGCTTTGGATAAAAGCGTCTGCCAAATGCATAAATGTAAAATGTAAATGTAATAGCACATTGAGGTTATACTTTACTGTGTGTTCACATGCACACAGAAAAAAAACCCTGCAAACTTGATAAACAAAAACAAACCGTTTCTAACTACACTTCAACACTACACTTTCAACATTTCACTTTATTTTTTCACTTTGTTCCACCTCTCCGCACATGCAGCAGATTTCCGCTAATAATGCATTCAGTGTATCATGCTCCCTCTCTTTCCCAGCATCCCTCTTGTTTTTTTGCACTCTTTGAACTCATTGATGGCTCTGTTTTGAAGCAGAAGTATTCCTGTAATTCACTTCTAGTTCTCTGCAGTTTAATGTCTAATGACAGTGTCTGTGAAACTACCATACTTTAAAGGTGAATTGTACAATATTTAGGAGGATCTGTTGATAGAAATGCAATATCATATACATAACTATGTTTTCAGTGGTGTATAAAGACCTTAATCAACCGTTATGTTTTTATTACCTCAGAATGAGCCGTTTCTATCTACACACACCGCGGGTCCCCAAAAATGCGCCGACATGTTTCTACGGTAGCCCTAAACGGACAAACACGTTTCGTCACTATGTTGTTCTTCGTGCAAGGAAGCAAGCTAAAGTCAGCGAATAAAACACTGACACAATGATGAACAAGTAACAATAATATTCGCAAAAACATATCGTTTTACTGAATAATAAAGTGAACATCATTTCTTAATTTATCTTTGTAAAGAAACCTCATTGCTGAACTGGCCACTCTCTGCTGTCTCAGACGACGACATCTTTTCCTGTCGGCCACCGTAACTTCTGTTGGTTGCAATTCGTAACCTCACCACTAGATGCTGCTAAAAATCACACACTGCACCTTTAAGTCAAGATTAAATCACAATTTACTGTATTGTGAACATCTTCACACTGTATATGTTAATCAATGTCATAATCAACTTGGACAACAATATTCATTTTCTATTGATGTCACGTAGGCTGTGCAAGCTATTGGGAAATGTTAACCAACAGCCAATCAGAGAATGTGTATCCAGGTCAGGACCTATTCTGATATGTAAGGCCAACTAATCCAATAATTTTCCACACCACAGTTTTGTTGCAGTCACTCATTATGAAAGTAAAATGGGCTCCAAAAGGCTATTCATGCAAGACTCCCTATCTTCTTAACATTATAAAGAATAATACTTTTTTTGAGAGATTGCATGGACAATGGTAACAAACAACAGCTTGTTCAAACAAATCTTTGTAAAAATGAAAGCTCCAGTATTCTTTGAAAGTATTCAGTATTATTAGACAGTCCAGTGTCTTAAAAAAGTTACTGTGGGTACAAAATGATTGCGTTGCTGGAAGCACATTTATGGTGAAATGTATCTAGTGACTTGTGCAAAATAGTGTGTTCAATTTTCTGCAAAATAGTTAAACGACTGTGGCAATGTTTCATCATGTTAACCCTTGTATGGTGTTCGGGTCTGTTGGACCCGTTTTCATTTTTAATCAAAAGAAAAATGATACAATTAATTATTTTTTCAAACTGAGACTCATTGGCCTAGGCTCATTTTCTGTGAGGAATATATATCAGAACACATTTTCAATGAAAACACACTGTACACCCCCCCTACACATTTATATTACACACAGGATGTTCGGGTCCACTGGACCCAGGACTAATAAACGTGTGGAAATTGTAGGTCCTGTGTACCTTTACTCTGTCCTCCTCCTGTCAGGGCTTGCTGTTAGTGTGTGTATGTTCTTGTATATGGTTTATGAGGACACAAATGTGTATAATGACATGGGTATTACAACGTAAACATGGTTTATGATAGATTATACAGTTTGTACATTAGAAAAACCATTATGCCTATGGAGAGTGACCGTACACCACATATCCAAGTGAGTGTGTGTGTGTGTGTGTGTGTGTGTGCATGTGTATGTGTGTGTGTGTGTGGGTGGGTGTGTGTTTTGTGTGTGTCTGTGTGTGTGTTGTGGGTGTGTGTATGTGTGTGCATGAGTGTGTGTGTGCGTGCGTGTGAGAGAGAGATTGTGTGTAAGTGTGAAAGAGTGCAAGAGTGAGTTTTGTGTTTCTACTCCTGCCATTCCCACATGAGGTTGCAATTCTTAAATGTGATCTAACAAAGGTAAAGAGAAAATATTAACCATATATGCTGTTTATATTGCTTTTAATTGGGATGAAGTAAACATCTGTTGAGTATTTTAACATAACATTTTTGATTGTGTTGAATTAAAAACCCAAAAATGCATCGGGTCCACCAGACCCACGAACACTGGCTAAGTAACAAAAATATGAACACCACACAAGGGTTAATAGCTGTGAGTATCACCACAGTTCAGAAATGAAAAGGTGAGTGGGGCGTTTGAAATGAACGTACCACTAACACTAAATCCTACCCAAAACTTAACCGATAGTGTGAGATAAAGCAAACGTGAAATAAAAATGCATTTGTTGGAGCAACCATGCCATTTTAACTTCCTTCTACTAGGCTTTGAGCTCTTTTGTGGACTAATGTTACTCGTGTTTCACAGGACTTGTACCCGAGTGCTCCACATCGCAAGTGTAATGTACCAGGCGAGCTACATGTCAGAAGAGCCACACATATTAAGTGGATTATGAGATGCAAACGTTCAGATGCATTCATTTACAAACCATGTGCTTTGGTAAAAGTGTTTTAAGGTCATAACATAACATTATAATATATAACAGTATCAATTTATGTGAAAAGGAACAAAAGTTGTCTGTGTTTTACTGCCTCTAGTGTTCATTTCAGATGAGAACTGCAGTGAAACGTATAGTAAAGTTTTTGCATACTGACATTATTTTCTTCTATATCTGCTGTTACAGCCGAAACAAATTTTGTTGCATTATTTTCCTGTTATCACTGTAAAGCTGCTTTAAAACAATCTGTATTGTAAAAAGCGCTATTTAAATAAAGGTGACTTGACTTGACTGCCTACATTTTGGAAAAACTGCAAGTCATGTATTTACAATGATTCTGGGTTGCAAAAACCTATCTGTGTAAACATAACTACTATAATGTTTCCTTATTCACTGTTCCTCTGTTATTATACTTAATACAGATGTCTGATATAGCTATGAAGAAGGTTTGTATAATCTGTTTGACCAATGTAGATGGACATCTACCTATTGTTGACCTTGCAAACACAGGTTGTCACAACCCACTGACCACAAGATAAGCAGCAAGTTTGACTCTAGTGTTAAATGAACCCTTCTTCAGTTGTTACATTGTAATAACTGGCAGGCCTTTGGTAATGCAACCGACGTCCTTGATCAACACGCTTCATACAGTAACGGTGTCTCTGCCTGTACAGCTCTGAATGCAAAGCTTTGTTTTCTACCAGTATATAGAGCAGCTGAAATTTAAAGGTGTGCAATGATGAAACAAATAAACCTGAGAGGAGGCCTTGAGCAATCATTGCAACCTCAAGACGCAAATGCGTTTGGTCCTCTTGTATAGCATCCCTTATTATTACACAGCTTTGTGCTTGCAAATTAGCCGAGGGCTAATCCATTTCAGCTTTACTTTGGTATCATGCTACCTTGTAGTTGGTGTATTAGCTTATATTTATATTGCTTCCAGTCCTACGCTGATACAGTATGTAAATAACTGTCAAAGCCTGTATGCAATGACAACAGTTCAACGTTCAAAATGTCTAAACCAGTACTGTGGTGGTACAATCATATGATAATAATAACGGATCATATAACAACTCTTTTCCAGTTGCATAAGCTTCCTGTTCGTTATCGTATCCATTACAAAATGTTGCTGCTCACCAACAAAGCTCTTCATAACTTGGCTCCTCTTTATCTCTCAGATCTTCTTCAGTTGTATATTCCTTCACGTTCTTGAGATCATCTTCTGCAGATTTATTGACAGCTCCAAATTTCAAGCTGAGGTCATTCTGCGGTCGGGCGTTTAGCTGTGCAGCGCCAAAAGTAGGGAATTCTTTATCATTTCACATTCGCCAGCTGGATTCATTTTCCCTCTTTAAAGCTCAGATTAAAAGTTATCCGACTAGAATCACTTTTAATGACTTGATTGTTTGATTTGTTAGATTGTATGTTTGATCTGTATGTCTGTGTTTTTGCAAAGATTTGCATTTTACTGGCTTTTTTTTTTGCTGTACAGTGTCCTTGAGTGCCTTGAAAGGCACCTATAAATAAAAGGTATTATTATTATTATGAAGGTATCAGAAAGTAGTATAATATACTATGTACCACTAGTGATTTTAAACATATATTAAAAGTTTGTATCCACGCTTTACAGTCATTTTTGAAGTGTAAAGTTAGACCAGGGAGTTAGGGAAAAACATCATTAGTTGCTGTTGTTGCTGGTGCTATTTTTACAATATTATTTTATTATAATAATTGTATAATATGGCAATGATATTAAATGCAACAGTGTTATAATATAATTATACATTCTATAATATATTAATACTTTAATATAAATTATTTCATATTTCTGAACTTTTCTGATATCTTTATTAGTCGTTATAGGCTAATGGGATGAAATCATTCAATCTGAAATCATACTCTATAATATAGTATAATTTGATGTATATCTTTGACTGGGATTGTGTTATTAGATTGGCTTGTCATCTGTCAAAATGCATAGGCCTACATTTACGCTGAATATTTTTATTTTTGAATATTTAAAATGTATTATTAGAATATGTAATATTATTGAACATTTTGCATTTACATTAATGGCAGAAAAAAAAGTAATTGAAAATGATGTAATTCATATATTCTGCACTACACCAGGATGAGGCAAGATGGGCCACCTAAATGATTTTCAAACTAAATTAGTAGAAAAAAAAATAAAAAAAAAATCTTAATATATTGGATGATACATCATTATCATGTACATAAAATCATCTTATATATATATATATATATATATATATATATATATATATATATATATATATATATATATATATATATATATATATAAAAAAAAAAAAAAATCTGAAGTAAATGCACACTGCTCTTATGGGTTGCATATTCATCTATCCTTTACCATTGAATGATTAATATGTTCAAGTATCATCATGTTTACATGGTACTATAAAAATAACCACTTCACAAATATATGGCATTGCCATGCATGGTTCTTTTGTACTAGTAGCTGCAGGTGGTCATTATTTATGAGCATTGGATTACTGCATTCTTAGGCTGAAAATAGAACCTCTTAATGATGCTGTTTACTTCACAATGACCCCTTCACAGGGGGCTCGATCACATAGCAATGCCTACAGAGGACTGTTCAATACTTGCAAAAACAAGATCGGTACAGGCACTAAAATAGATCTCGTCTAAGCACAGTTCAAAGTACCTGCTTCTACCAAGACCTTATTATTTTTGATATTTTCTTTTCTCCAAAACTGTCTCTGATGATGCCATAAACTGAAACAGCAGATTTCTGTATATATATATATATATATATATATATATATGAACTTACTTTATGAATGAAAAACATTTAAAATATCGCCACTTTCGGGCAGAAAATACATTTCTCCCTTTTTTTTAAAATCATTACTATTGGTCACCCTTTATGTCTGTCCTTTATGTCGGCAAAACTGCAAGTCATGTATTTACAATGATTCTGGGTTGCAAAAATCTATCTGTGTAAAACATAACTACTATAATGTTTCCTTATTCACTGTTCCTCTGTGCTTCTACTTAATACAGATGTCTGATATAGTTATGAAGAAGGTTTATATAACCTGTTTGACCAGTGTAGATGGACATCTACTTATTGTTGACCACAAGATAAGCAGCAAGTTTGACTCTAGTGTTAAATGAACCCTACTTCAGTTGTTACATTGTAATAACTGGCAGGCCTTTGGTAATGCAACCGATGTCCTTGATCAACACGCTTCATACAGTAATGGTGTCTCTGCCTGTACAGCTCTGAATGCAAAGCTTTGTTTTCTGCCAGTATATAGAACAAAACTCAGAGGCAGCTGAAATTTAAAAGTGTGCAATGATGAAACAAGATCTTGCAAAAACAAGATCGGTACAAGCACTAAAATAGATCTCGTCTAAGCACAGTTCAAAGTACCTGCTTCTACCGAGACCTTATTATTTTCGATATTTTCTTTTCTCTGAAACTGTCTCTGATGATGCCATAAACTGAAACAGCAGATTTCTGAATCTGACTGCCATGGTTTAGTATTCGCTTAAACAAATTGCTCTATTTTCTGAGACCTATTCAAGGGGACCCATTATACACACTGGCTGTTTGCAGAGTGGCCCTCCTAACAGCGCTGACATTCGCTTTCTTTGCCTTGCAGTTGTGGTGATTGACAAGGGCCATAGCGAGCCCGGCAGCTTTGTTATGTATTTGAGGAGCGGATACTGTACATAGCATGTGCATAGCACTTCATCTTTTTATAACATGAGATTTTGCACAAATGACAGAAAATGTCTTTTGCCTAAGTCAAAATATGAGGTAAATCCGACCCTGGGCACATAGTGTTTCTTTATAAAGTGACATCGCCCACTACTGGCATGGCAGCAGAATATAGAGTTTTTGGTCATTTTCACGGATCCGTGTGAACGGGGATCATTTTGACAACATTGCCATCTGTATACTGTCAGAAATAGGGTTACAGTAGGAGTCCATTTCTGACCCCAAGGTACAATCTACACTAACGTACCCCATAGGGCTTATTATTGGACCTCAAGGTACATATATGTACCTTTTTGAGGGTCAAAAAGCATTAAAATGTACATATATGTATCGTTTCTTTTAAAGGTTAAGGTACAATTATTGTACCCTTGAGGGTAAAGCCCCAGTGGCAAGCCATTGTATCCCTAAAGGTACAATTATGTACTTTATTTTCTGAGAGTGTAGGCGAAAACCGCAAAGGAAAAACGTTTCTGTTTTTAGTACATTGTTGTTGAGTAAATACCTCATACTAAGGTCTGAAATTAACCAGAGCTTGGAGAAAATGGCACACAAATGCCCCAAATAGTTAAATATGTGGGTAAAAAATGAAGTCATTTCATCTGTTTTCTAGCCTATAATATGTGTCACGTTTAGTATGGGTTTAAATGGTTGACATGCTGAAAATAAAAAAGAAAATGCCCCTTAATGAATTCATAATTTAATTGTGGCCCAAATGCTTTTGGGAAATCAGAGTAACACTTAAAATGTTTCATATAGGAGCAGATAAATGTCTGGATTCCTCATCGCCAGCAATTCCGCCGCTCTAAATTTTCTGACATTTAGCTTCATCCAACAAAATACTAAAGCTCTGAGCATTGGCTGAATTCCGGAATTATCAGTGCATCATGGGACCTTCTCTATGAGGTCAGCGAATAATAAGCGAAGTTGATGGCTGAGAGCATTTCTCCTTCTTCTAACAAGGCTTTGATGAATTCACTCAATTTGCCACTGTTGTTTGTGAGGCCTGGTCTTCTAAGTTTGAGTGAACATACAACAACATCATTAAAAAAGGAATACTGACTGGTTATCTGAGCAAGTTTTGATTAATGTAAAAGTAGTCCTCAAAAAAGAACATGGCTACAATTTAGCTGTGGTGAAGTGCAGTTCCCTAGCTACCATGGCTCTCTGGTTCCTCTTCTTCGTAAAAGCCAAGCTTAAACTACACATGAGGGTCTAGGTGAGAGCGATGTAATGAAAGAATTCCACCATATGCCGAAACCTCATTAGCAACACCAACACATTTCCTCCCTGCCATCTCTTTCCCCAACAGATCATTATTTTCCTATTATTTATCAAGTACATACAATCATGCTGCTCTGGACTCTTTTTAAAAAAAAAATCATTAATTAATTTTTTCACTTAAGTCCTTCTCCAACTTTTTCCTTTTTGTGTGTGTGTGTGTGTGTGTGTGTGAATGAAGAAGGTCACCAAAGGACGCTGAATAAAATGCGCTGTCTGTAAACAAACTGAGTGAAAAAGGATCTACTGATCAACAATGTTTGAATGTTGTCTGAGTCCATCCAAGGGGTCAGGGTTTGGCATGAAATAATCATTCTAGTTGTGTATTCTTTTCTTTAAATAAGAAAATACAGTATTTTTTAGTGTGAGAACTTTCTTTTACTACTTCTTCTCTGGAGTCAAAATCTTCAGTTGAGTAAATTATTTAGTGACTTTTTCAACACACTCCCGTACAATTTGTATAATATTTCACGATTTGGCAAACTGGTGACAAATTCATGAATTAGTACAATTTCAAATGTACGTACTTGACTGGGAAAAATTTTAAGAGGACATTCATTTTGAAAGTTAACCTACAAATGGTTTTCGATTACCTTTTTTAGCTCAATGAAATTTAAGTTCCAATTCCATTGGGTTAAAAGCATATGCCTCAAATAATTAAGGTATTAAGGAAACAAAAATATTTGTTTTTGTTGATATTATTATTTATTTTGATTATTTATATACTGTACTGCATAATAACATGTCTTAAAGTAGCTTTTTGAGATTATGTATTATTTATTTTGATTATTTTTGTAAATATTATTTTTCAAAAAATAACTACAAAGCAAAAAATTAAGAATATTCATTAATTTAATTTATAACCACAAACTGTTGTTTGAATAGGATGAATGAAACTAGTCCTCCGGTTAGCCACATAAACATATTCATGGAACATAACCATGTGATGCTACTAAAAACTGTGATTTAGTCCTGTCAATCATAAATTCTCAAAGCTTTCCAACGTGACTATGAATTCTAATGTTGTGACACCAAAGTAGGGTGACTTGAAGTTGAATGAATTATTGTTGAAGCCAATGTTCTTTCATCAGTGTGAGAGCGTGCTTTATTGCTCAACGACAACTGATGCAAGTAGCCAGAGCAGTGTGACAGAGTATTATTATGGCTGCCAAAATCATGTGCCAAATGTTAAAGCAACCATTGATTTTTGTGGATTTTGGAAATGCCTCAGGTCTCAAGTTATCTAAATGCAGATGATCAAAAGGGACAAGGCCTTTTGAGCCAGAAACAATCTGAATATTTTATGCAGAGAAAATGCAGTTTTGTTCATAAAATGGATGTGAAATAGATGGCATACAGCGTTAATACAGTCCAAATAGGCAGAGCATAGCTCTCAGTGGATTTCATTCAAATGTTCTGCCCTCCCCAAAACCAGGTCAACTTCTTACTCAACACAGGGACAAAAATAAAGAACAAAAAGTTCAAAAAGAGACCACATTAATAAATCACAGCAGCTCATGATGTTTTGTTTTGAATCTCCATTTTTGCTCACAGAGTATCTATAAAAGATACCTAAGAATTTATTAAAGAATGATACAAATCTAACAGCACACAAGAAAGCTGAAGATCCATCATAGTTGTGCTGTTGCGGGATATAGATTAGCTGTCTGAAAGAGGACTCTGTAAAGTTGTATGGGTACATAGTTAATATGCATGCATACAGTTTTGGCAGAGAAAGTTAGATGCACATGTATGGAGAGAGAATTGTGTCTTTATTACATGCGAGAAAAGAAATGATCTGAGAGAAAAAAAAAGTTTGAGAGAAAAAGTTATCACACTGATAGCAAAAAAGCATTTCATGAGAGAAAAAAAAATATTTGAGAGAAAAAGTTTTCATACCAATAGCAAAAAATAATCATATTTGAGACTACAAAAAGTTTTGAGAGAAAGTATTTTCTCATAGAACATAACAAATATAAATTTGAATTTTTTGTAATTATTTCTGAGAAAAAAAAATCTCTCTCAAAATACTTTGAAAAAAAAACTCTCAGATATATATATTTTGCTATCAGTGTGAAAACATTTTCTCAAAAAAAAAAAAGTGTTTTTCTCAAAACGCTTTTCTTTGCTCTCGATGCAATTTCTTGCTCTCCTGTCAGGATTTTGATTTCACTGTGAAAATTGTGTCATGGGCGGGGCCACGTTCCTATTGGCCAGTCGGGTGAGCATCGTCTTGTCTTGGGAGTCGAACTGTATCATTACACCATGTTCGGTTCACCAGCATAGATGCCTTAGTTGAGCACGGACACTCCAATGTTTGGGTAAGATGATTCACGGTTATCATATGCCTGGTTCAGATTACAAGATTTTTGTGTCTGTTACGATAGTCACGGTGTCAGATTACACGATTTTGACTCCTAAAAATCTTGTCATGTCGTGGATGGACAAGAAATATGTCAGACTACACGTTGCTTTCCGACCAGTCACCGCGAGCCGTCTCACGCACACATTCACTCGCACATACACGCACTCACTCACTCACATACACACACTCACATACACACACACACACACATGTCTGGTTTACTATCTTTGTGAGGACATTCCATAGGCGTAATGGTTTTTATACTGCACAAGCTGTATATTCTATCCCCGCCTTACACTGTCCCTATCCCTAAACCTACCCATCACAGGAAACATTCTGCATTTTTACATTTTTTTAAAAAAACACTGCTTAGTATGTTTTTAAAGCCATTTGAAAAATGAGGACCCCCAACATGTCCTCATTTTTCCGAGTGTCCTCATATGCAGGTGTGTTATCATAAAAATGTCCTCAGTTGTCATGAAATCAAGAGCACTCACTGTGCTCGCTCGCTCACTCACTTGCGCACGTACACATACACAAACACACTGTAGTTCGCTCACTCACTCGAGCACACACAATCGCTCACTCGCACACACACAATGAAATGTAATCATATTGACCTTAAAACAAAATAGTTTATTCTGAGTCCAAGTAAAACTGTACAGGTGGTTGTATATGATGAACTAGGGCTGGGCCTGGGCGATATATCGGATGACATTGTTATGCGCATCTCGTCAGTAAAGCCGGTTCCTTGATTAGTAGTAAATCGCCATCGCCTGCTTTCAGATGAAGCGGCATTTAACATAGAGCCGTATTTCACTGACAAGCTGAGCAATATCGCATTAATTATCGCAGGCAATACGTCCGTGATCATCTAAGATCACCGTGAATCATCTTACCCAAACATTGGAGTGTCCGTGCTCAACTAAGGCAGAGGCGACATCTATGCCGGTGAACCGAACATGGTATAATGATTCAGTTCGACTCCCAAGACAAGACGATGCTCACCCGACTGGCCAATAGGAACGTGGCCCCGCCCATGACACAATTTTCACAGTGAAAGCAAAATCCTGACACGAGAGCAAGAAATTGCATCGAGAGCAAAGAAAAGCGTTTTGAGAGAAACACTTTTTTTTTAGAGAAAATGTTTTCACACTGATAGCAAAATATATATATTTGAGGGTTTTTTTCGAAGTATTTTGAGAGAGATTTTTTTTTTCTCAGAAATAATTTTTAAAAATTTAAATTTATATTTTTTTATGTTCTATGAGAAAATACTTTCTCTCAAAACTTTTTTTAGTCTCAAATATTATTATTTTTTGCTATTGGTATGAAAACTTTTTCTCTCAAATGTTTTTTTTCTCTCATGAAATGCTTTTTTGCTATCAGTGTGATAACTTTTTCTCTCAAACTTTTTTTTTCTCTCAGATCATTTCTTTTCTCGCATGTAATAAAGACACAATTCTCTCTCCATACACATGAAACAGTTTGCACTTTAACATTATTACTTATCTATTAACCATATGTTCAAAGTTGGTTTGCATATTTATTTATATTTGTTCAAATAATTTATAGTTAATTTGTAAGTTAATTATGCTATAAGTAGGCCATCTCTAGGTATATCACCAATCACCAATAGTTATGTAAGTCTGAGGCACTTTTAAGATATTTGGTAACTTTTTATTTCAATAGTCCACTTTAGACATTCTACTTACTATATGGCCGCATTTACACTGCAGGTCTTGATGACCAGTTTTATTATATTATCGGATATAGAATTATTGTCTATATCCGATTTTTTTGACAACCAGCTTACATCTTATTATAAAAGTGTAAAAATCTCCATTTACACTATATACTTATATATATATATATGTTACCGGCAAAGTGTGTAATCCAGCATTCTATAGAATGCCTAGGTAATGTATAGAATTAGGTAATGTATTTTTTGCAAAAAACATCAGGAATTCTATACATTGCCTAGGCATTCTATACAATACCGGGATTTCACACTTTGCCGGTAACATATACACTATATACTCTGCTCCTATATGAAACATTTTTATACCGAAACAACCCAAGGTAGACATACTGACCCGGAAAAGGAAGTAAAAAGGCATGGTTTGCAATGGACGCAGATTAAATGATAATACAAGTTTTTGCTTTCCGCATCATCTATAAAGGTCAGCAAAGGTCGTCCTCCATTGCGCCATTGAAAAGAGTCATGTGATCGCGGTTGGTGTCCACCTGAGTTGATGTCATCCATCACTGTCACTTTTTCAATGATGTACGCAACTACATGTACTACAACATATTACGACTTTGCAACTACATGTCATCTAACTCTCTGCTTAATATCTGATAACACTTTATTTCGATGGTCCCTCAACAGACATTATACTGACTATAAGTAACGTTGCAACTACATGTCAACTTATTACTAACCCTAACTAACTCTAATCTACAGTAACAGTCTCCCAATACTCTAATGGGAGTTAGTTGACATGTAGTGGCAAATTAATTAGAGTCAGTTGACATGTAGTTGCAAACTTACTAATACTTAGTAGAATGTACTGTATGAAGTGAACAATCAAAATAAAGTGTAACCACACATTTGGTATGTTTGTTTGAACATCCCAACTAGGTTGAGAGTACTTAACCAATGGCGTGAGTTTGGGAAAGGGCTACCTAGTTATCAGACCAATGGCAAGTGGAGAACGTGTTCAGAAAACCAGTTAGAAAATAATCATTGGTTTTCAGATTCTGTTGACACTACTGAGTCAGAAATTACACACTTCAGCCTTTAAGATCATACTGAATCAGTTCAATTCAATTCAATTCAATTCAATTCAATTCACAGTCTTAGAACTAAAAGGATTTGCATTTCTTTTCCAAGTTGCTTATTAAAATATATCATTAAGTACTCACTTGTGAAAAAGTGTACTGCCGAATGTACTGACAATCATTTATATTTCACTAACATATATTTCAGTGTCATTTCTATCATGTATATATGTCATATTTAAACATATTCGTAACACATTTTTATTAATTAAGTTGCAATTTAGCACATTTAAAATATATTAAATGTAATGAAAAACACACCACAGTAGTTTACATGTGTTGTAGTCTGTTAGTTGACACATCAAAATAATGGTTATTCTTAGTATGATACAATATTATTCAAACATAATGATTTAAATTGACATTAAAGTAAAATTTTGGTAACACTTTATTTTGCAGTGTCATTGTTACACATTACATGTAGGTACTGTAGTGATAACTATAAATTATTAATATTTACAAGCAATTAACCCTAAACTAAACCCTCATCCTAACCCTAACGCTATAGTAAGTACATGTAGTTAATTATTATTACTCAGTACTTAAATGTATAATTACACTGTAATGCAATACTGAAAAATCTAGTGTATCCAAAACTTTTAATTTGGCAACACAAAGTGCACTTTTTACAAGTGTACTTACAGTAAGTCTGTTAAGAAACATAGTCATAAAAGTCTACTCTCTACACTTTAGCCTTTTATTTCATTAATATTATATTATCTGCAAGTAAAAAAAAAAAAAGTAAAAAAAAAAAAAGGTTTGAAGTACACTGCAAGTGCTCATTTATTACAATTAAGCACACTTCTTTTCCATAGGGTTAGCACAGTGGCAGAATGATCCGCTTTTATCTCCAGGCAGCATTTTCCAGTGCATGATATGTGAATATTCTCAGTAATTGTCAAGGTGCCTCGTGGTTTTAAAAAGCTCTCACCATCTTAGCCCATTACTGTTTAGCCTCAACAAGCCGAGGCTAACCTGACACTCAACAGTGAAGAATGTGATGAAGAGGAGTTCAGGAACAAGAGGAATTCATTTATATTTCTAAGAGCAACCTTCCTCACTGACTTTCACTGTCAATCACTGTTCAAACCGCTAAACCTCTTGGCACACATAATATTGGCAAAACAACAATTCAACATGTGCCTTTTCACCTGGAAGATGTCATTTTCTTTGTCCACCTGCGATACACTGTTACATCATTCATTAGATGTTTTTGTAACATTGGTTATTCAGAATGTATGCAAATAGATTTCCATAAAGGTTATTTTTTGATTTTGATAAATATTTTCTCCAATTAAAGTTTAACATGCAGAGAGAACTCTAATTAAGATATTTGCATGTTGACTTGTTGGATACATGTTTTATTTGTGGCTTTTTCTCTTTTCGTTAGAGCTGCTCGACATGTCAACTTCTTCTTCGATCAATGGCGTGAGTTAGGGGCGGGACTATACATTTGTGTAAACAATAGCATATGTGACCCTGGATCACAAAACCAGTCACATGTCACACGGGTATATTTGTGGCAATAGCCAACAATACATTGTATGAGTCAAAATTATCGATTTTTCTTTTAGGCCAAAAATCATTAGGATATTAAGTAAAGATCATGTTCCATGAAGATATTTTGTAAATTTCCTACCGTAAATATATAAAACATTTATTTTTGTGAGTGAATGCTGCACAATCGCGGACATAAATGTAGAACTTTAAAGGTGATTTTCAATGTTTCGATATTTTTGCACCATCAGATTCCAGATTTTAAAATAGATGTATCTCGACCACCAAATATTGTCCTATCCTAACAAACCATACATCAATGGAAAGCTTATTTATTCAGCTTTAATATGATGTATACATCTCAATTTAAAAAAAAAAAAAAAAAATGACCCATGTGACTGGTTTTGAGGTCCAGGGTCACATATGGAGGTCAGGTCAGAGGAGAGGCAGAAGTGTCTGAAAAACCAAATTACACACTTACATTTTTTCTTTAATTTGCATTTGCAAGTCTGGGATACTGCCTGATTATTAATTGATAAAGTGTTTCTTGTTCTTGAATAGATTGCACATATCCACTTGTCTGCCACATGAAGACAGTGAGAGACTAACCAACCCCTTTTTTCTTTTTTTTTTTCTTTTTTTTTGTCCTTGTGTTCCCAGCCCATCATGATAGTGTGTGCCATAAAGCAACATATGTACTGGAAAAAGAATAGGTACTTTATTTTCACTAAGTGTAAAAAATGCTATCTATACTTGTGGCATATACTGTTTGCACCTCAGTGTACATTATAAAACAGACTGCAATAATAACAACATTTTGAGTGTATATTTATTATAATCATAAATGGATGTTACTTGTCCCCATGTCCACCATACACCTTCCCCTGACCCTATCCATACTAAACCTGCTGATCAGTAAAGATGTCTTGGTTTTAAGTGTGGTAACAATATGAGCTGCACACATCACAGTTGATGTGCCAGCCCATCCGATCAACACGAGGACACCACATCCATTTTTTTAAAAATTATTATTACTATTAAATACTTGATAAACACTTTATCCCGACTATTAAATACCTGGAATTTTTTTGCCCTATTTGAATATTTTCTCATGATCGGAAAAGAGCTCATTCGAACTTGGGTCGATCACATCAAAACCTAAACCACTGCACCAATTCTGCGTTCACACACCATTGAACATTTGCTACTTACGACTTCTGAAGTTGTAATTATGAGTTTGTCACATTCGACTGCTTTTTTGTCGGAAATCATAGGAATCATGGAGGAAACCATTATGTCTTGGGGAAATCTTTTTAAAGCTAAAATGTATTGAATATGTTTAGTCAATATCCATTGGATTTTGAATAATATGCAGCATCATATTAATTCAAAACCAAACATTACCCGAACTAATGTATGCATTACTTTCACTGTGTAGAGTTAGTGTAAATAGCATTTGCCAGCAATAAAGACTATTTTCACTTTTGTGCATATAATGAGTAAAAAAAAAATTAATAATAATAAAATAAAAAAGTCACACCAATTAAATTACAATTAAAACATAATTGTAACATATTTTATTTTGGTAGATTACAATACTCATAATATGCATGTACTATATCTCTTCTTCTATGTGGTTACTGATGTTTTTTTTTACCTGTGGCCCCTCCTCACTTGGTGCTTATAAAGCTAAACAGAGAAAGTTACATGTTCATCTGTGTTTCCTGGGAATCAAACCCACAACCTTGGCATTGCAAGAGTTCTGCATTACCAGTTGAGCTGATTCCATGTCAAACATGGAAGGAATCTTTCAGAAACTTTGATGCTAATACTTACAGTACCTACAATCAATTACAGTTTAAGATGTCATTGTTACAGTGTAATTATATATTTAAGTACTGAGTAATATTAAGCAACTACATGTATTTACTATAGGGTTAGGATTAGGTTGAGGGTTAGTTGCATGTAATTATGCATAATTTACTGTTATACGGTAAGTACATGTAACATATGTAACAAGGACACCGTAAAATAAAGTGTTACTACAATCACATATGCTAACAGTCCCACATCATTCCCTCAGGGTTTCCAGTAGTCCTGTATAATATGTAATAATTACAAATGAAATTCATACAGAGATTGTGCCCTGTATTTTACATAATGACTGAGAATGCTTCAGATTTCATTGCATCTGTGCATACAAAAGAAAAAAAAAAAAGAAAAAAAACTCAAAAGATGGATGTGAAACAGAGACCTTTTGAAATAGTTCTGAGGATAGAGGAAGGAAGATCAAAGGATGCATCTACTACTAGCTAACTTTTATCTGTTGATTTGCAGCACTGTTTTGTTTGCACTGTTCATCAGAATGCCTTTTTCTGTAAACGGTGAAACAAAGCCATACATTTTCAGTCACATCCACATGTTTTATTTTGGTGCACATTTTTCACTGGATTTGCTGCATTATGTTAATTAAATTGTCTATAGTTGAACTATAAGCAAGTCTGTTCATCTTGAAATATTTATGTAGTCACAATTCTCTAGTTTTATAATTTGCTTTAGGTAGAAGCTCAGTTGATATGTGTGTAATGGTGTGTGACACTTTATTATGATGTAACTAAGGCTCTGATGCATGCTACAATCTTCTCTCACATGTCTTATTGTTTGACATGTTGGGGTCAAGCTGGTGAAACTGTTATTAAACCCTTGAAATCGCTATATAAACAGACGTTAAAAATTTTAGATAAAAAAACTAACCATTTTCATTCTTGTAGGATCATAGAGACATATAATTTTTTAAACTTTGACAATTTTAGACTTTATTCAAGCATGTGTATGGTTCATAAAATTTTAAACGGTCTGGCTCCTTCAGTATTACGTGACTTTATTCATCTTCGCTGTGAAACTTTTGTGAGATCAACCAGACTATCGTATATGAGTAATTGTCTAGTTCCCTTTCGTCGTTCTGCATTTGGGCTATCATCTTTCACAGTGAAAGCCACTAATCAGTGGAATGCCCTACCAGAGGACATAAAAGGCTGTAAAACTCATGGTCTTTTTAAATTTAAGTTAAAATCTTTTTTAAAATCAAACCAACTATGTAACCACTAAGACTGTTGTAGTTAAATTGACTGACCGATTTATTTATTTACAGCCCTTTATGGCCCTGACAGTATGTGTGTATGTATTTATTGTATATGAACATATAGGTATTTTCTGTGTTTTGTAAGTGTTGACCTGCCCGGGGACTACGGACGAAAATTAGCCTTTGGCTAAATCCGGTGCAATGCATGAAATGTGAATTTTATGTTCAAAATTGTGCATGGTCCCTTTATAAATAAATAAATGAAATGAAATGAATTATGATATTAAAATTAATGATTTTTTTTTTTTTTTTTTTACAACAGATGATACAACAGCGGTGATATATCAGTAAGCCAAACAAGTAAATTCTAGACTTATCTAGACTTACTACATTCCTCAATGCTGTTATCATCACGCGACCTACCAGTGTCAGTTATGTAGCCTCTCTGCCATTCATTGCTTTCCTGTAGCTCAAATAGTAGCGCGTTGGTGCTTGCAATGCCAAGGTCATGGGTTTGATTCCCAAGGAAAGCAAGAACTGATAAGAATGTAAAATGTGTACCTTGAAATGCAAAGTTTCTTTGGATAAAAGTGTCTGCCAAATGCATAAATGTAAATAAATCCTCTCCCGTGGCCTCATGGGAGGGTAAAGTGTCCATCGTATGCACACTTCAGAAACTTGCCAGAAGAAGTAGGTCATCTGAGTACTTTTTGCATATGTTAATTTTATGAGGATTGTGAATTTGGACATACTTATTTTGTGACATTCTTTTTTTTCCGCCTACTATATATTAGGAAGGTATGCAAATTCGGATGCAGCCCCTGTCTTGTGTCCCCTGTCAGCCCCTCTCTTATTTTGAAGTATCTATTTTTTTTCCCCCATTGTTCCTGTATTTTGACTCCTGTGTTTAGTGTCTCTATTGTCTTCCTTGTTAGTCTCCTTAGTTACTAATCACTCACACCTGTCCCTTGTCACCTTGTGTATTTAATATCTACCAACTATTTTTTTTGTGATGGTCCTCCAACAGATATTCTACTGACCATAAGTAATGTTGCACCTACATGTCAACTTATTCTAACCCTACCAAAAGTTACATATAGTTAGTTGAATGTCTAAAGTGGACCATCAAAATAATCTGAAGTTTTATCTGAAGTTTTTATTGACATAATTATCTGCAATTTTGGTATTAATTTTTCAGTGTTCCACCACAAACTATCATTTGAGTCATTGTACACCTAACTCCTATCCAGGAAATCCAGACCTAAATCTGAAAGATTAATGGTCTGGCATTGACTAATGAAACGCAATTGGATAACACTACAGCCAATCACAACAAGCCCCATACACTTAGCTACCAGCGGAGCTAACTGGTAGATTACACTCTTGCCGTATCCGGTCGGCAAAAACAGCAAAAAAATCCAAATAATCCAAAAAGCCAAGTCTAACTTGTTCATTGTAGCTGCCTAGCATCTAACTTCGACGTCAAAGAAGGGCATATTTAATGAGCATCATTACTCGACGCCAGAGTAAACTCGCTGAGCAAATTCAACTTGTGCTCTCACGAGAACTCTCACGAGGGTACCTAACTCCCACTCTCCAAAAGAGCATTCAGTGTCTTCTGAGTCCTTCACGGTTGACTGACCCTTCCATTACCGTCACTGACCATTCTCCTCCTCTATCAGCTCCACACATACCTGTTCATTTACTCACTACCGCTCACTACCTCTCACTCTCTCAACCCAAAATTCTCCTCAGCCTGGCCAAAATCTGTCATGCAGACCCAGATACATCAGCATGTTATCAATCACGGCTACCCTTTCTATATCCAACCACAACCTCTTGTTCTTTCTTCTCCTTGCACCATCCTACCATCACCCCACAGTAAGTGACTGCCTTGCCGAAGTCTGAATGATTGACAGACTTTCGTTTTACCTTGTCAACTTCTATCTAATATTGAACACTGATGGAAAAAAAAATACTTTCCAAATTCATTTTTTTAATATGCATACATACAGTTTTGGCAAAGGAAATTAGTTGTAGTTAGTAGAATGCCTATAAAGCAGACCATCAAAATAAAGTGTTACCAAGTAGTTTAATTATTAAGTTCATTACGCTATAAGTAGGCAATATAGGTTAATTGTCCCATATAGTGATGTGAGGCACTATTAAATTCAGTGTCCCCAAAAAGTTCTTGGACAATTAAGTGACACTTAAAGTGTCTGAATGCCATTGTATTTGATAGACAAAATATCAAACCGAGTGGTATTTACTAGACCTTTTCTCGCAAATTATCCCTCATCTGCCTAAATCGGAGGGATTTTTTCTTTGCTATTGTCGCCTTTAACTTGCTCACTGGTGGTTTGTAAGGCACTATTGTCATAAATGTGCCTTAGAATATGTATTGTAAAAAGAACAAACACAATGTATGTTTTAATCACTGAATCTTTGAATTGAACTTTTCTGAGCAACTCTTGCAATTACTTATAACCATAGTAATTTCATAAAGTTTATATACTGTAGTGCACGTGCATCATATTATCTGGACAATTAAATGTAACTACTTGCTTGTTTTTTTTAACCAGTATGTCTACATTCAATTTTGCAACTCAAAAATTATGGCAATCTGTCCACTAATTTCTATGAAATTAAAATGTACTTTGTGAGATGCATTATACTTTTGTGTGTTTATGCTTAATTAGAATGTAATTCAATTTGTTTGAACAAACTATGAAAGGACTTGGCCACCATTGTGATACTGACAGTCAGATGCTATTCAGTAAAAGCCAAAGTAAATGCTGCACAGGTGTCAGCCCAAACAAACAGCAATTACATCCTAAAATACAAAAAGTGCATCTCATTTTGATAAAAAAAAGGAAAACAGGAAACTTTCTACACTAAAAGACTGATTTCACAATGAAGGTTTTCTGAAAGTAAAGTTCTAATAAATTTAAACACAAGTTAAACTTTTGACAGCTTCTGTGGCCTGTGGTTTATTATCAGACAAAATAACCAGTCCCTTCATTTGTAAAAAAGAAAATGCATTTAGACTAATACCCTTATAATGGAAGCCGATCAGGCAAGATAGCAGGAGATATTAAAAGCAGAAATGTGAAGCACGTTTTTGTTGAAGTACTTTCATAAATGTTTCATATATATCCTTGCTTCGGGAGCGAGAGGTCCCAGGTTCATTTCCCGGACGAGCCCCCGATTCTGTTACGGCCCGTCTAGGGGCCAAGCCGCAACAGAAAAGATTCTTAGACATAGGCTTACTTTGCGGGAATTTAATACCATAAAGATAAGAGAAAGACATTCAATTGGGACAACTTCAGGTTACGAAAAGGCCATAAAAATAAACAAAACCTCAAGCTCAACTCTCCCTCTACTTAACCTCATCAAAAGAAAAGAAAAAGAAAATACACAATTATCTTTCTTACCTTTCTAGTGCTTCAAACAAAGACAATAAGATCAAAAATAAATGGCATCGGAAACCTACAGCCCAATAAACCAAGCTTTCAATGAACGTAACGGAATAGCCTCAGGATATCTAGTAGATGAGCACATCAGTGTTAACAAGTATGAATTACCAGACTTGGTATTAGGCAGAGGACCCTCACAATCGATTACAAGTTTCTCAAAGGGCTCATTAATTACTGGTATAGGTTTAAGAGGTGCTTGTGGTGATCTATCTATCTATCTATCTATCTATCTATCTATCTATCTATCTATCTATCTATCTATCTATCTATCTATCTATCTATCTATCTATCTATCTATCTATCTATCTATCTATCTATCATCTATCTATCTATCTGTCTGTCTGTCTGTCTGTCTGTCTGTCTGTCTGTCTGTCTGTCTATCAGAAACACCTGTTTAACTTTGTGTACAATATGAGTAAACTTGGTTTTGTTTGAAATGTTAGATGCAGTTAAATGTAAAAAAAAAACATCATCAGAAAGTATCTTGAGTGCAGTTTGGATTTGTCAGATGGCTGCTTTATATTAAATATAACAGTGGATGAAAAAATAAATAAATAAATAAATGAAATGAATTTTGTCTATGGCATATATGTAGACACACTCTGAATAATGGCATTGGAGGTTGCAGGTGTTGTTTTCCTCTGGAGAAAGCTGCTGTGCTGAAGCCATTAGAGTAAATGCAGTGTGACTCTGACCCTGGCACCAGAAAGCACGCTGGTGTCAGAAGCATTCAGGAAGAGCTACACATTCAGCCACCTAATTCTGTTAATTGCTGCCTGCCTCAATATATAACTACTTTCATTAGCACAGAAGTTGACAATGTGTTAAAGCGGAGGTGGACTTTTGCAATTTGTAAAGAACAGGGCGTAAAAAAAAAAAAAAAATAATAATATACATACAAATCTACTGCTTGATGGAAAGCGTTACCTGAGTTTAACCTCTAGAATGACATTGGTGCATTTAAGAGAAAGGCAGTGGCGTAGTTTGATGCAATGGTCATCCGTGACTATGTGACCTTAAAAGCAATGAAGGATGTGTTTTAGCGTGGGTTGCATTGTACACTTTCAGTTGAAAGTTAATGATGTCCTATTGATGTAAGGTTTAACACCAAAAGTTAATAAAACAAAGGCTTTCTGAAGAATAAAAGGATAAATAACATAGCACAACTGACCTTTATGACTAAAATGGTTTTAAAATATTCAAGAAGAATCGTGGGTTCTTTGATAACACCAAAACTGTATCATTAAAAGACTTATCGTGAGTTAATTTGCTTCGGTCTTAAGACTTATTTTGCACACATCAAATATCGTTTGGTCTCGGTCTCTCTGTAATGAGCACCAATAGTTAATTCATTTTGTGGTGTCCAATCGTGGCTAATACTGAGCGTGACTAACAATAGAGTTTTTATTAGGCCAGTAATCATTGTAAAGGATTACATGCTGCAAATCTGTCAAGCTTTAGCAGAAATCACCAACAAAGAGACCAGAGGGTCAGAGAGGTAGAATTACACAACCTCTTCAGCCTGCACAGTTCAACTGTTGGTCGCATGGCTATCAGAGCCTCAGTAGCACTGTGTGTTATGAGGAAAATTAAGACTAATCCTCAATTCAATTGATGTGAAGAGTGTGTACTGTAACAGCTTTCATAATGAATAAATCACTTACAACTTGTATTTATTAATGCTCATGAGGCAGGGGATTGCCGTGAAATTCCTTAAAAATACAAGGAATAAAAAACAATGTGGACATAATTATGTACCGTATTCTGAAGGAAATATAATAAAAAATAAAATAAAAATACAAAAAGTATTATATTTTTGTAGATAAAAAAGGTTTTTCAGATACAGTCGCATATTTTTTAAGCATCTCCTTGTATTGCTTACATTATTCTGAGTTATTTTCCTAAAACAGATGAGTATTTTGAACTAATGGCCAGACACGCTTTAGTATCAGAATAAAGGAGGCCAATGAAATCCCTGCCTGCTGTAAACAACTTAGAACTCAAGCAACCTTCTAGGGAAGCATACAACCCCTGATAAACAGCATCAGACTGCATATTTTTCCTCTAAACATAACTCTCAGAAACATTGGATGTGACTGTATTGGGGCTAGAAATGAGGGGGTTGGATGTTTTGACCTGGGAAAGTAGGATGCCATCTAACAACAATCCAGAACTTCCTAGCAATCACTTAGCAACATGCTCAAACCCATTGATATATTGTGTATATATACATAGATGCCTCATTAGCAGCTGTTTCTATGGGCCACTATGTAAGCCATCCGCCAATTTGGAACGGTCAAAGCCAGTCTATGAACACTCGAGAGCAAGTTGACTGAGTGTCTGCAACCGTAGATGCATAAATCATCATCTATATTTGCAATAGACTTCAGCAGATGAATTTGCTAAACTAACACGATAATATAGCCTAGATGCCTCCTCCCATGCGGACTGGTAGATCATTTGAATGTGTTCCTCCCGGACTTGTGAATAAAACATAATTTATTAATGTCAGGTTATAATATATATATATATATATATATATATATATATATATATATATGTATATATATATATATATATATATATATATATATATATATATATATATATATATATGTATATATATATATATATATATATATATATATATGTATATGTATATATATATATATATATATATATATATGTATATATATATATATATATATATATATATATATATACATATACATATATATATATATATATATATATATTTATATATATATATATATATGCATAAATAATGTTAGTACCACTCAGACATAGTTCCTGACCTGTTCACAACTGCCTCTGGTGCATTTACTTGGCAGATTGTAAAAAAGATTGTTTCAAAATCTTTGTTATTTCAGAGTCTTTTGCAATTACGATGCCATCAGTGTGAAAATGACCAAGCCCCTAGTCTCAGATTTAATGAGTAGCTAAACGACTTCACATGCATTTATGAGATATATAACTGACAGTCATAGCAGAACCTGGCTGTTAATATTCAGAGTGCAGTCTGCAGCTGTACCTCCACTTTTAAAGGCCTCATAAATGCTGCTGGCATTGAAGTTTTGTAAGACCTATTTTTAGGTTGTTACCATTCGCCCTGCGGTTATGTATACACGCAGGATCATAGCAGGAGCTTTGTAACCACATGAGACCTTTGTGCTCCAGTGCAAGACTCTGAACCAGAGGTGGTCGTCTGCCAGAGTTGAAGGGAAGATGTGTCGACAGTCTTTTAAGAACTCTGGAGCCAAACAGATACCAACAGATCTCACAGCGGATCTTTGATTGACACAAGCTGCAGCTTTGGGCCAGATTTTCCTCATCACAAATTCAAAAGTAAAGTCTAGCTGACACATTTGATCGATTTCTCCATTTCATTTGTGTAGAGTTTGACGCCGCTGGGAGAAGCACATCATGTGTCTTGTGATAATAGCTTGGAAGCTCAGAGGAAGGATATGCATCAAAGCGGTACACAGGTAGGGAAGCTCAGGGTTATTGGATTCGGCTGGAACTGCTTATGGCATCTTGACCTTATATGACTGATATACAAAAAAATGTGATACAGTAAATACAGCAGAAAATATTTAACACTGAATACGCTAGGTATGACTTCAACATGCTTGAACAGAGTACAGATTTGCTTAATGTTTATAAGTAAATATTATTTAGGAGTGTTTTATATATATTTACAAATAATTATAAAAAAAAAAAAAAGTTTCACTGTTGAATTCAACTATTTATATACTATTGTATTTATATACTAAACTTTTTGCTTTGTGATGTATGGAGTTAAGTGTACCAAGTGTTGAGATTAATGCAATCTGAGTCTCTTGTTTCTTAAACCTATGTCACCGATACTCACATAGTACTATTAGGGTTAGTTCACCCAAAAATGTATGTTATATTATGTTCTGCCAGAAAGACTCGGGAGAATTAATGCTGTAGCATAGACATTTATTAATGAACTCAGCAAGCAATCAAATTCTTTGGCGGAGGCCCCGTTCATGACTCGAATTCCAGGGGTATTGAATCAGCGACTGCTGACTGAAGATGAAGGCAGGGGCGCCGCTCACCCCCCGAGGCGATGAAGGGGGCCATCTGGTGGTGGTGGGGTGGATGGAAGGGAGGGCGTCTTGAAGACTTCAGGTTGGAGAGGAGAGCCCATTAGTGATGTTGGGGATGGTGATGGTGGACACCTGGGTGGTCGTGATGGGGGGGGATGGAGGAGAAGATCCGTCTTAGTGGTGGTGGGGAGGAAGGTGGTGGCTGGAGCAACAGCATCTGCGGACTCAGATATGAGTAAGTGCTGCCCTTTTATGCTACAGCAAGAAAATGAATGGGTAGTTGAAGAGGCAATTAGTGACGTAAATGATTGAGTCTCCCTGGCAGAACTTGCGCTAGCTTTATTTCATTAATATTAATTTACTCACCCTCAAGCCATCCTAGGTGTATATGACTTTCTTCCTTCAGCCAAACACAATAAGAGTTATATTAAAACATATCCTGGGCTCTTCCCAGGTTTATAATGGGAGTGAATAGTAACTTTTTGTTACTATTTTGAAGCCCAAAAAAAAAGCACATCCATCCATCATAAAAGGCGGTTAATAAAGGCCATCTGAAGCGATGCATTTTTGTGAATTTTTTTTTTTAATATTTATAACTTTATTAACTAGAATCACTGGTACTGGCATGAGATGTCATGGAAGTGCATCATATTTGGGGTCTCTTTAAGTAAATCCAAGGGATTTGTTTTCATGCTTTAAAGGAGAACCTGTGTGGAGAAGTAACAGAAGTCTCTGCTACATGCAGGTTTTCACATACTGGCTATGTCCACACTGACAATTTTGGGGTTTGACAACTGCATTTACTTACAGGTGTGAGTCTTGAAATGAATCGTTCAAAAAGCAATTTACAGTAGCGTCTCGAATGAACGTGCAACAGGAGTCAATCCTGTATACCAGTAACTATAGTGACACAGAGCAAAGAAATATCCGTCAAATCTTCATTAACCGAAAGGAGCTTTTATATCTCGGTTGCGAGCGGAGCATTTGAGCCACACATAGACCAGGAAACTGATGGGAGCAGCTCCGAAGAACAGTGACTGGATCTAAAACCTTCAGATGACACAGAGCTTATATCAACATCACTGTAAGATACTGAAAGCAAAACCACACATGAAAACCTGCAACATGTTAGTGACACATTTGTGCAGCGCAAAACAGCTTTCTCGCACTGTATGACGTGACAGACAACTAGAGTTGTCCAGTCCGGTTCTGTTCACAATGCACAGTTGAACACACCTAATAATAAGAACCATTATTAATAATTGAGCACCAAAAATAATTAAGCACAAAATCAGTGTATTAGAATGATTTCTGAAAGGTCATGTGACACTGAAGACTAGAGCAATGATGCTGAAAATTCAGCTTTGCGTCACAGGAATTAATTACATTTAAAATATAAATTCAGATAATAATAATTATAAAAAAAAAATTATTAGAATTTCACAATATCATTGTCTGCACAGTGTTTTTGATCAAATAAATGCAGCCTTGTTGAGCATGAGAGACGTCTTTCAAAACCATTTAAAAAAATTTATTATTCCAAACTTTTGACTGGAAGTATATATCACTTGTCAGGTTGACTATTCAAATCAGACCCAATGCAACAACAAGATGCAGAACTAATCGACAAGCTGACTGGTCAGTGCAACCCCTACAGTGAAGCTTCGAGCGAGAAGGAAGGGGCTGTTTAGGTGGGGTTCGGTACGCAGACTCCTGACAAGCCTTACTGTAGCCCTGTGATGCTCTAATGAAAACAACAGATGCCAGATGTGGCTCTAAATTGCCAATGATGAGCTGATTTTGCCAAGCATCTCCATCAACAGTACTACGATGCAGCCTAGTTGGGTCTAATCTTGTTGACAGCAATAAAACAGGTGGTTCAACAGAAGCCAAGCTCCCCTTCATAGCAGGGCTTACAACAACAGGCATCATCTCTGACAGATAAAGCTAGCCAGAAATCCATGTGTGAGGCAGCACCTTTCTGTGATATCTTAAGTCGCACTGTTCTCAATAAACTTAATCTTGGCCAGTGCCCATGTGAGCAGACAGATCTGTTTATTCTGCTCCGGTAGACAGAATGAAAGCTGGCCTTGCTGCGAGCAGCCCCGCGGACTACAATTGATTTACGCCTGCAGACATTCAACTGAAAAACATTACTGCTGGATTCTCTAAAATCACACTTTTAAAGGAAAATAGGAAAAGGATAAAAGGTTGCATCACTTCAGCCGGTTACAGAGGTAATATATATATATATAACGTACCCAGCGTGCATCAGCTGTAGCGATATAACTGAAGCGAAAATCACATGGGCCACTTTCAGTATTAATGAAATGCTATTTTAACTCTTTCCCTGCCAGAGTTTTTGAAAAAAAAGTTGCCAGCCACCGCCAGCAGTTTTTATCATTTTCACAAAACTTTAGTTTCATGGCCCCCAGAATATATGAATATCTGAACATGCAATATGTCAAAAGAAAGAACAGACCATCTGCTTAAAAAACAAACAAACAAACAAACAAACGTTTTGTTCTAATTTCATGCATTCTTTTTTTTTTTTTTTTATAAACACGTGAATGTGAGTAGGTTTCATAAAATAAGCAAAATTTTGAGCAAAAAGCTGACTACATCAGGATTGGATTCAGAAGGATGATCAAATCATATGCTTGCACAGTCCTATACCTCGTCTTGGGTCGACATTTCATTCGGTAACATAGGCGGTTTTGATTTATATGCTGTATAATGTTGATAATCGCGTTATTTTACATATGTATCTGCTTACATATGCTGTCACTTGTTTCTGCATTTACTTTGCCTGTGTTTTGATCAGGAGATTCAGTCCTCTTTCAGAAGATGCCTAATAGCGCCCTTTCTGTGAAAATACAGAAAGCCCAAAAAATTCAGTCAATGGCGGTTAAGCTTTGTCTCATAAATGACGGAATATTCCGTAAATGGAGGGGAAAGAGTTAAAAGCAACAACAACAAAAAAAATGCTTATGTCCAAAATAATCTTCCATATACAAATGTGTCTATAAACGCCTAATTATAAAGACAAAAATCAAATTCACCAACCTACATTTAGTCTTTTTAGTTGTCTAATACACATTCAGCAGACTTTCTGATAAGCACACCTGCATCTGTCAACATGGTTTGCCAGTTCAGTCACTTTCTTGCTATTCTTTTTATTCACTCCATCATCAGCCCTAGTTCTACCTTCATCAACTGTATTAGAGGACGCTTACAAACATGATAATCCTGACCCCCTACTGAACATCACCTCAGCACTGTAGCGCCGTCCCTTCAGTTCTCTCGCCCACGTGAAGCGTCTCCCTGCAGATGAGTCTCGATGTGGGAGGGCTCTCAGTCATGCTGATGTGATGCGCTTTTCAATTCACTGTAGGATTCGTTTCACGCATGCAGCCTTATCCTCTCTCCACAGACGAACAGCTTCGCTCGCTTTCATCGAAACATCTTTTTTAATGTTCCTCTACATTCTTTAATTGATTAATTAATTCAATTCCGGGTCTATGATGCAATTCTATGAAGGGTCAAGGAAACGGGCAGCTAGATATAAGACGCTCTGGAATAATAAGTTTGACAGGTGACATTTTCAGTATGCGAGCATCGCATCTTCATGGAATTCACTGAAGGGAAGAATGCTTTAAAGTATTACTTCCCTTCAGTGTAAAATCTCTGGTATTCAAAAATCTAAAATCAAATTTGTATTTGTTACACTTGTAACCCTTCCCCTGTCTCTTGATGAAAGCTTAAACGCAACCGTATCTTTATATATTTCACACAGTCCATTAAAACAAATCCACACACATCTAGCAAAAGAGGTTGTGCAAACAAAACACAGGAGAGCTTAGGTTTATGTAATCAGTGATCACACCAGAGATTTTACACCTTCAAAAACCTCTGATACATCAAAACAGGCCATCTTTAAGTCACCCTTTTGTAACGGAGGCTGGAGACTGTGGTCTTTAGCGTACTTGTTAGCATATAACATGAAGAATGCTAGTACGATACATTGTTGAAGAAATCAACTAGCAAGTCACGACTGTTTCCCGAAAATGTACTGTCGCAAATTGGTCGTTCAACCACGTTGGTCAATGATCATGCAGGTGGTGGAGTAATAACTTATTTGAATGAATCTGTTTGAGATCGAGTTAATGCTTGATGTTTTGCTATAAATTACGGACATGGCATCTGAGGACTATTTGTCATTTTTCTCAGTTATTTTGCTTTATTTCCAGATTCAGTCATAGGCTCGTTCTTGCGCACTAGAGCACGTTCCCACATGCGCACTATTCATAAACGACACTTTAAATCTCTTGACAAACTAAAAGACGTAAATAACATTTGTATGTTGAATAAAAGATTGTATTAAATGTCAGCTTGCTTATTTGGCTCAAGGATTTATTGAGTCCACATGTCATGAAAACAAGAAACTCTGCTTCTAACCACAGGTCGAGAGCTGTCCACACAACTTTGCGATGCTCTTTGCGAATGTTCGTTAGAACGATGGTTTCAGGAAACACGACTTGTTGAACTATGCTGAAAATGACGGAACTTGCGACCATAGTTGGCTAACGACGTTTTTGGGAAACGCTCCCCTGAGTGGGTCGAATAGGACCGGTTACAATTTCTAACCTCTGATTGGCAACTGGCATGTTTGCTGACATAAATGGACCACGTTCACACAGCAGTAGAATACCGTTGACTTGTCTTGCATTTAAGTCCTTAAAACGATTACGTTCACACAATTATGGATGGGAACCCTTATGAAAAAAAGTGTGCTTAATTATTAGGGGAGTGACAACCGCATTCTATAACCAAACTCCCACCCATCCATTTTCAAGACTTACAACTGTATTTTAATCAAGGCCCTGCTGTGCGTGCAGAACCAATATGCACAACTAGTTTCTGTCACGTCATACACTGTGAGAGAGCTGCTCTGCATCACATATGAGCTGTGTGTCATTCAAAGGTTTTCAATCCAGTCACTGTCTTGCACCAGAGCTACTTCTCTTAGTTTTGTGGTCTATGTACGATTCAAATGCTGCACTCTTTACTCAGATATAAAAGCGTCTGTCAGTTAATAAAGTCTTCACGGTTGAACTCGCACCTCAAATGGACTCTCAAATGTGATAAGGCATCATCCTCTTTGATATTACTTTAGTCATTGTCACTATGGTTACAAATAGAATATGGGCTTGACTTCCGTTGACTTTTTAATACAGGCAGTACTCCAGAAACTATTGTAAGCTGCTGAACGGACAGGACATTTTTAAGACTCACACCTGTAAGTAAATGTCAAACTCAAACACTCAAACACACTTCAGGTTTGGAAAGACAATACAAGAGACTTCAGCTGAACTATTTTCTATTATAGCTGCTGTACAGCCGAAATGAACTGTTTGCACATTTGAATATTTTTCCCGTTATCACTGTAAACCTGCTTTGAAACAATCCGTATTGTATAAAGCGCTATATAAATAAAGGTGACTTGACTTGACTAGTAAATAAAACAGAACTTCCCTTTCAACTATTCATTTAACGTAAAATAAAAGGTAAATAAGTCCAGTATTCAGTGTGTTTTGCTCTCTGTAGCACAAGTAAACAGGAGGTGATGAATGTGATAAGGAGCTCTGCATTATCGATTTGTGCGGTCCGCCTAGTTTTAAGACGTACTAGTTTTGAAAAAACGGGTTATCAGCTGGTTTTGAAGGGGTATTCATTTGGATTTTGAGACAAATTTATAGTCCTTCTAGCTTTGGATCAATGCATTCAGTTTTTTCCATTTAGTGACTAACACTGGCTCTTTAAAAACTCCCTACCTCTTTGCTCAGTTTTCCCATCTCTCAATTTCTCACATTATTCCCCACTCCAGATTATTAAACGGAAGCTCTGTTATAATCCAGTACACTGAAACTATTTGAGCAGTGGAGACATCAAAGCTGCTGGAGTTGTAGTATGTCACCCGATTGCATCAGGAGTGGAGACTGCAAGACCACCCCTTAGCCCATCGCGCTGCTCAACAATCTTGGAGTTACTGTAGCAGTCCCTCCATATGATGGCCATTTTCTTGTTTCACAGCACGTTTGAGCTTCAGCAAGAACCAATGAGGTTCATTCTCGTGTTACGCAGCATGTTTGAGCTTCAGCAAGAACCAATGAGATTCATTCTCGTGTTACCCAGCACATTTGAACTTACAGATTTAAACTCACGCGTCAAGCCGGTTCGGTTGAGCTTCTGTTTGTTCTCTGATCAATGTTTATATGTGAATAAAAGCCTAAATTCAATCTGTTCATCATATAAAGCGATCGAGTCTCTTCAGAAAATTTGGACTAAACCACTCAAATCATATGGATTAGTTTTACGGTCTCTTTATGAAATGCGTCAAAGTGGTCGTTGCGTAGCTGCCAAGAAATCAAATCACCCTCTGTATCTAAACTTAGACAACAGTTACTTGTTTTACATGCAAGACTACAAGCTACTGTGCCGAATAAGCAGGGACAAAAAAGCAAATACACATATATAAAGGAGAGGAACCAGTTATAGTGCTAATGCAGAGTAAAGCGAAACAAATCAAATCTGTTTGAGAACCCGTAACACCTCCAAAGTGAGTCAGAGACTACAGCTAAAGTCAAAGGATATAAACAGAAGAGCTGTATTCAACAGGCTGACTGTGAATAGTTTACAGAAATGCACTGGAAAATCTGGAATGACTGTAAGTAATTACTATAAATGTGTTTGATGCATGCTGTGATGATCTTGTTTATTGAACATTGTGTTTCAATGGACGAATTCGAAATATGCTAATGATATATGATGATGCGGTTCTTAACAAGCATTGTGGTGGTTAATAATGAGGCAACAATATGCAGGATGCACGTCCGTGCCTGCGGTTTCAACACTCGTGTTGAGATGCAATGAAATACAGCCAGGCTAATTTAAATATGGATGGATTTTACAAGGTGGGGGAATATTATACTTTTCTCGATTGGTATCAAACATCATCTTGAAATGCTTTGATAAAAAATTCCCTAAATTAATTACTATTTTCATTCAAGTTTAATAATAGTAAGAGATAGACTATTGATTTCAAATGAAACTACACAGTGTTGCTGTGATTCTTTAGAACAGGAATATGGCGAAAATGAAAACGAACGGCCACACAAAACTTGCAGTTTTACTTCAGACGTGCGGTTATGTGGTCTTGCCAATGCATACTGAGATACAGATGCACACATCAAAGAACTTACAGAGCCAGAACAAAGCCTCTGATATAATAAGCTGCAAGTTCATTAACACAATGAAAACTCCAATTGATTTTTGATGGTTCTGGCTCAACAACCTCAGGGGACATGGACACAAACATTTCCATCTACAAAGTTTTAGCTGTACAAAACAAAATGTTCACACTGCACTGCAGCTGATGCATATAGCAATGAGTTTCTGAAAGGACAAATCTAGCATTCATGCAGAAGATGGTAAAGTCAGGAAGTGTGGGTTATTGTGCACTTTTCCACAATAACTGTAAATGCCACATGGATAGACAAGGAAATGAGGATGAAAAATGTAATGAAAGTAGTAAACTGATGGTGATACTAAAAAACAGAAAAACATTGCATTGGAGAGGAATAGATGGATATGGAAGTGCTGAGAGGATTTTATTTCAAGCGAATGTGCTGTACTGTAATATCGAACGGTATATTTAACTACATTTTAAAATTAAAATAAGAGTTTCATAAATTACTAGAATATATTCACATCATGAAGTCTAATAAAACACACAGCTCAGATCACAGGAATGTAAATAATATAGGGAGCACACAAGCTAACTGCTGGTCTATGGCTCAAACAAATCATGAAAATTATGGAGGAATTTAGTAATGTTAGAATTATTCATGCTGCCTCATAAGTTATTTCTTTCTGGACTAAGGCAGTATCACATGTAACCTTCATGGAAATGGCAATCTTAATGAAAAAAATAAATAATAATAAATCCAATATGGAGGACAAAGCAAGATGCATTTCTAAACAATTACATATTAAAAACATTTATAAATTAAATAAAATATATTGCTATAGTTAAAAGTTTAGTATATAACCCCGTGCATTTTTATTCAAAGACTGCAGCTTAAGATCAGCAAGACCTTAACGTCTGTCTGATATTACTGGCAAGCTGAGTCAAAGCGGTATCTGTGTGGCACAGAGATCTGTTGTTATTTACAGAGTTTTGCTGCCAAAAAAGACACAAGAGGTTTCCTAACCATTAGAATGATGCCTTTCAATGTTGGCATGAAACTGAAGCTGCGATAGCTTTTTGTTCCCTTTGTGACATATATCCAAGTAAAATGGCTTCTCAAACAACAACAAAAAAATGTTGGGTGGGATTTGATTTTGTCCATCATAAATTGATTGGATCTTTGGATCGTTGTGATTTGCTATAGCCAGGGGCGTCGAACTGGGGGTAAAACCAGTACTGATTACCAGGGCCCCAAGGGGAGAGAGGGCCCTTGAAAAGTCTGGAATATATTTTATTTTACATGGATATTTTCATTTCCTAATTAAATTTCATAATGAATGTCAGATGAAATGTAAAGTTAGTGTATTGGCTGAATAACTTGGTTGACTGACTGACTGGTCCCACCCCTTGCTAATGCACCAAATGGTTTAGTCCTTCTGCACGCATTTTGTTTATGTTAGTTAGTTGAGCATCTGGTGGAGCGCAAACTTCTACTGTAGAAAGCCAAATCAGGCCACCAAAAAAGAAAGGAAAGACAGGAGAAGGAAAGAAAACAAAATGAGGGGAAACAATTGGTAACTGACTTCTTTTCAAAGAAAGGTGAGCGCAAACTAGAACACGAAATCTATAGTGCTAAACTGCTTGAATATCTCCGCGATCGTTAGTGCTAAAAATTAACTGAGACAACCCACTGAAAGAGCAGAAGATACACTTTCAGATGATAATTTGGTTAGGCTATACATGTAATCTGAGGTAAAGGCTATATAAATAAACTGTACACTAACAATGCTGTTTGTATAAAACACACCATTATAATAGCCTAAATTGAAACCTGTTTAATTTTAAATTAATAGGCTATAATATCTAAAATTAGCAATTTTATAGCCTACATTGGGTGTTATACAAAAAAAATATTGTAATATAATTTAGCTTAACCTTAGTAACCACAGTAAAGTAGGCTAGAGAATGTTGGGAAAGGAGGTTTGAATGTGTGCAGACCTATGCACACACAACAAATTATCGGGGGTTGAGGAACATGGGGGCCCATCAGGACTGCCTATGCATAGGGCCCAGGACCTTGTGCTACGCCCCTGGCTATAGCTCATGTGAAAGACAGGTTGTCTCGCCTTGCACCAGGTAGACAAGCAATCACGTTATTTTGATCACAAGAGCACATGAATAAAAAATAATAAGAAGAACTGTTCATTTTGATTTCATGGCAACTTTGAGGTTATAGCCAAGGTCTTATAACAAGACCTATATAGTTCAAATAGTCTAGTTTGACTTTGAGAAAGAGACAACAAGAATATCACGTTTATATCAACTAATGGGCACTAGGACTGATGCAGTTTGGCTGAGTCATCAGGTATATTTCAAGTTTCTGGCAACAAGCTCTTCTGAGATATGATGAACAGTCTTGTCAGAATGTAGGTTGGTCTTGAGAAAGCTCCTTGACAAATCACTTCTACGAACAGGCTAAGAAATGCTTCATAAGATAGTAAATTCCTTCTTGGTCATAGCATTTAGTTTAAAACGTTGTTGTGTAAACACCCCCTAAAATAAAATTTGATCCTTTTTACTACACAGTATTTCTTTCTGAACCCTCAAAAACCTATAAGCCAGTAAAACAGAATACATTCTGACACATGCTGCCTCCAGGCATATTTTTATCATTCATAGCCATAGTAAACTTATTTTATAAAATTGAATTTCCTCCAATAGTTCTTCGTACAAACTATACATCACTGTTCCCTTAATCCAATAAGTATTACAACACTTACACAAACTCTCCTTACAGTAGACACACTGCTCTGCGTAAACCAATTTACCAACAAAACCCATATGAGAGACACTGTTCTTCAGAGGTGCATTAAAATAATGAGGGCGGTTTTGAATTATTTTTTTTTTTATTTTTTTTTTGAGACTTGAGCTACTACAGATTAATGAAAATCTATTTCAAAATAGATTAATGAATATATGCCATCATGAGTATATGCCATGATCGTTACAGCTGTCTTAGGGGAGAGCCATGCTCAAATGTATCTTGAAATATATTTATCGGGTTATTTTTATTATTTATTTTTTTAAGAGCACACATGTAATTGTTAACAGTTTGTCACTGTTAATGTAATTAAACGAGCGATTCAAAAATAGAACGACTGAAAAGGATGCAGTCAGACAAACAAAGGAAATGCAGTATGTCTAATTTGAAAGATAGAGTTGTACTAAAGCTGCATTTTAAAACAATAATGAAATAGACTTATTCAACAACAGCAGATATGTAAAAACATTGAGAATGTTTGCATACTAAATGAAATGGCTACCAGTCACACTTGAACTAACAAAATGTACAAGTGCTCTGAGTTCACATTTTGTAAATGAATGAAAATCTTTCCAAAAACAATTAAACACTAAAATCTTGATTATTCATTGCATTATTATTGTTTTTTTTATTTTTTTTTATTTTTTTATTATTGCACTTGCCTTCTCTTTAACTATTCTTTTGATTTGAACAGAGAAATAATTTAGGCGCAACAGGCTCTGAAAAAGTTTTTTGGAAGAGAAAACTTCAACACGCTTTAATTGCATTCAGAGTAATTTTACTAGAGTTTCAATGCAAATGATGCATCCTAATGTACTAATTCAATTTAATTAGCAACGCTTAATTGACTAGGTTGAGTTGGAATTTTGCCCGGCTGAAATCATTTTATACTCAGCTTCCATGAAACTCAACACAGGGCAGGTTCCCGTGAGAGAGCTTCACACATGCTCTCTAAGGCTCAAAGCTACAAAGCTACTTTGCCATTCCAGTGTTTAATTTGCTTTTTCAGTATGCCAGTCAGTGGGTGGCTGAGCCTTAGAAAGGAGTGCAAATTCACTGCTTCCTGTGAAGTTTCCCAATACCCATTATAAATTCTGATTCATGCTCGCTAATTAACTGATTTTGAGTTCATGTAATCTATAAGAGGAATGTGGAAAAGGACAGACACAGTTGCCTTAATGAAGGCACTCATGCAAGTGGCTTGAATCAAACTCAAAGTTCCCCCAATGAAAAAAGAAAAAAAAAACTAGAAAGTTTAGGTGTAATATTGGTCTGTATATCATTGCTGTAGCTCAAATCGTAGAGCATGGTTCATGGGTTTGATTCCCAGCGAATGCGTAATAAAATTGATCGATGATAAATGTAGAGTAATTAACCACATTAATTGTGGATACGTTCCATTAATGTCTGACAGCCAGGCCTGAGCCCGACAGCCAGCCCAACATGTGTACTTATGCAACATTGTCTTTCACTGGTACAACTTATACAGTAGAGGTCGAGTCAACTCAATCACAGCAGAAGGTGAAGTCCATCTTCTCACACTTTGATGTTACTGAGAAGACGGGGATCTACCCTTGATCTATCGCTTTGAGCTTTTCAAAGACGTCCAAGAAGTTGTCAGCTTCATTTAAAATCCAAATATATATAGAGGAACAGAACGTTTGAGGCACAGTGAGGTAAGGTTATGACAAAGATGTGGCACTGTTTCAAAAAGTACAAAAAATATGGCTCATCTGACATTATTGTGATCAATATTTAATTTTGAATGGCTGCAACCCCTTAGGAAAATGAATGCAACTGAATCACCATAGTCTCACTTTAGGAAACAAAAGCCTCCCATTGACTCTGCTCTATGATTTATTGCTAGCAATTAATCTGTAAATCTCAGTGCACTCATGAACTTTCTTTGTTGGTGCTCAGTGTTTCACTAAATATAATTGGATAAAATGCCTTAATATTGTGGATTACAGATACATCTAAAGACTTCCCATTCCTTACAATTAATGTGAAAGACACATAGTTGCTAAATACCTTTTACATTCCTCGTATGACCACTTTCTTATTTAATTCTGTTTATAGAGTTTGGTTGCTTATGTGACTGACCATATTCACTTCCAAAAAAGCAAGAACACAATTTTCATTGCATCCACGTGTTGTGTACAGAATCGAACCGAACAGCTAGTTGTTAATGCAGTGATGCCACTCTCTTTAGAGCACTGACAGTGCGTCTGAAATGCGGGACTAGAAAATCACAGAAACAAGAGGTACGTGTCTTGACTCTGTATCCCATCAACCCTGATGTTTAGGGGCCAGCAATACATGCATCCAGTGCATTAAAATATAACATTTTAAAGTGCTTTGTTAGTATTTGAAGTACATTGATAATATTTTGCTTTCACTTTATTTTACAGTACTCAATAAAGTACGGTAACACTTTATTTTGCAGTGTCCTTGTTTCACATGTTATATGTAGTTACTGTAGTAATAACTATTAATTATGCAAAATTACATGCAACTAACCCTAAACCAACCCCTATTCCTGTAGTTAATTATAAGTGGTCACACTTTAGATTAGGGTCCAATTCTCACTATTAATTAACTATTAACTCAATCAACTCCTAATTAATGCTAATTAATAGTTAGTAAGGTAGTTGTTAAGTTTAGGTATTGGGTGATTAAGGGATGTAGATGTCATGCAGAATAAAGCATTAATATGTGCTTTATAAGTGCTAATAAACAGCCAATATCCAAGTAATATGCAAGCTAATAAGCAACTAGTTAATGGTGAGAATTGGACCCTAATCTAAAGTGTTACCTACACGGTAATATGGACACCTTAAAATAAAATGTAACCGAAAATACTATATGTATGTAAGTAATATAAGACAATTACAAGGACTTAACTTGGGTTAGTTATTATCCATATATTGTATAGTGACTATATAGTATGCACATGCAGAACAGAACTGTAAAATAAAGTGCTACCAATATTTCTTTCAATAGCTAACACCAGTTGTTGACATCCATGTTTCTTGTTTGCAGCCTTGCAACACCAAAGCACTGAATAGATTTTCACTGTCGAACACTGGGAGTTTGGGAGTGACTGACATAGTTCCTAAGCACACAATAATTTAAGGGATTCGCAGTGGAATGTGGTTTTTCATTCACATGCCTTTAGCTTGTGAGAGCAGGCCATATCTGTTCAGACAGCATGCTTCAGAATATGAATCCTTGGCTCATATTACACCTTATTGTATTTTGGTTACTTTCACCGTCTAACTACAGTTTTTCAGAAGTAAAATGTGTTAAAGTTGTCCATTATTCTTACCAATAAGTGGTTCTTGAGGAACACAGGCAAATGCACCAATTGTTGTGTTGTACTGCTGAGTCAGGGTTGCCAACTCTCACGCATCTGGCGTGACACTCACGCTTTCAGCATCAATCTCACGCTCTCACGCACACGCAAGAAATGTCACGCCAAAATCCATGTTTCTGCCCTCTCAATCCGTAAATTTTCTGTTGATGACTAGACCACAGCGTATTAATGATAGGAGAGGAGTTTAAGGCCCACAGCTGTAACATCTGCCTACAACGTTCTCGCTGCAGTATTCTCTGATCGTTGATTCGCTGAAAACCTTGCACCTGATACGTCATTACGTTGTTGCATATGAAAAGTTCAGAGAGAGTTCAGAGCATAGGTTCGCAGTCCGAGTCGGAGCCCACTGATGCGTGTTTGAAAGTTTGGATGACAATCAAGGTAAGCAGATAATAAAATGGTGTGTCTTTCACTACAGACGTAGCCTTGCCTTATCAGTCTGTGTGCCGAGAGTACAGACTTCAACTATAGTTGCGAACGTTGTCTGACGTGCGTTATGTGGGCTAGCTAATTGCTCAATAAAAATAGGCTCATGGTACAAATTACGTTTTGGCAAATCTGGCAAGTGGCATTTTAAAATTCCCCAAATAATCAAAGGTTGCCCAGATTGTGTTGAGTCTGCCACACTCAAATACGGATGCTGAGCGAACCTTTTCAGTTATTGGCCTAAACAAGACTGACACCAGGAACAGACTGTCACTTGATGGCACCCTGTGAGTGATGGGAAGTTCGGATCATTTTACTGACTCGCTTGTTCGATCTCGTTCAGGGGTGGACTGGCCATTGGGCAAACCGGGCACTTTCCCGGTGGGCCGACGTGCTTTTTGGGCCGATACATCTCATACTCATACATAATTTTTATTATTATAATTTTTTTTTTTTTTTTTTGTACGGCCCATCAAATTTTTACATCGGCGGCCCATTCGTTTTGTTTTGTTTTGGATTAATATTATAACTATTATTATGTAGTAGGTGTAATGTAAATAGATACTGTAACTAAAAGAGGTTTGAGTTTTTCTTTGTTTAATTTGCACACTGAATATGGGTTGGAGCTTTTAATTTTGAACTCTCAAAGTGCACCAGATTGATGAATTTAACATTAAAACGCACAAAATTTTCTTACGGGGGGGCATGCCCCCGAACCCCCCTAGAAGGACCGAGGTCCACCCACCACAGTTTTACCAAAAATCCTGTGAGAAACACTGGTATTGCTATACCATTGCAGCTTATAGCTTGTTTTAGGATTCATCACTGTGGAGTATAGTTCAACTGTATTAATAAATGTAAAATTTTTACTTATTTCATCTGTTAACTCTCACTTGTTCCATTACATGACATTAGTGATTTTAAGGAATAGGAGTTGGTATGCATATTTTTAAGGGCGTGCAAAGATGGGTGGTGTTTATGATCATATAGTGGGCCAGTCTGGGCCAAAATGCCCGGCCCAATTTTTTGTCCCAGTCCAGCCCTGATCTCGTTCATTAAAATGAACGAATCTTTTTTCGAGTCATTTCGTTAATTTAAGGGGCTTTAAATGTTATACTTTTAACAGCCAAATTCCCCGAACACATCCACCTACGCAGTCTTTATCATATTCTGAATTAAGAAATCATTATAATGCAGTCAAAAATCATTTACAGGGAACATAAATAATTACTTTACCTTCCGAGTCTTTCGTTCATTTGTCACGTGACAGACGCAATGAACGTTCATGAACGGATTGAACCCTGCTTCAGATACGAGCTCCTGCAGAGGTGGTGAAGCAGGCCAACACTGCCACTGTGGCATAGGCTACAACAGGCCTCATGTGTGAAACTTGTGTTGTGGTTTTCTGGGGAGGTGGAGTAACTATTATGTGTCCCTTTTGTTTTGAGATTTTTTATTGTTTTGATGTTGTTGTTTTACATGTTTGTTATTTAATCACCTCTATCTTTATTTTTTTTTATAGTGCAATCAATAAATTAATTGTACATTTTGAAAAAACTTTTCCATTCTATATATTTTTTTTTTTTCATAAATCAGGGTTTATACTAAGTAAACAAGGACTGACATTTTTAAAATAAGGGTTAGGGTTACGCGCGCGCACTGATGTTTTACAGAGTCTCACTCCAGCCAAAGTCCCAAAGTTGGCAACCCTGGCTGAGTGCTTTCCAAAACATGTAGATGGGAAAAATGTGAACTGGGTAATTGCAAGAGAAACACTTGTTCCTACTTCACTATGTATCGTCATTGTCATCAATGCTATTAATTTTTTTTTTTTTTTTTTTCAGCCAGCGCCTGTTAAATTATCCTGTGCACGTTTTCTATTTCTCTTTCGCACTCAGACATGTTTGTGATTTTTAACCAAAAACCAAAGCGCAAAATGCGGAACAAATTAACTCAATGCTTGTGAACAGAACTCTTTTCGTCCGGCTTGCGCTGTCAGTGCTGCCGGATCCAGAAGAGGGAAACTGACATGAAGGAAACAACACTTTATCTTATTCTTATCCATTTTAAATGTTTAAAAGTGGAGAGAGTGCTTCATACACAAGTGGCTGGCTCAGTGTAATGGCATATGACAGGCTTCGGCAGCTGCCTGATTCTTATCTTTAGCTGAAGACACTGTAAGCAAATTAGTTTTAATGCAATCTACATTATTTGCCCCTCTTCTCTCTCTCTCTCTCTCTCTCTCTCTCTCTCTCTCTCTCTCTCTCTCTCTCTCTCTCTCTCTCTCTCATAGTCAGATAGCAAATCATAATAACCTCATAGGGGTTTCCTTTCATCTGCGCTACAGAGTTGCAAAGGCCTTTGAATAAGAAACGTTGCGTCTTTGACATATATTAAACCTTATCATCTAATCTCTCCCACCCTTTAATCATTTATTTATTTATTTTTTAGAACTTCATGTATTTATAATACAGCTAGAGTGATTAAGCCTCTGCAGATGATCCAGGACGTGGAAGGACATTTGGTTTTCAATTAACCAAAGAGGGGCTATGCAACAACACTCTTGGTTCCACTTTCTGCTGTCTACCTGTAACTGCCCCAATCAAATTCAAGGTTCTGAATTTGGCGTTCAGGACGGCCACTGGAACAGCACCCTGCTACTTCAACACACCATCATTTTCTTTCTAAAAGACCGCAAATGGTAAAGGTGGACAATGCATTATCACCAACCATTGTTCTTAATACTGGCGCCCCCCAGGGGTGTGTACTTGGCCCATTTCTTTATATTCTATACACAAATGACTGTCAGAGTCCATGTACCACTACTCATTACTTTAAATATGCAGATGATACAGCCATTCTTGCTCTGCTTAATAAGGACAATTAATCTTTTTTGGACTATCAACGTTCTATAGCTCATTTTAGTACGTGGTGTGAGGATAACTTTTTGCACCTCAATATTTCAAACTAAGGAACTGGTCTTTAGCTCCACAAAAACACAGATCCATGCTTCTAGCATTACCATTGATGGAGAGATAGTTGAAAGGGTGGAGTATTTCAAATACCTCAGCATTACTTTGGATCAAAATCTCAACTTCAACCAGCACACTCGAGGGGTTTACAAGTGCTGTCAACAAAGACTGACAGCTATTCGTAAGCTTAGACACTTGTCTGTTCAGCCTCGTCTTCTTCTTTTCTATCACAGTACTATTGAGCCAGTCCTTATTTATGGTGCCAGTTGTTTTTGTTTTTCATTTGCTATCAGTTACCAACAAGAACAAATTCTTAAAGATAACTTATTTAGCAAGTAAAATTTGTGGCATCCCTACCCCTAATTTATCAGATAGAGTTTCTACATTCATGTTACGAAAGGCACAACAAATCTAAAACAATCCAGACCACCCAGTCTATAAATATTTATCCCCTAGCCGTCTGGGCGTAGGTATAGGTTACCGATGGGTAGAAAGGTCAGGTATAGCAAGAGTTTTGTTCCTGTAGATATACAAGCTCTAAATACATAGGAAATTGGCCATTGATGCGTCACTTATGCTCTCTTTGTTGTTGTTGTTTTTTGTGTGATGTCAGTGATTATTTTTGATTGTATTATGATATGTTGATAATTTAACATGTTATGTGTGTTTGTGTTATGTACGGATCTACGGTTTAAACAAAATCGAGGACAAATAAAACAAATCTATCTATCTACATTCCTATAGGTCCCTCCCATCATCTGTGGTCAGTGGAGAAGCGACACCTGGTGGTTCCATTACAAGGTACAAAGTTTCCTTCCAGAAGCTTCACTCTCTCTGTTCCCCAGTGGTGGAAAGAGCTTGTTACATTCACCTGTTCTGTTGAGAGCTTCAAGAAAAACTAAAGATCTTTTCTGAACCACAATGATAAACAAATGCTTTGTCATCGTAATTTAGATGAAGATGTAAATACACTGTGCCTTGAGCGATTTGGAGCGGGCGCAGACACAATATTGTCTTGCATGTGCACTTTATCCGACATGTATTTTTGAATGTCCAGACCTTCTGCCGTCAGTCTGAAGTTATGGCTACGTGAGACTACCTTAGACTATACATTTTAATGTACATAAAATTACACCAAATTTACTAGCATAGTTGGTGATGTCACTTTTTTTGAAAAACACTAAAGGCACATTTTTACTAATTAAAACTAAACACATAATACACATGTGCATGATGCCACTATTTTCATAAATTTGCATTTTTTTTTTTTTGTTTACAAAGAGACAATAACGATATTGTTTTAAAAAAAAAAAAAAAAAAAAACGTTTAAAACTTAAATGAACGGCCAAAATGCATAAAATGTTTCCAGTTTTTAGCTGAAAATGAAGTTGTTTATAAGTCCTCTAAGTGTAAATAGTTGTTAGTTTACCTGATACATGGTTTAATATTTCCAGATTAACATAAATCCTGTAATGAAATCCAAAGTAATTAGATGTGGTGCACTACCACTACCACAGTTTACCACTACCACATTCTGGCACACTTTACTAGGACTGCTTTTCTACACCACCACAATCCAGGGACCTGATTCAACTCTATATAATGACAGAAATGTGCTCATCCTCTACACCGCATATTTGTAGGTCTTTATATCACAGGTTATAATGCTTCTCCATCATTCAGCAATTTCATGAATTACTGCTGTAGTGATCGCTAAAAAAATATACACAAACATCTTAAAAGAGCATCTTAAAATAAACCTAGAAAGAAAAATGTATGCACTGAAAATGACAATTTACTATGGTGCAGCACTACTGTATGTCATCATAAGCTCATGGTTCAAATGGATTGGGGTGGTAAGTGAATAAGACGCGTGTTTCTGTGCTGGAATACAGTGCAAAACTGTGTTTTAGTTCATTCTTGCCAGGTTGTATTATTTTATAATTTTTGTTTGTGTTTTGTTTTGTTGTTCAATTAACAAATAATGAAATCCGGTGTCTGACAGAGCGAATCTGATGTCTCGTATGAAGTTGTTAGCTGATCAGATTCATTTCTAAATTTGGCAGATGTTCCTGTGTGTAACTGGATCAGATTTCTGTCATGGATCACTCACTTGAGCTTTCAGCCTGAAGCACAATTTCCTATCAAAGTCAGAAACAAAGTCCCACTAATCTCAATAATGATAAAGGCTTGGCTGTTTATCTGTCAAGATCTTGAAACGAATACATCAGTCAAAAGCTTTAATCAGGTATTATTTGCCAAAAGGAGAAGCGTTGTGTGATATTTGTTAGAATTAGATTTGAATTACAATCCTTTGTCAAATGATGGTTTATCCACACTGTCACATTTAATATTTTATAATCCACACTGCAGTCAAGGTTACATAATGGAGAGAAAGTGAAGAAGGCTTAGAGCCTGTTTTTTTTGTCTCAATTATGTGACAATTCATATTCAGTCCCTCAGGTTATGACGGTGTCTTTTACATTATATTGTAGCACTGCCGGTTACCTAATGCATGCAAACTACAGCCGCATTGGGACTCAGTTTGTTTTAAATATTGAAAAGTAAACCTGAAGTAAAATTTGAAGTAAACTATTTTATAATGTTACAAACATTGTTGGGGAAAGTTATATATAAATATATATATATATGTGGTGAATACAAGTTTTAAATACTTTTTAGGACCACTGTATCTACTACACAGAACAATGGAGTGGAGAAAATAGTGAGATTAAGTCTTTTTCCCAAATCCTCAATGCCATGTGGACATTATGCATGGGACACAAATATGCACAAATCATGCTATATTGAAAAATACATATGCATAAATGAGTAATTACCTCGACTATGGGGCCTTCATAATTTGAAGCACTGAGTTACTATCTCTTTTCAGACAATACAGTATGTACCACTGAGGAAAGGCAGGGAAATAGAATAAGCTTCATTGATGGCTTTATTTATTAAAACTCCCAGAGAGGACAGAATTGTATTGCTACACTTTTGGTAGCTATTGAATTCATGACTAAGCCAAACCGACTATGTAGGCCAGCCATTGTACTTCAAAAAACACGGAATGGAATCCAAGCTCCAATGGGACCAGGGTGTGCAAATATGTTCGTATTGGTATGTATTTTGCGTTTTGCAAAAATTTTGTCACAGGAATGTTTTTCCACACACACACACACACACACACACACACACACACACACACACACACATATATATATATATATATGGGAAAATATTCCTGTGGCAACATTTTTGCAAAAGGCAAAATACTAACCAATACGTACATATCACTGTAGTTTCTAAAATAAATGAACACTAGAGGCAATAAAACAGCTAACACTTTTAATCGTTTTATGATTACAGGGGTAGATTATGGATTAATAAAGACATGTTTTACACAATGATGTTATGACCTCAAAACACTTTTTATCATAGTGCATGATTTGTAAACAAATATATTTTAGAGTTTGCATCACCTTAACCAGCTCCATATGTTCAGTTTTACAGACTTATTAAGCATGCTCAGTAGCTCAGCTGGTACAGCTCCATTGGCAATATACAATTAATATGGTCAGTGAAAACATTGGAAATCTTTTTCTTTGTACTTTTTTCAGGTAAATAAAGATTCAATATAATTAACAAAGGCATTAAGATTCCTAATTTTATTGCATTTTACAAAACAACCCAACTTTTCTGGAAATAGGGTTGTATACACACACACACACACACACACACAGGTTAAATAATCCTTCAAATAGTTTTAGCGCACCAGTCCCAGCACCAGAACAGTGGATTGAGCGTTCAAACAAGATCCAGAAAATGTAAGGTGCGAGTCTTCCAGAACACTTCACTTTAGCTCTAGCTTCCAAATACTTCACCGAAGGTGTTTGGCTCATCCTGCCACTGCGACAACAGAAGCTCTGTGTCTATTTTCTTTCTTGATATTTGCCAGTTTCAGTGGGCAAGCTCAGTGGGGAAGATGCTTCACATGTTTGAAAAAAAATAAATTAGAGGAGATAAGACAAAAATAAAGACAAAAAAAAAAGATTTTTTATTTTTGTAAAGCGCTTATGTTCTGCAGAGCACTCAATAAGGGCAGCACCACGCAGGCTATTGTAATCCATCTGAGGTTAGAACCGAAGCGCTTTCAAAGATGCACGTTCTCCTTCCCATCATGCTGATGCATAAATAAAAGACTTTGTTGTATGTTTACACAGAACTAACATAAGATAAGGCTCCAGAAGGACTCATCAGCAAACTTACGGCTAGCTTTGAGGTCTGTTCAGAGGTCTCTTGACAAGATGAGGTTAGAAACGTGGAAGGAAAACAGAAAGAAATGAAAGAAACAAAACATAAATAAGTATTGTCTTTGGATGTATTATTTATTGAATATAGCTTCTTTGCCTGTATGTGCTTTAAAATGAATATCAAAGCCACGGAACTATGGAAGATGACAGGTGATACTCTATCGTGTGAGAAGAGGCCTTTTCCTTTTATTGAAAGACCTCACTACAAAGGTGCAATATTAGGCTTTCATCCTGAGAAAGCATCAATTGAGAATTCAGAAACTTTCAAGTGATGGACAAATGTTGAAAAGAGGAAATTACTTTGAATCAAACTCACATAAATGTTAAAAGATCTCATCCATTTCAAAAGCAAAAATCTGAGTAATTGCCTAATTTGAAGTTATGTTTACAAAATAATTCTGTGTTTTATACTTATACCAACAATGGCAAGTAGACATAAAATATTTCTAATGAATATAGAGACATTTTCAATTGAATCAAGCATTTTAAAATGTTTAATGGCAAACATTATTTTTATGTATGGAAATTAAATATATATATGCACGTTGTGTCCGAGCCTGGCCTGGCCCGACACATTAACTGTAATTATGAGCCCGAGCCCTATTTAAACCCGACCATTTTTTAATACATGGGCCGTTATAAATGACGTTCTCAACTACAATTCCGAGTTGTTTGAACTACAGAAATCTGTTTAGAATTTTCTTAATGAATAATGCAACAAGGACGAAGCATGTAAACTGTGTTGTTTGTTTATTCAGAATGGAATGGATTGCAAATGGATCCGAATGAAGAAACGTAAAAAAAAAAAACACTCGACTGGTTTAATGCATTCGACAAAGCCAACACATTACTAAGTCACTGCCCACGACTTGTTTAAAATGGTGCCATACCTCTGACTTTCCTCCAAACTTGCTCAAAGTTAATTCTCCTGTTTTTCTTTTTTTCTTTACATCTTCAAGCTCCATGTTGCACGTCAGCTACACAATACAGCACAGCAGGCCCGGAGTGATGCGTGCGAGTGGAGGAGACGCTTGACACGTGACGTGTTGCATTTTCTAACTTTAGACCAAATATATATATATTTGGGACCAGGTACTGGAGAGAAAAAAAAGGGGTCACACCAGGGGTCAGCAAACTAACCGCAAGTAATCGTAAGGAAAGAATAACTGTATATTTTTACTAGTCAGTTTAGAAATGTTGAAGTAGCTCACACCCGTCTACACACTTCCAGTAAAACTTCTTCATAGTCAAGCAGCTTGTTTTATTGAGTTATGAGCTAAACAAGAAGCCAAACAGAAGCGTGGACAAACCATTGGCGTAATCCACTGTGCGGTGCAATTCACTTTTAGCGGGTCTACTGAACATGGTCCACTTTCTGACAATTCCAGTGAGTTTGAATGGGCAACAGTCCACAGTTAGTTCTATTTTATTTGTTGCTTTTACCTTTCAGAATAACTTTTTTTTTAATTGCTATATCAATTAGGGTTTCAAACTGGCATATACTGTCTCTCTTTTCTGGGAAATCAATTTCTCTGGGAATAAAAATGAAAGTATTTTACATCACTTCCACACTGTTGTTGCCATTACTGTGGTTGTGTGGTTCTCTCTGTTACCCTTTACTTCTAATGTGCGCTGCTTTTTGTTATGTATCATATATCATGCGGCACAGAGTTGTATTGTGTTATATGATACATTGTTTCACCACTCCATTTGTATTTGCATCCTGACAAAATCTAACCCAGACCACAATATTGCACAGTACAACAGATGTTTCTGCTCCATTAACTGTTATTAACACCTGTTTAAACGCTCAGCATGCTTAAAGCAATCATTTGTATGTGTGTGTTTGATGTGCATGTGGTTGGTTATAATGTTGCCACAGATTTTTAAAATAAACCAGTCCTGGCGCTTCGGAGGTAAAAGAATCAACATGTGCCGCAGTGTTTAGCAAAACACACACGCCACAAACCAATCACTGTTTTCTCTCTGGTGTTTGGTCTTACTCTTCTCTCACTGCTTGATCTAATTGCCAAGATGAAATGCATCAATTTCCTGTAGGAATTGAAAAAGCAGCTTTAAATCTTTTCATGCATTCTCCAATCCCGCCTCCCCTGAAAGCTTCTGAAGTCTCTGTGTTTGTGAAATATTAAGGATACATTTCAATGTAACACAAAAGTTCAAGGCTTTGTGGAGAATAGTTTCTTTGAGGTTTTATTGATAACTTTATCCAAAAAAAAAAAAAAAAACTTCCTAGCATTATTCTTCATCACAGGTTAAACTCTGAGGAAGGAGGCTTGTTTAATTCAGCTGTGCTCATGATTTTGACAAATGCTATCGGCTAAAATAGTTTCCTAAGAGACACAAAGAGTCTTTCTTAAAGGAGCACTCACTTTTATTGAACCCAGTGTTATTTTAGTATAACTTAATATACTATATTGTGATTTTGTATTTGTATTTATTTTTACGCTTTAAGTTTAAAGTTTATATCCTTTACATCTGGATATACATCATGATGTGTGCTTTAGTGCATGGAGTGCAATCTCAGGCTTGTTACAGTTTAACAGAACGTATTGAGAGTAATATTGGATATGAGAATAAACAACTATATGACAATGAAGGAAATATTATTCAGGTTGGTATATGAAACAACAGTAAAGTAGTATACATGTGGGCACAGTCAGAATTTACTGTATAAAAAAGGTTATAACTGCAGTGTATTAGTATTTTTTTTTTTTTTTTTTTTTTGCCCTTGCATCTGTATTCATTCACCTTTTTAGCAACAACCCTTTTTTTCAAAAAGGCAACTTAAAAATTAGATTTAAAGCACTTAATTATCAAGTAGTGCCCAGCCATTTGAGACTGATTCATATCCCATATCATATTGACAATTCTGTAAAGAACAAGTCCTGACAGTGCTGTTCCAAATGGGTTTGCACACTGTTGAAACTGGTCCTTAGCGTGCTATCAAAATGGCTGTGAGAGTCAAAACTACATTGCTCCATCCAGTGGGTCATCAGTGCTGTACAGTGGGACATGCCAACGCATTCTCATCCTAAGGCGTCATATACTGACGCTTGTGACATTTTGTCTACATCCAACGCACATGGCACCCTTTAGCGTCAATATGAGACGCACAGAGCTTTGTTCGGTTATGGGTAGGTTTAGGTCTGGGGTAGGGTTAGGGTTAGACCGCTAGGAGGCGCCTTCTGGCCCATATCTATCTGCGTCTCATATTGACGCTAAAGGGTGCCATGTGCGTTGGATATAGACGAAATGTCAAAAGCGTCAGTATATGACACCTTGGGATGAGATCGGGCTGGACATGCTGTATGCTTCAGTTGGGTAGTTTGACAGTTTGTTCTTGGCTCACAGGTGGCCATGTAGATATGCAATTGTACATATGTTAAATTAGATCAAATCGTAAATTGATGTAGCAGGTCTTTACTTATTTTTTTCTAAGTAGCTTTTCAAGTAGGGGACAAACTCAACAGACTCATTGGGAAAATGTGCTGTAACCACCCAAAGTTTGGTTACTGTTTCCTTGTAGTACCACTACCATGCAGTAGGGGCTCTATGTGTCATGCTCTCTTGTATATAACCATGTGGGAGAAGAAGTCAGGTTATGGTGTGGAAAGGGAAGCATGGTTCTTCTCTCTTAGTTCACCCAATCTATTTAGAGTCCAGTTTGAGAAACTTTGGAATGACTCTATGGATCACAGGACAATGAAAAACTAATGTTATCAGTTCTTTACTATTACTATTGCTATTGCTACTCATCCATGACAGTATTGCTTTTGTGTGAATCTTTGGGGTTTATATTATTGTATATTGAGTGTTTGCTGGGTGGTGTCTATGTAAATATACTCGTATGGGTCGTCTGATATAAACTGAAAGCATTTCTATTGGTGTGTTGAGGTTTATCTTTGAACTGTTTACACTCTTTATATTCTTAAAACCAGTTTGGCCTTTGAGTCCCTCCCTCAAAATTATCTTGTAGCATGTCTCACTAGGAGTGGATAGGGAGACGGTTACAGTGCTTCTACCTACACATTTACCTAAACATTCACTTCAGTTTACTTCATAGTTTCCAGCTGAAATGAAGAGGCATTAAAATGGCAATTACTTGCATTCCTTTTCACTCAAATTATGATTCCAGGGACAGAATATTGAGTTGTAACACTTTATTTTGATGGTCCCCTTTAGAAATTCTGTTGACTATAAGTAAAGTTGCACCTACATGTCAACTAACTCTCAGACTATTAGCTGAGGATAAGTAGACTGTGTGCTCAATATCTTAAATATAACACTTTATTGTAATGCTCCTCAACAGACATTACTGACTAAAAGTAACTTTGCAAGTACGTCAACAACTTATTCTACTAACCGTAAGGCCTTTTCTACTAACCCTAAAGGTTCCATACCAAGAATTATAAGAGCATCCACACCATGCAGACGATATTTTTCTGTTTATTCTGAGCGCGCACTGCAGTTTTGTCAGCTTTAAATGTTCAAGCTGTTTAAAGCAGGATAGATTCTGATTGGCTGTCATTGTTTTTGTTAAAAAATAAATTAAATAAAAATAAAAAAAAACAGCTGGAGGAAAAAAAAAAATTCTGAAAGTGATTCCAACAATATCGTTTCTCTGTGCCATGTTCGTGATTTTTGTGGTGTGTTCTTTTATATATATATATTTTTTTTTAGAACTATAACTTTATTGTTATCGTTAGAGTTATTGTCCTTGGTGTGATCAGGCCTTATCCCTTCCCCTAACAGTCTACAACTACTCAACTAAAACTCAGAAAAAATTTTTTTTGGAAAAGCTAAGAATATAAAAAGTATGAACCGAGCATTTTCACTAGGGTTTACTGTATGGATCTATCCTGCATTAATAAATCCCAACAAGCACTGAGTGATTATAAAAACTAGATATCCTCTCTGTGCTTTAATGCATAAAACAATCTCAAGCTTCCTCTGAGAATTTAAGGAGAAACGAAGCAGTAATATTATATGAATATTATAATTCTGTCTGAGAAGAAATATGAGAAGAAAGGAACATAATTATGGCATGCTTAAAATTTTCATTGCCCAATCCTAACATTGCCTGCTGTACTTGCTACAATCAGATAGTTCTGAATAGTGCAATTCTCCATCAACAAGTTTTGTTCTATCTCCATTCACCATGTATACAAAAATCACACCTTTTTGTCACTGATTGGCTATTGTAAAAAAACAAACATCTGCGATAAAAACACAATCTTTTTTACTGTATTTTTGTCCCTTTCTACATTACTTTCAGCCTCAGAGGAAGCAGTCGCTGCCAAGTGACTCAGAGAGGGAGTGTGCGGCAAGGACAGAATGGGGACAAGAGCAGCAAATAACAAACTACAAACACCTGCACCGGCACAATGCGCCTCTCTCTCCCGAGCGCATGAAATGTTTCGACATGCACCTGACGGCACATGCTTCTGTGAAGTGCCCGTTCTCCAAACCCAACATCTTGCGCGTCCCTCTGTTGACGCACCTTTTAGTGGCCGCTATACATCAGTAAAAGTGCTACGCTAGCCGTGGCAGTGTGGATGCTGAGGGGAGGTGGATTTGCATATGAAACGGCAGGATGCAGATGATCGCTCCTGGGAGCCCAGACCGCGCTGCCAAAGGGAGCAAAGGAGGGGTTGTTGGGGGAGGGCTGCCGAACCACACGCCAGGCGAGTTGGGTATTTACACTTCAAACAGCATCGTCTCAAAGAGGAGAGAGTGCAAGGAAAAAAAAATAGAGAGAGAGAGACACGGGTTGAAAGAGAGTTAGCGAAAGCCTTTATTTTGGATGGTATTCAGCCAGTTAGTCCTAACAAAACACCCACTATTTGCAAAACTTTCTCTTTGTTTTACTTGACAGGGACAATGACTCTATTTTGCTCCCGTCTGCTGTCTCAGAGCGTGTGGTAGTTTGTCATCACTTGTTGGACTAAATGCCTCCATTACGGTTGTCAGTGGAGCTCTTTGAAACGGTGGAGGAGATACAGCAGTGAAACGCATCTTGACATTGTTTTTGATGGCTGTGCTTGCCACGCGCGCATCCAGGAAATCATTTTTGCAATTGTAATTTCAAGGATCTATTTCGACTTAAACCCACTATCTATCTATCTAAACCCACAAGCTGTGATGTAATTTGTCAGGTTGATTAAATTACATTTATGACTTGTATGAAACAAAAAAAATTATAGCATGCTGTAAAAAGATATATTCATATATAAAATATATATCAAGACAATGGTAATTTGTAACTATTTTATATTTAATATTAAACTGTGATAATTAAGATAATGTAGTCACGGCATGGGTGAAATCTATGTAGCCCCTAAAGGGACATGATGGTGGGAAAAATCTTAATACGTCAATGCTTTTGCATTCTCTCACAAAACGTTCTTACGTTCCCCAAAGAAACGTTGACCTAAAGAAACGCTTTGAGCTCTTTACAAGCGGAGAGAATGCAAAAGCATTGACAAATATTTGTTCTTCCCTCTCATATTTTGTTACTTCACCATGTCCCTTTAGGGGCTCCATAGAAATCATTAAAGAGTCGATGGGAAAAGATCATTATTATTCGTAAAATAATAAAAAATAAAAAATGATTATATGGAAAATACACTTTGTAAAATTTCTGATTTCCTATTTCGAGCTACAGAGTGTTAAACACTTTGGGATCACTTGGGGAGACTATATCTACAAAATTCTTCTTTTTTAAAAAGGTAAATAAAACATGTTGAAATATGTACTGGTGAGTTTTGTCCCTTTCATCTTCAAAGTGATCCTCCCACTAAACACTCCAGTATGCTGAAATTGGCGAGATAAAGCGTTCATACACACACGAGTAGAGTCCTCAATAAACAAAGGTCCATTGCTGTCGAATTTTGATGTAAAATATTTAAGTACTATTGCTCTCCTCCTTTGTAAGTCGCTTTGGATGAAAGCATCTGCTAAATAATTAAATGTAAATGTAAGTCCATGTTTAATATTATGTGCAGACCTTAAACTAGTGCTCTGTTATCAACAATCAACATGGCGGATGAGGGGCCAAATTGAGTGGCCAGATTTATTTTCAGAAATCATTCAAAGATGCATAATTTGTGCTTAATTTTTTTTCTAAATACATGACTACAGTTGCCACTGGAGCTCTTTGAAACTATGGAGTAGAAATGCAGTGGCAGTGCAGCATGTCTTGTCATTGTCTTTGATGGCTCTGCTTGCATAAGGGATGGAGTTCTTCTAGAATCAATATTGATCTGAGACCTATGTCCTATTTAATCATTACAAAATTAACCCTACTACAAACACTAGCCATGCTGGCCAACGCCACACGTCCAGTTCTATGCATGAATGGATTTCGGTGTGCTTAGAATTGACAGGTAGTATTTGCCTCTCGTTTAGTTCCTAAGCTCTGCTGATGAATGTGAAGCTCCTGGCTTTCTTCCCAGACTGTGAAAGTCAGGGTCGTTTCCAGCCCATCGGCGCTATGCATCAGCAGTGAGGGGTCAGCTCCGACAGATGCTAAATGGAGAGCTGAGGAACAGAGTCACAAGGCCAGGAACAAACAAAATCCCATGAAATACGCCAGAGCCACGCAAAGCTGTTAGCGCTTTACCAAATATGTAATTAATCTGCATGTGTCCTTTGATTGTACGTGAGGTGTAGTTTCATATATTGGCTTTTCACTGCTCCCACGGTGAATGATTGCAGGAAAAATATGTTTTTATTGAACATTTGATGGAGCAACTACCTGTATTTTGTGAGAAAATAAATCATGAAAGTAATTTGTTTTTGTTGACAATTCTTACAAATATTTGAGGTGGCCAGGGTGACATTTTGGGTAAAAAGCGCCCAGTATTGATACAAATACTTGGTAGCACTTTATAATAACTGCATGCTATTAATCATTAGTTAAGCATTACTAAACAGTTATTTCATCATTTATAAAGCATTAATAGACATAAATAAGCAGTTTATAAATACAGCTATAAATGCTTTATTCTTGATTTATAAGCATATCTATGTGTTTAATAATTGTATTTTCATACTTTATTAATGATCAATTTATCATTTCTAAATGAAGTATAGCATTATTTACAAATCAGTTACATTATTTACCATTATTTACAAACTAGGTGTTGTCAATGATTAATAAGATCACTTAAGTGTAAGTAAATGTAGTAGATTAGTTATAAAGCATTTAGTAGTGGTCAGTTAACTATTTTGTGAGCTCATCTAAAGTGAGGACTAGTTATGCCTTGTGAAGCATTTACAAAGGAGATTTAAAGGCTCATTTATATTCTAAACAGAAAAAGGAAACAAACACAACACAGTGATACAGAACATAGAGATATTTAACTGAGCCTTTAAATCTCCTTTGTAAATGATTTACGAGGCATAACTAGTCCTCACTTTAGATGAGCTCACAAAATAGTTAACTGACCACTACTAAACGCTTTTATAACTACCTGAATTAACCCTGAATTACAGTAGAAATACATGTTAATAAAGCATTTATTAACACACCAAGTAACTATTACTATATGTCTGAATAATAATATGTATTTAAACAGTTTATTAATCATTTACTTACACTTTCTAAGTGATCTTATGAACCACTGACAACTCCTAAAATAACCGTTTTGTAAATAATGCAATACTTCATTTAGAAATGATAAATTGATCATTAATAAAGTATGAAAATACAATCATTAAACACATTATAGATATGCTTAAAAATCAAGAACAAAGCATTTATAACTGTATTTATAAACTGCTTATTAATGTCTATTAATGCTTTATAAATGACGAATTAACTGTTTACTAATGCTTAACTAAAGTAAAATGTTTTGCATAAGTTAATACTTGTAATTTGTTTTAGTTAATTATTGTTCAAAACAAGCACTTAAGCAAAGTTTTTACTATTTTCTGTTTAGTTTGATAGAATATATTTTTTTGTTCAATAAATATACTGTCATTAAATGTAATTTAATGTCATAATGTAATTCCCTCATAATGCCATGATGTGGGATTTGCATAGGATCGGGACCTTGCACCACACCTCTGCCACCTGTCCCATAACCAGCCAGGTTAACAAACAAACAAACAAATAATTGAATAAATACACGACTCTGTGTGATTCATGTGTATGAAACGAAGCAGAGCTGCACATGTTTCATTGAAATGACAGCAAGTTCCTAAGTGGATGACAAGCATTTATCGATTTCCATGTTTGCCACTAAATTATTTATGCCTCTTGTACTCTCCAGTTAATGGAAACCGTCTGACGCCTCTAGTCCTTGGAGACAAGCACAGCGGTGACAGCGGCGGGGTCTCCAAGCCAGGGACATTTTGACCCCCTCTGTGTGGCAGTTGTAGAAGAGATGGAGGCTATTGGCTGTGGTGTGTGGAAACACAATAGAGGAATGAGTCACCATTCTCCGGCCTGCTTTGTGGTGGCTGCTACTCAAGTAATAAGAAGTGACTTGGGAGGTAATGCATTGTGGCAGCAGTGAAGAGTTCAGCTCCCAGTGGCACTGGTGCTGTTTGTAGGCTTTGACTCCTTGGCCAACCCCCATAGTACCAGCAAAATCTTCCTCCAAACTCAGTCCAACAAACTTTTAAGATTGCGGGAAGAAAGAAATGGGTTTGAAAGTAAAAGCCTCAAGGAAAATTGTATTACTCAGAAATAACACACTTGTGATCCAGTGATTTCTCCACAGAAGGGCTCATTGTAGCTGTGTAGTACTTAGTAAACATTTTGTTTCCTGGTGGACTGATAACAACCTGTGCAACCCTGACTTCCAGATGTTGCATAGCAGTTAGATATTATAAATGAAGCTTAGGATTTTGGCATGTATTTGTTTCTAAATTAAACAGTTGTTGGCATACAGTAAGAGTAGTGGAAACCAGGAATGGTGGTAACTACATTTATCCAAATTGAAGTTGTCGTAGATATTGGTCTCCCAACAGACTCTCGTGGCAATATACAGTAATCCTAAATATTTTACATTTTGGTGAATTGGTGGGTAATTTGTTTAAATTGGAACATTGTAATTTTTGTTCCTTTTCGTTCAATGAGCTTAAGCCCCTCTGAAGTTAGGACTTGGGTGGAACATAATGCTTATATGTTTTATTAAAATTCTGAATTGATTATCACCTATGAAAGCACGCAAAGAGCGGTCCCTTTATAATCACTCAAAAGCTGTAACTCATCTTAGTTGAAGTTGACTTGAAATATTTAGTACCTGGTGTGTTGTGGGAATGGACCAGCCTAGTGACAAAGAGATTCAAGCCTGAAGTTGATCTGTTTTATGGGAATTCTAAAGGAAATGAGACTGTACCAACTTGGATGTATTAGAGGGGACATAAGAAAATGTGATATCTTGATCAATGTGATTTTTGTTTAATAGAATTATTTTTGCTAAAATAACTCTAAATTTAGTCAAATGTATTGTGTTCATTCCAGGGTTTGTGTTGTTGCTGTTGTGAGAAACTGTATGGTTTTGTTTGTTCCATGGTGCTGGCCACCTCCTATAAATTCAGAGAATGTTTTGTCTAGTGAGAGTCTTGTTACTTATTGTACCCTGGAAAAGTGGTGCTGATTTTGCTCCTCAAGTACGATTATGTCCTTTTTGAATACTTGCTATTTTCTGTGATGTAACCTGAATGGAATAGGATTTTTAGATCTTTGTTAACTGTTACAATTTTTGCCGTTTTCCTCTCTAAAGAGGCTTAATCACTTTTCTTTCTTGTGTGAGCAAGATTCAATAAAGACTGCCACAATTGAAGACCACTTTGCTCCCTGTTTGTGGCGATGGACTCATTTTTTTGTTGTTGTTGTGATTTGCTAAGGCTCATGGCAGATCCCTCACAAACACATTGCAAATAGAAACATTTGATGCTCTCAAGAGCTTAAACACAGACATGCACGGAATTGTTTGCCAAATCGCTAATATGCTATGATTATGGAGAAAACTGATCAGATCAGCAGTTAAAAGCAGCTTTTACCTCTCATGAAACTGTTGGCTGACAGCAAAACCACATTTAACTATTCTTAATTGTCTAATTATTTTAGTATTATTGTAGAATGATGTAATTTGAGAGTAGACATTGAGATCTGACATATTTCAACAAGGTCCACTCACTTTAACATTTCTGGTTCAGTCAATAAGCGCGTAGTGTTTCTTTACAAAGTGACATCGCCAACTACTGGCCTGGCAGCAGAATACTTTCTGTCGTTTTTTGCAGATCCGTGTGAACGGGGATTGTTTTGACAATGTTTTCGTCTGTACGCAAAACTTTTCAAAAACGCAAAGGAAAAACTGTTCCGTTTTTGGCACATCATTGTTGTATAAACATACTCCAAAATGGATCTACTATCAGCTAAGTCAGTGTTTCCCAACCTTGTTCCTGGAGGCATCCTTATCTGGTCTCCCTTATCTGGAGTGCCTCAGAAACAAGGTTGGGAAACATTGATCTTGATGAGTGGTTAATCTGAGGAGTGTTACAATCCAACCATCTCCATTAGAGAATTATAAAATGAATGTGGATAGGTTTTACTTGAAAGAATTTTAGCAACAATTTTTTAGTTCATATTGATATCTATGACTTTTGATTGCAGACTTTGGTACTTTTTTTGTGTATGGAAGAAATGATCATTAGTAGTAGTTGAAAATGGGTATGGTTGTAGTCTGTGCTCCTTAATCTTTTAATGAAGTTTAAACACTATGAAACAAATCTCTAATCGAACTCTCTTACAGCATTTTATTGGCTGACCAGTATATCAGCCCTAGTTAATTGATTAAAACAAGTGTTAATCCTTAGCAAATACAATAGTCCAAAGCCCAACAGATATGCCCAGCAATAGAAAAGAGACCAATTAGCAAAACAGATTGCAATCCATGATTAGATATTGTGCTCTTGAACACTTAGACAACGTTAGAAAAAGTGCAGGCAGCTCAACCCACAAAACTACGTGACTAAACACTCTTGTGGAATTTCAGTTACAGGAACAAAACATCACACACAGGCTGGGACTTCAAAGAATCTTAGTGGAGGAGACATAAACTCTGGTTTGGCCACAGGGAAATGTAATCGATACAATTTTAGTTTTTCAGGAATGAGTGATATGAGGCAATACTACATCATTATTAATAATTTGTTGATATTATTTTACATAATAGGTCTACTACAGCATGCACATGGCATGATCTCCAAGCCAATCTGATTTTAAAATATCTAAATGTTTTAAATAATACATTTTCAACTGCTTATGCATAATGCAAGCCTAGCTCAACTCTTGTGCAGTTGTAGAATTATGTGATTTCTGGGCTAAAGCAAGTTTATAAAATGGATAGCTATGTTTCTGAATTTTTAGAGCAAGATATTTGAATTTTAGAGCAATATGTTATGTGTAAAAAGAAATGGTGAAAAAATGGTAAATAAATAAGTATTGAACTACTACAGAAAATAGCCACACAATGCAACATTCAACATAAATATTAGATAACGTCCTCCAACTCAATCTTTTGTTGTTGGATACAATTACCTCATGGATCATAACAATTGTGCAGTGCACATAGTCAAACGGGTGTTTAGGAAAGTGCTGTGGTTGTGTTTGTTCCTACTTGTATTTAGCTTTTTGGCAGAAAAACTATTAGACTTATAGCAACTGCTGAAGGGTATGGAAGCTTGTTTCCGCCTCTGAAAAAAAAAAAAAAATACAAATAGGTAATTGTAACTTTTTCATCTCATAATTCAGACTCTTTTTTTCTTGCAATTGCGAGTTTACATGTCGCAATTATGACTTTTTTTCTCCGAATTGCTTGATATGAACTAGCAATTGCGAGTTATAAAGTCCACAATAGTTTTTAAAAATCGCAATTGTGTTATAAAGAAATTGTGAGATATAAACTCGCAATTCTGACTTCATAACTTGCAACTGAGTTTATATCGTGCAATTCTGAGACATTTCTGAGAATTGTGACATGTAGACACAACTGTGACGAAAAAAGTCAGAATTGTGAGATAAAAAGTAGCAATTTTCATTTAAATAGTTTTCTGCCGTGGCAGAAACAAGCTTTCATAGAAGGGTTTTGACTTTCGACTGAAAAATGTGTGCTTTATTTTTCCGCAGTTGTGATCTTTGACAGATCCTCTTTCTATGTTTCAGTAACTCCTCAAACTACTGGGGCATTCGCCTGCTAGCTACGGGAATGGCTAATGAACGTAAAGCTAATCTTGCGACACAACATTCATTTTTCTTCGTAGCGGCGAACAGCAGCTTGTCTTAGGCGCTGAGGTGTGCTGCCTTTTCTAGAGCACGTAATCCCTCAGGCGAAAAGAGCCTTTGGGGTATTTGAATGTTTTCATTTCCATATATATTTAATTTTGTCATCTGACACACTTTTCCTTTCTCAGTTTCGTGACTCACCAATAAGCATTCCACAAAGAAATACCATACATAAGTTAGCTACACACAGAAGTCACTCTGTGGTATTCTGGCCTTACCAGAACTCCTCAACCTAGTTTTTTCACATTGGTTTTATATAGTTCAAGACATAAACGAGGGGACTCAGACCATCAAAAGACAGACCTAATTCCTCTGTTCTGTTATGTTGTATGGGGAGAATATTTTCGATATGACAAAATATAGTTTTACCAAAGCATTTTGTTTTGCAAAAAAATATTTTGAATGTTTTTAAACTGAGCACAGGCAGCCCAGACTGAATGAAGAGCCGCTCTGGTGTTTAATAGCAGCTGGAAGGAGAGCAAGATTTTTTGAAGTTGAAATGCTGTTCAAAACATGTTGACCAGTGATAAGCTTATGTTCAGAAATATTGAAAAATATCAAACAATGTATTTGAACGGTCTTCAATTAGGGTCTTTTCCAACCCAAACTCATGGAAAAATGTAACTATTTCACGAGGTCGAGATTTTATATTTATAAAAAGTATGCATGGAGGCCCACCACTAAACATAACCGTCACTGGGGGTGAGCAGATTGTACAAAAACACACAAGTGAGATTGTTTGAATTTATATGAATTATAGTCACCAATTTAGCAAAATGTAAAATGTTTCCGAATTGCCAAGAGATTATGTTTCTCTGCAAACACCGACACGCTATAAAACAGTTTCATTTTTGTTGATTGCATTTCAGTTCAATATCAGGTTGGGAATGTTTTTTTGTTTTTTTTCTTCTTCTTCAAATATTTACATAGTTTTGAATAACCGTACAGCCTGCTAAGGCTGTGTAGCGAAGCCATTATCTGTGTATATATTTGTATGCAATGACAAAATTGTCTGTTTCTGTATCTGTATTTCAGTAGGTTTTGTGGGTGGGGTTTAAACTACAAGTGTGAAATCTTTCATATAAGTCAGACACAATCTGTCCCCTCAACCCATATATCTTGCTCAGAAGTTTAAACACTAATAGACTTTACAAAAGTGGAAACTACAGTGTCACAGTAAGTATAACATTATACATTTTTGAGATTTATGAGACAGACAGAGGTGGACAAAGTACACAACTTCCTTACTTACTGGTCAAATATTACTCTGTTACAAGTAAAAGTTGTAAATACCTATTTTTTACTCAAGTAAAAGTACAGAAGTACTTGTTTTTAAAAGTACATAAGTATCAAAAGTAAAAAGTAAATGTCAATACATTGTTTTATTATTGATGCATTGTTGTGTGTAATACTCACAGTACTTTATGCCTCTGAATATATTCCCTGTAGTGGGATTGAATGTGAGATTGAATAAGTGCACTCAATAACGTCCACAATGGTTTCGGACACCCAAATGGCTGATCCCTCAAATAGTGCCCTATTTAACGTTTTTTGGCTTTTAGTATGAATATGTTAGCCTTACTGTTATCTATAAGCTAGTGTGCTCCAAAACAATGACACAATTCACATTTAGAAGAGCAAACCCAACGTTGAAAATGAAAATCAGATTGATGTCAGAATCCAACGCCAGATTGACATTAATCTCCAACGTTGGACAGACATTGTATTGTGGTTGAAAATGAAAATTGGGCTGACATCAGAAACCAACATCAGTCGGGTTCTAACGTCAACCCGACTTTCATTTCCAGCCAAAATCAAAAGTCTGTCAGCTAAAAGCCGGTTTCTGACGTCAACCTGACTTTCATTTTTGAAAAGTTGCAACCAAAATGCAACCCCTGACTGACGTTACTACTTTCTACCCAAGGACTTTGACAGAATTGTAGTGGAGTAAAAAGTATGATATTTGTCTTTCAAATGTAGTGAAGTTAAAGTAAAAAGTTTCCAGAAAAAATAATACTCAAGTAAAGTACAGATACTCGAAAAGTGTACTTAAGTACAGTACTCAAGTAAATGTACTTTGTTACTGTCCACCTCTGGAGACAGACACAATAAAAAGCCATCCTGGTCATTTTTGGCTCTGGGAATTTACATCATCCACAGGACAAGAGTTGACCTCAGGCGAGGGCAAAATTGCATACAAATATGTGGGTTGGTTGGCTGATCAAAAATAATGACCTCAAGAGGAACTCTATAATGAGTCGGAGCACTTTTCTCTATCTAAACATGCCACGCATGGCTGAACGCATTCATATTCCGCCCAGTCCTGTAATACACAGAGTTACTCTGCAGAGGCAAATCCCACAAACAGGAAGTTGCTGTGGACTAGAAGAGAATCTCAAGGACACAAAGTCAAATCTAAAGGCTGTTAGTCTCAGCGGAAGCACTGGAGGTGTTGCAAACAAATATTATGTTTTGCCAGTTTTATATAGAAGATCAAGAAAGAATGATTTTGATGATAATGGTCACCTCATTTGATGAATACAAAGTTTTAAAAAAGATGAAAAATGAAATGAAATGAAAAACTAGATGTACAGTGCATTGATTTTATCAGTTTGTATGTTCCCTGGGATCTAATGTATATCACTTTGGATAAAATTGTCTACCAAATGAATAAATGTATGCAATGTGAGATTGCTTTCCTATACCAGAGCTTGTGAAAGAATAGTGTCATGAAATCAACACAGACCCTATTTACTTAATACACTTATATGATTCTTTGATATGTTATTGCACATTCTGCTATGTGAAAGCCACATGTCACAAACCAATAATTTGATGATTGATAAATTACATTTTGTCCTACGTATTTTCTTGTTGAACATCATGTTTCACTAAGATAATCATCTGATTCAGATTACAGGGAAGAAATGAGATTTGAACACTGCTTTCCTACGTAAAGGCAGTTATACGCAAGTAACAAGAAAATACCAATCAGAATTCAGCATGCAAATAAATCAACCAATTTCAATTATTTGACGTCTTCTCTCTCAGGTGGATTTTGAAGGCAGGAGATTCTAATGTAATTCAATGAGATGTTTTCAATGAGATTTTCAGGCTTCTTTCTTACATTTCTTAACAGTAGAGTTCACAACAACAACAACAACAATACAAAATTATAGTGCAACTAATGCTAATATTATCTACAAAATAGAATATTTACAAAAAAAAAGTTTTAATGGACATTAAGGGTTTCAAGTTTCAAAACTGCAAAAATAAATAAAACTAAATAAAAAAAACACATCACATTGTTGCCTGTAATACCAATTATAACACTGCAGTTTTGCACAGGTTAAAGATTAATGATTTAATCTTGGAAATCTCAATGCAAATTGTCTCAGCAATGCAGTGTTGTGTGTATTAGATTCTATTTCACGAGGTCCAAGAGTTGAGTAACTCTTCAAGATGAGAACGTTGCCTTTGCAAACTCACCCGATGACATGAGGGTGCTCGGTGGTGAGGAGAGCGAGTGGTGACTTGTCCCTCTCGATGAGCCAGACGGTGTAACGTCCACTCTGCCTGGGGTGCAAAAACACTGTGACATCCAGACCACAGGGCCGGTGGGTGGCACGTAGCCAAGGGCTCAGAACCCAAGGTCCCGTCAGAGCTGAGCCATTCACTGGGAGAAACCGCCCTGGAGAGACAAACAAAGAGAAATATTTATTTATGACAGAGAGCAAGAGACTTCAAATCTTTCTTTCAAGTTTCATTGGCCCTGTTTACACCTGGTATTAAGATGTGCTTTGGTCGATTGGATCACAGGTAGATGAGGGAGACACATTCCCGTTTACACCAGGTATTTTAATTAATCTCTTTTGTCCACTTTCAATCACTTCTGTCCTGATTTCTTCGAGGGGATGGTCTACAGGTGGGTAAATGTATTTTACCTTTTTCAGGCTTTCAATCTAATGGATGAAATAAGCTCATGCAATTTTCATAAGAACACAAATGAAAATGACGGACAAATCACACGGACAGCATCAGCATTTGTTTCTGCTCTGATAGATGCAACACCAGCCAAACGCGGTGGATGCGTGTTAGAAATCAGGAATGGTGAGAGAACATTGGGCTTGGTATGATTTTCATTTTCAAACCAAACTTGGGTCTTCAGCAGACAAAGTTTAAATCCCGTCTAGCTAGCACGCTTCCCATAATGTTTAAGAATTCGGTCAGTAGGCAGAGAGTAGATGGTCTTTTGTGGCTGTTCGAACACATTCAACCACATGAGCGTTTACACTACGAAAGCAATCCGGCAATGCGTTTTTGACTACCTCTGGAAGTGGTTGAAACTGGACAAGCTAAAAAAAAAATCAAGATTTTACTTATTTTATAGTTTTGGAAAGTGAGTTCTCAACTATGTTTAATGAGATATCTCATACTTTTTCTTAAAATTGTTTCCATATCCCACCTGTGGCAGAAAAAAAGTGTTTTGCAATACACGATGGACAAAGAGAGTACATTATACCAAACATCTTTATTTTTTACACCTAATATTATTATGGAGAAATATCACATGTTGACATAGAATAAACATAATATATCAAAATATGCTAACACTTTAGTTGAGGGTCCAATTCGCACTATTAATTTGATTATTAGCATGCATATTACTAGGGAATTGGCTGTTCATTAGTCCTATATAAAGCACATATTAATACCTTATTCTGCACCCATTAATCCTAGCCAATACCTAAACTTAACAACTCCCTTACTAACTATTAATAAGCAGTAATTAGGAGTTTACTAAGGCAAAAGTCTTAGTTAATTAGTTAACAGTGAGAATTCAAGTGTGATCCAATATACAAACACACACACACACACACACACACACACACACACAAACTAAGCTCTGATAATGTGGTCTTGAAAAAAACACTCAAATTTTTGAGTTAATATTAAGAAATATAATTTTAGACTTTAGTTCATAAAAAAACAAACAAAAAAAAAACTACAGTTTATGACATTGTTGAGATTTCTGGAGATATTTTCTCAGGTGAAACATCTGAGATACTGGAGATGTCAGAATAAGGCTCCGTTTGCTCTCCGTTTAGTCTTAGGAGAAACAATTGAGATATTAAAGGAATCTTGTCTTTGATTTTTCTTTCCAGTGGGCGCTACCAAAGGACATTTTAGAGCAATCAGCGGTCATCTTGGTAACACCTCCAGGCAGCTCATTTCTGTGCTGCGTGTTACAGTCTTCTTGAATTCAGAAAGACAAAAACTATGAAGGTACTTTTGGAGCAAAACCACTGAGCACCTGTGACAGTGGAATTTGGAGTTGTAGAGAATGGTAGAGAAGTTGCAAACTTGTAGACTTTTTTTTCTCTCCCACAAACACAACATACCAGTTACACCTTCATAAATTATCCACTGCAGGTGCACAAATCTATGAAATACAAATTAAGAAATGCATACACTCACATTTTTGCTACAGTTGCTGCAGTGAATATGGTGCAAAACACATTCACACACCCGTATCAAAAGTCATGGACAAAATTTGCACATCCGCAAATTAATATGTAAATTCATGCAATGAGAGTTGCACACTTGTAGGGTATTTTGTCACAAATGCATTGCTTTTCTTAGATATGTTTATAGCACAATCACAAGTCCATAACTACAACTGCTTGAATCTGCCGCTACGAGTCTTAAACTGTGTTTATTTCTTTCAGACTTTCTTTCAAGACATGCATTTTTAAATATATGTCTCATGTGTTCTGTTAATCAGTGTTCATCTGTGTTTGTATTTAAGTTCCATCTGTTCAGTCAGTCTTTGTCCGATCTACAGTATGTCGTATTATGTGTGTGTGTGAACCCTCTGCCCGTCTTCTATGTACCAGTTTGATTAATATTGTGAGTACAAGTTTGCATTGGAACGAGTCTACGAGTCTTAAACTGTGTTTATTTCTTTCAGACTTTCTTTCAAGACAAACATTTTTAAATAAGTAGCCTGTTTCCTTTTCATACTGTCTCTGTACACTTCTCAGCGAGTCTGCGGGAATCTGGATTGTATGAGTATGTGTGAAAGTGAAATTCATAGATCGGTGGCCCAGGCAGCAGACACTGAGCCCATGTAGAGCCAAAATAGATGAGTGAGGGGAGGAAAATGACAACACACCAGAGGAAAACGAAATAAATAATGAAAGAGAGGAGAAAAATCAAAGCTCTGTCTGTGGGCTTTGATTTAGAGTCCTCCCTCTCAACAGCCTCATTCAGCTCTCTCAATCAGGAAATTTTCCACAGGGCCAGTGCACAAAAAAAAAAAAGACAAAAGAAACCTTCTTTTGATAGAAAAGGAATGAAAACAGCATCAGTGAAAAGATGGAGGGAAAATGTCCCGGAATGTAGCATTTTCATTATTCACAGAGTTATCTGAATCCAGCAAGGAGTTGTTAAAGCATCATATTTTTGGGGTTTGGTTTGAAATTGGGAGGAATTGTTGGGCATCATTTACTTATGAACTTAAAATATTGCTCTAAATATTTAAGATTCAATGCATGCCATAGGTACCCAAATGTGCATCATGAATAATAATAATAATTAACAATAGGGATTATAATAATAAACATCAGGGAATTTTTGGTTAATCTTCCCTTAAAATTATTATTTAACTTATGTATAAGAGTTTATTTTTTATAACTTTTATAACTTTCTTTTTCATAAATCTGGTAAAAAAAAAAAAAAAAAAATAATTAAATATATATATATTAATGTTTGAAAGAATTAAAGATTATGAATGGCTTTCACAATCCCCAGTCTGTTGAAATTCTTTAGGCATATCTTAAACATGCTGTGCACTTCAGAAGAAGTAAGTAATAATAGACCGCATGCTTCTGTAACTGACTACAGGGTACTTGAGGTTTTGATTTCTGTTGAAAGTGTATTATTAAACTGATTTATTTTTTTAAACTGCGTGTTAAAATCCAATGAAACGTATTAAGTTTAAATATGGTCGCAGCAGGGTTTGTGCTAACTTCTCCACACTTAGAAAACCAGCTGAGTGTGTAATTTGACTACGGTTTCCTCAACTTTTGAATACTTTAGCCTCTTGGTGAAAGCATTACAAAACCGAACACTAGTCTTGCTGCTCACTGACTCACTACTGATTTTCCATGTCTTACTTGAACATTTATTTTGGCCAGCACCTGTGGTTGGTGAATAAACCCGAAGGGCAATTGTCTGAAAGTCCAAACCTTAATTGTTAAAACATATTAAGCACTGCTTATTTAACATTCTCAAGTCATGTCTTGAACTCACCAGCCAGAATAAATCCACAAGCATAGCTGAAATAAGGAAAATACATTTACACAAGAAAACATACATAATTTTATATATACTTCACAAGTCACACACACACATACAGTATATATATATATGTGTGTGTGTGTGTGTGTGTGTGTGTGAATCATTATACCAATATTATTGTTATTGATTTATTTTTTTGGTATAAAGTTATAGTTATTGTGTAGCTGTCACGTGTCAGTGTTTGTTTTGACTTTCAGGCTACGTTTACACGTGGCCGGTTATTTTCATAAACGGACATTTCACCCTCTCCGTTTTCAGAAAAGTGTTCGTTTACACAAACCCGTGTATATGCCGTCAAGAGCATGCCAAACCTGTAGGTGGCAGTGTAACGAGAAGCTCAAGCCCATGTTAGCCAAACAGAATCCCGAAAATATAGGTCGCACCTTTGACGCAGTGCAAGTTCTGTCGAATACTGTGACGTCGACTGCCTAAAACTCAGTTTTTCTCAGTTTACATGCAAACGTGCAAACAGAGTTTTCCAAAATCTCCACTCTGGCCGGAGTTTTTAGAAAGAATCGTTTTCAGAGGCGAATTCTCCGTTTGCGTGTAAACGAGGGGCACAACCGAAGGGAAATGTCTCCGTTTTTCAAAATAACCATGTACGTGTAAACGGAGCCTCAGTTTGAGTTTTGATTGGTTCTTGTTCTCCTTTGTTCTTTTCCCGCCACTCCTTTGTATCCATGGTTACTGTCATTATCAGTTCAGTTTTGTCACCTGTTTAGTCATCATCGTCATTTGTATCACCTGTGTTCTGTTAATCAGTGTTCATCTGTGTTTGTATTTGAGTTCCATCTGTTCAGTCAGTCTTTGCCTGATCTATGTCATATTATGTGTGTGTGAACCCTCTGCCCATCTTTTTGTGTACCAGTTTGATTTATATTGCGAGTAAAAGTTTGCATTGGAACTGCACCACACCGTGACAGTAGCAGGACGTGCAGCTGTGTGTTTCCCATTAGGGATGAAATAAAACTACTGACAAAAGGCTTATAAGGCTTTGTCTTCATATATTTAGACTTGCAATCATCTTCTGACTACCTGAGAGATATATTCAATAAAACAATAAGCCCATATTCAATGGGTTCCCTTTCAAGGGAACTCCCGTTGCGTCGAGAATGACGCTATGGGGAACGCTTTGCGTGATGACGTCTTGAAGCACATGTAAAATCAGTCCAATGGTGTAGCGGGACGTCAGAGGCGGGTGACGTCACGTACCAGGAAGCTATAAAAGCCGGCCCGAAACAGAAAACGAAAGCTTTCTGAGTCTTCAGTCGCGCTCTGTGTTGAAATCTGTCCTTGTTATTTGGTGTTGTCTGTCTATATATATATATATTTATTCAGATATGGCGAGCAAGCAGCAGTATCGAGTGTGTGTCCATCCCTGCCCGCGTTATTTAACGGGAGGTGACACACACACTCTTTGTGTTGTTTGTTTGGGAGAGGAGCATGCCCAGTCAGCACTCGAGGGTGGTGACTGTGTGCATTGCTGTGCGCTTCCATTGCGGACGCTCCGATCCCGGTTGGCTCGGTTCAATCCCGACCACGTTCCCCAGGGCTCGGGTCCCGCCGCGGCTGAGGCTCGGCGGCGATCTCAGACCTGGGGTTCGCAAATGGATCTGTCAGTGGATGTTGAGACGGGCTCTGCCTTATCTCAGCCTCTTACTGACAGATCCAGTGCCTCTCATCAGGGTGTGGAAGCACGCGCTGCGGTTTCTTCCCCCCCGATAGAGGCACCAATACTGCAACTATCCAGCTCTGAGGAGTTGGATGTTGTAAGTATTGATGCTGAGTCTGAGGATTCGCCACCTCAGTCTCATGCTTTTGAAGAACTGCTCGATGTGATCACGAGAGCAGTTGACAGATTGTCTATTGAGTGGCCAGAGGATAGGCAGGACGTTCGTTCAAAAAGCAAACTCGACGAACGCTTCCTGCCATCTCGTGCTCAGCCCCAGCGTAGGAGCCTGCCGTTTTTCCCCGATCTCCACACCGAGGTGTCGAGATCGTGGGGGAGACCAGTCTCTTACAGAGTTTACACACCACACACCTCTCTATATTCCACTATTTCACAATATAAAGAGCATGGTTATGGGGAGATGCCGAAGGTGGAAGAGACGCTCGCGGGCTATCTCTCTCCAGCAACGGCATCTTCCCTGAAGGCTCCTACACTTCCCTCAAAGCCAGTAAAGTTGACATCTTCCCTGATTAATAAGTCGTATGCAGCCGCTGGTCAAGCTGCAGCGTGTCTGCATACGATGTCTATTTTACAAGCCTATCAGGCAGAATTATTGGGGGATTTAGAGGAGGGCGGGGGAATCGGTCCCGACACTGTGGCTGAACTGCGCAGAGCCACGGATGTTTCTCTCAGAGCCACCAAGGAGACCGCTAAATCTATCGGGCGGTCTATGGCAGCCCTGGTGGCTACTGAGAGGCATCTGTGGCTCAACCTGAGCGATATTAAGGACAAAGAAAAGCATGTTCTGTTAGACGCTCCGGTTTCCACTGCCGGGTTATTTGGGGATGCAGTAAATATTGCGGTTGCAAAATCACAAGAAGCCGCTAAACAAGCATCTGCTCTTCAAAAGCTTCTTCCCCGCCGTTCTTTCTATGAGGCTGCTGAGCGGGAGCAGCCTCACTCCTCTAAAAAGGGTGCTGAGCATCGTGCCACTCAGAAGCAGAGCGTGTCCTCCCGTGCTCCCCCACAAAAATCTCGGGGACACGGAGGGCGCGCTCAAACCCAGCAGTCGTCAAGGGGTAGAACGGATCTGCGGACCGTTATTACCGCCAAGAAGGCTGCTGGGAAGAAATCCTGACGTCCGAGGGCTCAGGATTAATGAGGGTAGTCCCCCCCGAAGCAGAGCGGTTAACACCTCTTTTTACGGTGCCCGTCTCTCTTCGGTACCCTCAGGGGACCGTTCTGCCAACCCTGCCGCCATCGGTGTTACAGGGCGCAGCGGTCTCCGGCGAGCACATATCTCAAGGACCACCCGGAAACGTAGTGGCCTCGGGATGCCCGCCCCCTCCGAGGAGGGTGTTAGAGCAGTCTGTTCGGTCGCTCCCTGCCGGTGCGCCGTTACAGGGCGTCGAATTGACTGCTCAACAACAACAAAATCCAGAAACCAGTCTCGAGAGGCTGGTACCTCTAGTAGAATCTTTGACAGCGTGGAAGCTACTGTCAAATGTTTCTCGTTGGGTCCTGCAGACCGTAGAAAAAGGGTATCAGATACAATTCAAGAAACGCCCACCTCGGTTTATGGGGGTCCTACCCACAGTGGTGGGCCCCGAGCAGGTTCTGGTTATGGAACAGGAAGTAAACACTCTGTTAGAGAAAGGGGCCATAGAATATGTACCTCCCTCCGACAGGGAAACCGGGTTTTACAGCCGGTACTTCATAGTTCCAAAAAAGGACGGGGGATTGCGTCCCATTTTGGATCTTCGAGTTCTGAACGAGTCAGTCATGCAGCTCAAGTTCAAAATGTTGACATTGAGACAGATCGTGCCACAGATCAGGTCCGAGGACTGGTTTGTCACGATAGATCTCAAGGACGCATATTTCCATATTTCCATCCGTCCGTGTCATTGGAAGTTCCTGAGGTTTGCTTTCGGGGGCAAAGCATACCAATATCGTGTTCTTCCATTCGGCCTAGCTTTATCACCCCGCACTTTCACGAAATGTATGGATGCAGCTCTGGCGCCTCTGCGCCTTCAGGGGATTCGCATCATGAACTACATCGACGATTGGTTGATTTTAGCTCAGTCGCATCAGTTGGCGGTTCAACATCGAGATGTTGTTCTCGCCCACATGAAAGAGCTGGGGTTACGGCTGAACGCCAAGAAGAGTGTGCTTTCTCCACTCCAGAGAACCACTTTCCTAGGCGTGGTTTGGGACTCAGTGTCGATGCAGGCGCGCCTGTCACCGCCACGTATAGAGTCCATCCTTGCAGCTGTGAAAAGTGTAAAGCTAGGCCAGCTACTCACTGTCAAACAGTTCCAGAGACTGTTGGGTCTCATGGCAGCAGCTTCCAACGTGATACCTTTTGGACTGCTGCACATGAGGCCCCTGCAGTGGTGGCTCAGGACCAGGGGGTTTTCCCCGAGGGGCAACCCATTTCGCACAATCAAGGTCACGCGGCGATGCCTACGTGCCTTGGTTATGTGGAAGAAACCTTGGTTCCTGTCCCAGGGCCCAGTGTTGGGAGCTTCTTGTCGTCGCAGACTGCTAACGACGGATGCTTCCCTCACGGGTTGGGGAGCGATCCTGGAGGGTCGCTCAGCTCAAGGTCTGTGGGAAGACCATCATCGTTCCTGGCATATCAATCGCCTAGAGATGTTAGCTGTCTTCCGGGCTCTGAGGAGCTTTGTCACAGACCTCAGGGGACACCATGTGTTAGTGCATACGGACAACACGTCGGTAGTCGCCTACATCAACCACCAAGGGGGTTTGCGCTCGCGCCCATTATCAAATCTGGCACGCCATATCCTCTTGTGGTCCCAGGGGAAGTTGCTGTCACTCAGAGCAGCCTACATCCCCGGGGTTCAGAATATAGGAGCAGACACTCTGTCGAGGCAGGGGCCGAGGCCCGGGGAATGGAGGCTCCACCCCGAGGTGGTGGAGCTGATATGGAGGGAGTACGGCCAAGCACAAGTGGATTTGTTTGCGTCTCGAGAGACGTCTCACTGTCCACTTTGGTTCTCCCTCACGCATCCAGCTCCTCTGGGACTGGATGCTATGGTTCAGACGTGGCCGAGGCTACGTCTGTACGCCTTTCCCCCAGTTGCTCTGCTCCCGGGAGTTCTGGAGAGAGTTCGCAGGGACCGGGTTTGCCTGCTTCTAATAGCCCCGCGTTGGCCGGGCAGAGTATGGTTTCCCGATCTGGTCTCCCTCCTCGACGGGCATCCTCTGGAGTTACCCGTCAGGAGAGACCTTCTGTCCCAGGCAGGGGGCTCAATATTTCACCCCCGCCCAGAACTGTGGAACCTGTGGGCTTGGCCTCTGAGGGGGCCCAGCTCATAGAGTCAGGTCTCTCAACTGAGGTTGTTGAGACCATTCTACAGTCCAGAGCTCCCTCCACGAGGAAACTTTATGCCCTGAAGTGGAGAGTATTCACTTCTTGGTGTAGTGACCGTCGGTTGGACCCAGTCCACTGCCCAATTGGTACAGTGCTGGAGTTCCTGCAGGACCGGTTCACTGCAGGTCTGACCCCGTCCACTTTAAAGGTCTATGTGGCGGCCATAGGTGCTTACCACATTCCTTTGGGTGGAATGTCTGTGGGGAAGGACCCTCTGGTATCTCGTTTCCTTCGTGGCACTTGGAGGCTGAGGCCTGCAGTCCGCTCTAGGGTGCCGCCATGGGACTTGTCCATTGCTCTACAAGGCCTGTCCCTGGCCCCCTTTGAGCCCATTGAGGAGGTTTCGGAAAAGTTTCTGACTTTGAAAGCTATTTTCCTTCTTGCCATTTCTTCTCTTAAGAGAATTGGGGATATTCAAGCATTGTCGGTTGCTCCGTCCTGCTTAGAGTTTGCTCCGGGTATGGTGAAAGCTTTTCTCCATCCCAGACCGGGTTATGTCCCCAAGGTCCCCACTAATGTGGCCAGACCTATTATTCTGCAGGCCTTCTGTCCTCCTCCCTTCCAGAATGCGGACCAGGAGGCTAATAATTTGCTTTGCCCAGTTCGGGCGTTAGACGCCTACGTCCACAGAGCTGCCCTGTGGCGCAGAAGTGATCAGTTGTTTGTTTGCTTTGGCTCCCCTAACAAGGGAGGGCCGGTGTCTAAGCAAAGAATGAGCAAGTGGGTGGTCGAGGCTATCTCACTTGCTTATGAGGCGGCTGGGCAGCCTTCTCCTTTGGCTGTCCGGTCGCACTCTACAAGGAGTATGGCGGCCTCTAAGGCCCTTATTTCAGGAGTTTCACTACAGGATGTCTGTGATGCGGCAGGCTGGTCCTCACCGCACACTTTCGTCAGGTTTTACTCTTTGGATCTAGACTCTGCTCCAGGGTCTCATGTTTTGTCATCCTAGTGCTGCTCTATTAGATTACACACAGGACAGACATTCGTAGCTATGGAGGCGTTGGCGTTGGTATAGACGTTCCCCATAGCGTCATTCTCGACGCAACGGGAGTTCCCTTGAAAGGGAACGCCTCGGTTACGACTGTAACCTCGGTTCCCTGAAGAGGGAACGAGCGTTGCGTCGCCTTGCCATATCTCCTTCATGCCTGTCAGCTCGACTTCAGACTTTTACGAAGCTTTCGTTTTCTGTTTCGGGCCGGCTTTTATAGCTTCCTGGTACGTGACGTCACCCGCCTCTGACGTCCCGCTACACCATTGGACTGATTTTACATGTGCTTCAAGACGTCATCACGCAAAGCGTTCCCCATAGCGTCATTCTCGACGCAACGCTCGTTCCCTCTTCAGGGAACCGAGGTTACAGTCGTAACCGAGGCGTTTTGTGGTAAATTCTGGGAATTTCTCAGTTTTAAATGTTTCAGTTCAGTGGAACGAGGGACTACATAACTAGGGAGATGATTGAAGATATAAGTCTAAACTGTTATAGTGTAAAAGCTTTCAGGGGTTCTTTAATTTTTCAATTATAGTGTGACTCTTAATATATTGTTGGCTAGTATCTGTAAACTTGCAAAATGTATTGTGTGATAATTGTGTGATAATTAAATGCTTATATGAAAAAAATGCTGTGGTCATTAGCTAAATATACATGGATATAAAAAAATATATATAAAAAAAACCTGCTCAATGAAGTTCCACAGGGACTTTCTTTGGGACTTGATGGCGTGGCTCGCACACGCAGCAGTGAATAAGTCTCAGTCCAGTGCACAAATCTGATTATGGAGGGCATGTATGATGCAGTTGAATGCTTTTCAATATTTTTTTTATTTATTTAAATGTGCCTTGCATATCAAAATAACTGTTCAGCAAAAGACAGCATTGACGTGACATATGAATCATTAAGTGAAGAAAAACACCAATTTAAAGGTGACATATTATGCAACCAGCTCAAATACCCCCCAGATCATTTATTATAGCTTGTCAAAGTTGTCCCTTTTTGGGTGTGAGCAAAAACGCACCGTTGTGTGTCCTTTTAAATGCAAATGAGCTGCTTTTCCTCTCCCCGTTCAGAAGATGGCCGATCCTCTACACAAGCTTCCTTTACACAAGATCCTTTACACTAGATCCTTTACACTGGCCACATTCCCTCCATTGGCCCTTGCCAATCATGGCCTCCTAATAATCCCCATCCACTGAATTGGCTCTATCCCTCTCTCTCCTCTCTCCACCTATAGCTGGTGTGTTGTGAGCGCACTGGTGTTGTACTGTGGCTGCCGTAGCATCATCCAAGTAGATGCTGCACACTGGTGGTGTTGAGGAGAGATTCCCTGATATGATTGTAAAGTGCTTTGGGTGTAGAGTAGTACATATGAAAGCGCTATATAAATGCCTCATTCATTCATTCATTCATTCATTCAAGCTTCGGATACTCCGGCAATAACAAAACACACGAATAATCTCACTTTGTGCAGCCCTACGGAGAGACTCAGGAAGAGGTTACAACTTTTAGACGGCACCTGGACGTTTCTGAAAGGATAGTGGATACATGTATGTAGTTGTTATGAAGTTACATTGATTCATATAATCGACTTGCATGTACCATCATGTTTAACTTTTACACAAGTTGACACAGTTCCCTGAGGTCTTTATATGACAGCTGTGGCATGTTTTGGTCTAATAGTGTTCAGCGCTCATCTGTGAAGCAATGAAAGAACAATTTGCATGCTTGGCTCCAACTTTTGCCATTGTGTTAGAACTGGTTACACTGTTGTCACTTGCGAAATCCAAATGGCGGCGCCGTGGGTGGAAACGTGCAGATTAAGGGTTGGTAATATGTGACCCTGGATCACAAAACCAGTCGCACAGGTATATTTGTGGCAATAGCCAACAATACATCGTATGGGTCAAAATTATCGATTTTTCTTTTATGCCAAAAATCATTAGGATATTAAGCAAAGATCATTTTCCATGAAGATATTTTGTAAGTTTCCTACCGTAAATATATAAAACATATATGTTTGTGAATGAATGCTGCACAATCGTGAACATAAATGGACAAATTTAAAGGCGATTTAGATTTTTTTGCACCCTCAGATTCCAGATGTTCAAATAGTTGTATATCGGCCAAATATTGTCCTATCCTAACAAACCATACATCAATGGAAAGCTTATTTATTCAGTTGGTGTATACATCTCAATTTAAAAAAATTGACCCATGTGACTGGTTTTGTGGTCCAGGGTCACATATTATAATAAGATCCCCTTCCTACGTCAGAAGGGGAGCGAAATCTGATCGGTTTATTTTTTGACATGCTTAGAGAGAAAGGCTTACAAAACAAAGTCACTGGGTTGTCACTTTTCATGTTTCTGGGTTGGTAGATGCACCGGGGACCCGATTATAGCAATTAAACATGGAAAAAGTCAGATTTTCATGATATGTCCCCTTGAAATCACTTAATGTTATACAGTACTGTGGCATGCAGGGTGAGGTCGAGAGCCATGGGAACAGATGGCACGATTGCTAATGAGCGTTACCTCCGCGCCACATCGATCTCCAGTCTCACGGAAGAAGATCGGGAAGGATAAAAGGAGGAGTGACGACAGTGCAAGACGTGAGAGAACCAGAGGGTTGTTCCATAAAACAAGATTAGAATACAAGCCAGGCTTATTTTGGTTAGTCAGACTTATTGTCGGTGGATTCTGTTTCATAAAGCAAACTTAAAATAGTTCAAACTCAGTTACCCTGGCAACTTATGCTGGGAAACTAGCCTGGTCCAGGGCAGGCTAACTGTCAGGCCAGGCCGTTCTCATCCTAGGGCGTCATATACTGACGCTTTTGACATTTCGTCTACATCCAACGCACATGGCACCCTTTAGCGTCAATATGAGACGCAGATAGAAATGGGCCAGAAGGCGCCTCCTAGCGGTTTAACCCTAACCCTACACCAGACCTAAACCTACCCATAACCGAACAAAGCTCTGTGCGTCTCATATTGACGCTAAAGGGTGCCATGTGCGTTCGATGTATAATTATTATAATTAGAAGATATTTCTAGTGTTATAAAATATTGCATATTAATTTTCCAAGCAAAATGTATATTTTAGTCAGAATTATTGCGCTCCTATTTGGCGCGCATGCGCGCAGCAGCGCTCGTTCAATATGAAGATTAGCAGCAAAATGGATACATTTGCATGACTTTCTAACATTTACAGATGGAGAATATAACTGTAAAATGTAAGTTTTGCACTGAGGGAAAGAAAAAACATGTCACAAACGCATAAAACAGCACAAAATATACGCTGTTTGATGGTGGATCGATTTGATCCACGATCGACCTCTAGGGCTGCTTAAGAAACGCGTGCACACGCAATTATCTAGACTAGATAAACCTGGATCAAATTAGTGAGATTGCGTGAACTTCAATTACCTTTTATGGAGCCACTTTAGCCCCAACTTATTTGTTAGGCTCATTCAAGTCCGGTTTTGGAGTTTAATCCCCGCTTTTCTAAGCGTCTTTTATGGAACAACCCTCAGGCCTTGACTTTACATTGTGTTTTGCTTATGTTTGTGTTTTACACTAGCATAGTAATGATATGCTAAAGCCCATCCCCCCTCGTGACCTGATTGGTCAAAAGGTAGTTTGTGACGTAAGAAACACCAGCGATTTCAAACCGCCTTTTTGAGTCTTTTTTTAAACTGCAGTTTTAAGGAAAAAATACTCAGCAATGGTGTTGACATGACTTTGTCTTAAAGCATATTAAAAACACACATAGACATTTAAACAACATTAAAACACTTGATTTTCACCACAGGGGGACTTTAAATTACACCGTATTGTCATGATTTACTGAAGTATTTTCATATTATTGTAACTGTTTATTTATTTATTTGTTTCTTTCTTTCTTTCTTTGGTTTTTATTCAAAAGCTTTTGAGTTACTTTATACTCTGTAAGAATGAAATGATAAGACTGAAACTTGTACAATTTACAAATGCTTTTGGGAAATGTATTTGAGATACTAAGTAGAACTTTCATTTTACTTTCAAACATTCTACTTATATTGATTTGTGAAACCCTGCTCACATCTTTTCACCAGTAACTAGTTTAATCCCACAGAAGTGTGACAAACTCTGAGCAGTTTGTGCCCAGATCTACATTTACTTTTCACTGACTTCTGAGGGGTTAACCAAATGAAGTGCAAGAAGTGCAAAACATACGAAATTCAAAGAAGGAGATGAAGTGAAACTCTGTCAGCGAAGTAAAGCCGCTGTATAAAAACAGAATAGTCAAAGCCCATGACCCGGTCCCATTTGCATGATTCAGAATTCTCTCAAGACGAATCGCCACCCATAATTCCAGCACATTTTTCTGCAGCACACACACTTTCAGCTACTCTGGATTAACATAAAACAGCTCTAAAACTGAGGACAGCCCATTAATATATCTATTTTTTATATATATATATATATATTTTTTTTTTTTTTCCAGTAAAATTTTAAACATTTCTGTATATGACATGGAAAAGGGAATGCAAAGTGTTTGCAAAAGCTATTCACTTTGAGCTGAGCACTTTAAAGTTCAAATGTTGATGGTTATAGAACCTGTCTGCGACTATACTTTTCAACACACTCGAACGCAACTTAGTGACAAATTCATATTTATCACAGGTTAGAAACTATTTTACAGCTATTGATCTTGGCAACATCACAGACAGAACTAGTTTATTAAGTGTTGGCTACACGGCAGGAGGAAAACAGGCTACCCTTAGAAATGTGAAAACCGGAAAACATTTACTCCACTGAATCCAAACTTTCTTCAAGAAAATCCTGGAGAACAGCAGATAAAGCAGTAAACCATTTTAACATTCCTACCTTCTTTTTTTTTTTTCAAAGAGAATATGTTTCTCTATTTTTCACTTTTTAAAACTTTGAAATGCACTTAACTGCTGACATTTGCTTATTGTATTTTTATAAAAAAAATATAAAAAAAATAGCAGGATACAGTATTTTACGTTGTATTAAATTGTGCCAAATGATGCATCGTTCCTTCCTTCCTTCCTTCCTTCCTTCCTTCCTTCCTTCCTTCCTTCCTTCCTTCCTTCCTTCCTTCCTTCCTTCCTTCCTTCCTTCCTTCCTTCCTTCCTTCATTCATTCATTCATTCATTCATTCATGGGAACCTGGAAATATCAGTTAGTTTTAGAACTGGAACAATCATGAAAATTGCAATAGTTGCCTAATGGTGTATTTATTCATCTGAATCATTCATGTTCATTTTCAAAGGCATCTTTAGAGCCTTCCAAACAAATCTGTCTTCTTTAACAATGTAATAAAATGCTTGCTTAGCTTGTGTAGCCTGCAATGTATGAAGGCTTTTGGAAGGCTTTCACTGGAGAAAATTGTGTATTTCCCCATTATGGTGTAGTCACAGCATAAACCGACAGGGGGGCACTGCCCATGCCGACCAGCCAAGCCTTTGAACTACAAAAAAAAAAAAAAAGATCTTACTCTTACACTAACAAAGCAGGCTAAATGTAATGGTCAGCAATTGGCAGGACTTAAGACTGCAGTCAGCAAAAATAAGCATGATGTAGCTAGCAAATAAATCATTGCAAGATCAAATGACATGGGTTTCTAAAGATCTTATCAGCCAAGCAGTAAATGAACATGACTGGTGAAAGGCAACGCATCTGGAGTCGCTCATTAGGCTAATAAGACAACACAATCTCTCTCTCTCAGTCTCTCTCTCTCTCTATCTCTCTCTCTCTCTCTGTCTCTCTCTCTCTCTCAGTCTCTCTGTCTCAGTCTCTCTCTCTCTCTCTCTCTCTCAGTCTATCTCTCTCTCTCTCTCCAACATGAGCACCTGTTTGTATGATTCTTTCTTTTCTTTTTCACATATCCTCAACTGACACCAGGAACTTTGATCTGCACTCAGCTCTATGATACCACAAAAAAGGCCACACTGAGAAAAACAAAACACAGCATAGATGATGATACACTGGCCAGCTCGAAAAATTCTTTATGATGAAATATGTCAAGACTACACACTCTCATGTATTGTCTCTTTCATATCTACAAGTTAAGCTGGAACCACTTTATAATATAAATCCTTTTAAATAAATAGAGTTGTGTTTATAACTCATGTGTTACATATTGTAAAACTTGGCTGCCTATGCGGAAGAAGGATTTAAAAAAAAAGAAGAATATCAGTGCTACTTGACTAGCGACAGCTGAGCTGTCTGCTGTCTTCCCTTTTGCCAAATCGGTAGGAAAACTTCAACACCCATAATGCACTGGGCATGTTGCCATCCAAGGCCCCTCCCACCAGTATACTCCTATTGGATAAGCTTGATCAAAGTCAAATACTGCTTTGCTTGAGTAGATACGTAAATACGGAAAGAATGCTGTGACGGGAAAAACTGATAGAAACTGCTGTTCCGTCAGTTCTGCTCAACCCTCGAAGCAAAACACTGTCGTGTACAGGTAAGAAAGATGCTTCCACAGTGTTCCATTTTTACCATAATGCTGTTTAATGAGTAGATAAAGTATGATAAAAAAAAATGTCAGTGATAAACCTACCCTTACAATAACTATTCTGTTAATAACCCTCTGTCCATCCGACAGTCCGTGGATGGGGAAACAATAATGCGGAAGTACAATCTGTAGTTTTCACAAAAGCCTGTCAAAAGTCCTGTTACTGACAAATAAAAGTGAATTTATCTGTCCAGATAATACGGAGAAAGAGTAAATATTGTTCATTTTACATGCATTGTAACAAAACAAAGCGAGTTGAAAATCGGCAAACGTAGACTTTTCATTCCATATAAAATATATTAACATAAATGTGCTTTTAAAAAGTGCCTTTCTTCTACAAATTATTTATTTCACTTGATTACATATTACATTCTATTACTCAAACAATGATAATGTAAGAAGAGAACAGCACCAAAAAAAGTGATTTTTTGGGGGGGGCATATATATATATATATATATATATATATATATATATATATATATATATATATATATATATATATATATATATATTGCATGTATTGCTTTTGTAGTTCAGATCTCTAGGATGCCATCAAAGACATATTAATTTTGAAAAATCAAAAGACAGCTATTGTTGAGGGATATTGCCGCTTGACGCATTTCAGTCTTTACTACATCAAAGACAAGGTCTCAAATTCAATTAGCTGTATTAATACATTGTCATTAGATGATTGAAAACCATTCACCAAAGAAGAAAAAAAAAAAACAAAAAAACATCAGACATAAATACAATTATTCCTTGTGGATTTTTGAATATTTGAAGCCCATTTGAATGCAGATCGCATCCCACTGAGAAAAGATTGACGGTGACCAGAACTATTGTCAATGATGTGATGTTTCACAGCAGGATTACCCAGAATCCACAGCAACACTGCTGATCAATAAGAAATGGGTTTATTTCTTTATTTTATGATCTCAGTCTCCCTGCACTTTTCTGTCTCCCTCAAAACAAACACACACATAAGCACACATAAACTAAATTACCAGGCATCTGGCAAGTAAATATAGCGAAGGAATATCATGAACAAAACAGCTTCAAAGATTCATCACTACAGAAATTCGCAGCCCTCTGAACTCAATTCAAATTACTTTTGAAACCAGATCAAAGGTTCAACAAAATTAAAGTCTTATTTGTTAATTGCCTTCAAGATAATATGCTATTCTAGTTTCTTGGCATATGTGTTGACAAACAGTCACACAGTTAACAAGTCAGTTACCTAAAAAATTAAATAAAGTGTGCATAGAACAGTATTCAGAGTTAATCAAATTTAATTGGATGCTTACTGCACACTTTTCAGCTCTATGTAAGTCTTACTCAATGAATTATATGGCCATAGCCTCGAAAGCGAGCCAAGACCGTTCCCTTTACAGTTGCTAAAACACTGTCGCTTTATCAGTTCATCGTGATCAACACATTATAATCAATAAAGCTGCCAACAATGCACAATAAATCTCTTACTTCTTACTCAAGCCTGGATAACTCACTGAATAAAAACTAAAGCATTCTGGGTGGTGAGTGGATTCTGACTAATTTAAACGTCTCTGATTGGCCATTGCGTTCAAGAAATCAACAGCTATGTCTGATTGGCTACATTGTTCACCGCTGTAAACTGCTTGTTCAGTTCTCCAGAGTTCAAACACAAATATGCATTGGAGCGTTTAACAAAACAGTTTCGCTAATATATTATTACATTATCGACTGAGGGTGCTCTTGCTTGCTTTTGAGGGTGCTTAGCATGGATTGCAGGAAAATGTTGTCAATGGCGGGAAAGCGTTGTGTCAAAAATTACAGAAAATTCTGTCAGTGGCAGGGAAAGAGTTAATAGTATAATTGCCTTGTTAAAAGTAATTTCGTATAATTTATTCTGACAAACATGCAATACTTTTGATAATATCAAATCATTCATCATTCAAAGGTCACAAAGAATGTCAGAATTGTAAAAGAGCCAAAAGGAAAAGGTCAAGATTATTGCATTGATTTCTTATTTAAATAATAATAATAATAATAATTATGGCACATATCCTACGTATGTCTGTGTAAAGCAGCTATGTATAGGAAACAGGGATGGGACGGTATTTTTACACATGTGACCACAGTATTCGTAGTGAACACACAGATTTAATTAAAAGGCTGGCAGAGGAAAGTGATAGCAGTGCTTTAGGTTTTTGGGAAAGTGAAAGATTTAGTCACACTCTGTTATCCACTAATAATTGGCTAATAAAATACCGCAATGGAGTGTGTCCATTACCTTTAGTTTATAGTTTCTCGTTCAAATTTTAGACGTAGGGGTGTGTGTCCCCCCAGTCATGCTCCCTTCTTAGATGAGAAATAAAATCAATAGGTAATAAGCCTCCTTGGTTAGATTTCTGTGACATTATACGATGATAGGGTTTCAGAGAGGGGACAAAGTTCTGCTCCACATTGATCGGCAGTGAGAAATTGAGAATAAAGACCTTTCTTTAACTGAGTGACTGTGGATGAAAAATTTGCTTTAATAAAACATTGTGTTTAATGTTCTGCTCCTTCACCCAGGCGTCTTTTGTCTTTTCGGTTTGCTGGTCAGCGTGATTTATAAGGGTTCAATGAGAAACAAAGGCAGAATTAACTGAGTCATGCAAGAGAAAATTAACCAGGCTCCATTTGCAGAATGAAATAGACTTTTTTTTAAAATCGGAACGTGCACAAAAAAAAAAAAAAAAAAAAATATCAGTGAGTTGACTGAATGAGCGTGTGCTTATGTGTGTTTTTGGCAGGTTGTCAAAGACGAGTGTAAATGGTCACAGCGGGCGTAATAAAGAACATGAAAGTGCTGGTGACAGGTACTGCTGACCTGAAACAGCTTTGATAAACAGACAGAAAGAGACCTGATGGCAGTAAAATTATATAAACAAATCACTGGCTGACTTTGTAGAAGAGACCAAAAGGAATTAATTAGAACCCCTCCGACACAAACACCTTTGCCCTCCGCCAGTATTCCAGCAGTGACAGATCTGAAGCCAGCTGAAAGTCCTATTTATCCAGCTACTGAACCACAGAGCTACAAAAGAAATATGCACCCCTCCTGAGTGGTGTTATTATCTGATTAGGTTACATTAAAAGCATGCATTTACTCTATTTGTGTCAAAAAATGACCCAACTTCTCTGTTCTGCTTTGCCTAATAAGGATTATGCTACAAATACTCCATCCAGGGTTTTGAAGGAATACTAGTAATAAGACGTAGTGCTGGAGCTTACAAAACATTATGAACTAACAAATACACAAGTCAAAAGCTCTAGCCTTTGCTAATTTGACACTAGCTAATGTTGTTTACCGCCAGAACATGTCCGCCGCTGTGATTTGGCTGTGGGCGAAACTGACAATATGAGTGATTTATTGCAAGGTCTTAATGTTAAACGCATGGATCATAAATAGTCATGAAAATAATGACATCTGCGTGGCACAGTGACGTGTAGGAGGATGTTCCCTAATGAGATTATGGTTTTAAGCTTGGAAGAGCAATAGAAACATTGTATAGGGTTTGCATGTGTTTATGCATATTATCGAATGCTGAGGTGGATTTTTTTGTTTTTGCTATAAGGAATATAATGAGAGAGGCCAAATGAAAGAGTCCATGTATGATAGGTTAATGACAATGTGGTTTCTTTCTTTCTTTCAGTTAGAAAATACTGTAAAAAGTCTATGGCTACTTTCACACCGTCAGTTTTTTAGGAACTTTTTTTTTTTTTAGGTTTTTTTCACTCGTTCACATAGAAACTTACAGTAGCATCTTGAAAAAGCCAGTATGAACGTGCAACAAAAGTCAAGCCCGTATTCCCTTACAATCCTTACGAAAATTAACCATGGTTTTATTATAGTAAAAGTGTAGTAACCATGTTTTTTTTGGGGGTTAGTTGATTACCATTTGTATGAACAGTTTTACTACTAATACCATGGTTAGTGTAGCTCAACCATGGTTAATTTGTGGTTACCATGGTTTACTTTACCTACTATGACCATGTTTTTTTTGTGTTGTTTTTGTTTGTTTGTAAGGGCAGCACCTATAGCGACAGTGACAAAAGAATATCAAAGATGGTGACGTCCATAAAACCATAGATATGCATACGAACGCTCCAGACACATCGGCCATCTTGGAATGGTTAACATGAATGGTTAGTGTGAACATGACTCACACTAACAAATCAATGAATTAATTGAAAAATTCACAGCATTTCGCAGCCTACGGCTGTAAAACCACTGAGCTATAAATACCAGGCAAAATGGAATAACCTTTTAGAATTGATATTGTGCTGGTTTGTGTTTTAACTCAATATGCAGTATCCAGATGCAGAATTATCACATTAATGACAAATTAAATGCTGCTAATATATAGACATTCATACATGTAAATAATTAGGTTGCACATGCACAATCAACTTGCACTCGAGTGGTCACGGACCGTATTTGACCATTCCAATATGGCTATAGCAGCACATAGAAGCACATACAGTAGCATCACTAGAAACAGACACTAATGAGGCAACTATGTAAGTATATCTATGCATAAAACTGAAACGACAAGAAACAAGATCTAAAACATTTAGATCAGATGACACAAAGCTCATATCACTATCACTGTAAGATACTGAAAGCAAACCGCACATGAATCCACACAACACATGGTAGACATGCATTTGCGCAGCGCAGAGCAGATCTCTTACTCAAACACCAGTACATTGACGAGCGCAAATCTTAGTAAATCACCTTGCATGATTCATTTAAATTCTCTCCTCCCATAAATTGCGAACACAAACCCTTTTTTGACGTTAAAAAACTACTGCCAGGATTTACTAAAGACACGCAGTGAAAAATGAGCGCTGTAAAGGCGTGGACAGGGATATTTTTGCGTCTGACCTTATTGCATATGCATTTGTAGGAGTTTCCCTTTCAGACGCAAAATTTATGGGAGGAGAGAATTTAAATGAATCATGCAAGGTGATTTACTAAGATTTGTGCTCGTCAATGTACTGGTGTTTGCGCCATTATTTACCGCCCAAAAACAGCACGTCTTAAACCAGGCGCTAACAGATTGTGTTGGTCATTATGGAAATGATCTGACTGCGTCTGTGTTCTTTAATTCCTTCCTTTAATTCCACTTAAATTAAAAGCTTATTAGTAAATCTGGCCCTTTGTTGTTGTTTGAATGTTGATTTATAAGAGCTTAATAGCATTTTCTGTGTGTGGTGAAGTGCATATCAGGCATGTTCAACTCAGCAGGGCACTACTGAAATCTTGAAGCATGGTCTTCCACTGATTGGAAACTATTATCTCCACATTCAGTCATGCTCAACAAGTTTCCCACTTGATTACACATGCCAGTTTTGTGTCGGCACAGCTGCTCACACACAAACACACTTAAGCACAGGCTACAGTGATTTTAAGGCAAGGTTTACGTCCATGCCAGCCAGATGTGCAATATTCAAATAAGCGAACAGATTAATTAGGGTGCTGTTTATCATTCCCTGTCCCTTCTTCGTAGTTCCAGCTTCCTCCTCCGAGGCTGCGGCAGACGCCTCGCCTCATCCCGTAGACAACGGTGGATTTAATTAGTCAGCTGACTGAGCCAGAAGTTTAATTATTCACCAGTGTAGTGAGAGGCTATGAGGAGACAGATGAAGCACTCTTAAGTGGAGCCAGTCGCTCACCCTTGGAAATACATCACTAATGTTGCAGATCAGAGGTCAGCTGCACGTGCAGATGCTCCAAAGACACATAGCAGCTGCCAATAAGGTTAGAGGGAAGCGAAACTCTCAACTCTCAACCTCTTGTTCTACAATGTTATATTTATTCTCTATCCTGCCAGTGTTCTAAAAAGCCCTGTTACTGAAATGCCACAATAAACCTTATATAGTTCAATGACAAAAAGGATAAATCATGAAATCTGTCAAGGAGACAATGACCCAGTCTTATTTCACTTAAATAAATAAAGGTGAAATGCACATTTATAAATGTCTTTATATTTACATTAATATATTTATGTTGCAATGGCAATGTCATAAAATAATTAAAGTGTGTATAATGGCTTTCACTGTTTCAATTTTCATAACATAAAACAACCAAACTGTTCCTGCACTATCTATGTGTATAGGACTCATCAGCACTATATAATGAAAGATGTGTCCTTAAATCAGCACTGGACAGCTCCTCTACTGCTCTTTTATAATGAACATAATAAACAAGTTATGATAATCCTGAGAGCATAAGTAGCAGTATTATTCAACTATATATACACACATACTGTAGGTTGTGTACAATTAGTTAGTGTTGATGATGATGGATCAGCAGAAGATCACTTTGAACTTTGGTTCAAAAGTTATGTGCATAAACATTAATTCAACTTTGGACAGTTGGTGGCGCTAGAGAGACTGAGTTAGAGACTAAGTTTAGACTGTCCTCTATCTGTGTGCCACATTTCAAAACATTTTACCATATAGTTCTATGGGCTCCCATAAACTCAAGAGCAGACGAAGAACAAGCTGGCACTTGTGAATTTTATTCAAATATGAACAATGTTTGATAGATCAACATGTGATCTATAACTTCTCTCCATTAAACTTAATCTAAAACCAAAATCTTCAGTGAGGACAATTCAAGGAGAAGACAAATGAGAGACAAATGCAGCAAATAAACCACAGCGCACCCAAGGGACACGCTACTATTCACGCATCAAAACTGTCGAGTGGAAGTAAACAGAAGCTGTGAGGAATGATTCTAGGATGCCAGACCCAATTCCCTTTCAGGAGTCTTCCCTATTTCACACACTCATACAATATAAACAAACGCTAACAACACATGCATCATGTGCCCTTTTAGTCTAGCACACCGATCATGCAATAAGTTAGCCGGAGACAGACAAATGATGTCTTATATAGAGCACTTCCCTTGTAAATGACATGGAAATACTGGCAGGGTTTTGATCAGTGGGCTTTCTTAACAACCTAGCAACACTCTAGGACAAATGTCTCAGCCCAGTCATTGCTCAACGAGAGGAAAAGGATGTTCATTTCTTTGAATTGCCATAGACTACATCGCATAGTGCTTAACAATATATTTTATTGGCAGGGCACAAGAACAAATGAATGGATCATCTGTTCAACTGTTTGTGTATTCTGCATATTTATTCATCTGCATTTTACATGCATATGTGATATGTGCACACATCAGTTCAGTTGTGTATTAATGGACCAAGTTACTATGTTGGTTGTCTCAAAGGTGCAGTACGCAATTTCGGAGAAACACTGTTGATATTTGAAATCAACCCAAACAAACACACCCCTCCCTTCATTGCTCCGCCCCCAAAACGCACAAACACACAATGCAAGATTTGATGTCTCTTTATCATAGCTGAAGGGAAGAAAAATAATGATTGATTGATTGATTGATTCTCGAAAAATAAAGCAAAGATGACAAACGAATGACAAGGAAGAAAAAGATATGAACTTACAGTAGACAAGAGTATATACAAGCAAGAGTTAGTTGTTAGTCGCCAGCACAGCAGCTCCAGACAAACAATGACACATTAAAAACTGTGCTGTTACTAGAGCTAACAGTGTATCTCGGTTCTGTGAAACAGCAAAACCAATGTTACTCACAAATGGAGCAGAAACAATGCATCCTCATGTTCGTTTTCAGGCCTTCCCGCTGAAAGCTTTTCTAATATTAACGTGGGTCCTAAAGCTCTTGCCTGACCATAACCCTTCTTTTTCCAGTGAAATTCCTCTGAGCTTTTCTCTTTTGTAATGTCTCTCAGCCATCTCTCTTTTTACAGTCTTTCTTCAAATCTCACTCTCTCTCCTCCCCCATCATGAGAAGACACGCCCCCTACTGCTGATTGGCTACAAGTGTGTTGTGCTGCTCGGTCTGATCCACTTTCAACAGCGTTTCTCAGAAATCACTTACTGCACCTTTAATTAATCATTATTATTTTGATTATGTAGAGATCTTTTTGGAGAAAAAAAGAGACACTCAAAATTGTTTTAAATATAATGTGAAAATGTCACAGCTGAAGGGGTTGGAGGCACTTTAGCCTTTAGGCTAAACTATATTCACAACAGAGCACAGCATACCTTATTTGTTAACCATACAACCCTTGACCATTGAAACGCTAAAGGCAAGTGCAGAACATTGAATTCAGAAAAGAACAAGTAAACCTTAAAGCTATATCTGACTTGGAGGTTGAGATATCAAGCAGGATCATGGAACATGTTTTGGCAGCCTGCTGCTGCACAGCCCAAACTGTAGAACTGAAACTCCAACAAATCAAAACAGCTCAGAAGAGCTGGGGGAAATGTCTAGTCATATTTTTCGAAATAAAAAGTTGATTTGCCATCATTCTCCAGTACATCCGAGGCAATAATGGAGCTCTCCATATCGATCGCAATTATACCAACTGAATAGAGTCGGCAATCTCCTGCTCCTTCTCTATGGAGACTGAAAGATGGAGAAATCAGATTCTCATCCAGAGACCATTGAACATGTTTGGAATAATGGCACAACAGACCACTGTAAAACCTAACAAATGTTCAAACCAACACTTTTTAGTTGGCTTTACTCAATGTCCTCAATTTAGTTGGACATTAACTCTATCCCTGCCAGCCAGCACCAGCATTTTTTATCATTTCCCCAGAATACTCTGTTGTATGAGATTGGGTCGATCTTGTCCATCAACACCCCCAAATCTTGCTCAGTGCTGTAACTCTTCGTGGGTTTCATATTTTATTCTGTAATGTTTGGCTGTTTTGATTAATATGCTGTTGAATGTTTGATGATCATGTTAGCTTACATTGTAAGAAATGCTTCTATCGCTTGTTTTGAACCGGAGATTCTCTACTCTTTCAAAAGATGCACAATAGCGGCCCCTACCATATGACAGTGAAAACTTAGATTGGCAGACATGTTTTATCAATGACGGGGAAGCGTTGTGTCATAAATGACTGAACATTATGTTAATGGCAGTTAATGTGACTCATCATTGCCTTGACAGATAGCTTTGGGAGTTATATTAATGTTGCTTCTGTGTGTCCCCCTGCCCGAGGACAACATGATTGCATTATACAGTCATATGTACACTTCTGAACTTCTTATCTTGAGGGTCTTGTGGCTCAAAGTGGTTCAAACGCATATCTGTTCTTTCAAGTTTTTGCGTATATAGTATAATTTTTTCTTTGTATCCCTACCCAATACATGCTTCTTCACACTGCATTTTTGTCAGCATCAATCCATTCCTTATTGTCTTCTTCTCTCTGCGTCTCATTCAATATATCTGCCATTAATATCTAATATTGCTATTCCTTGATACTGTCTCTTGGTCTCGGCTCATGAATATGTCTGTCGTGGCATTTGCTATGACTGTGTCTTTGAAGGAGCTTAAAGAAATGCCCTTACTGATTCCTCCCAGATTTCTTTCTTCTCACGTCAAGAGCTGCACTCTGTGCTGCTGGCACTCAATATATTATTTCAAAGTCTGATGCAACGCAATCATAAACCACAGATAAAAGTACCGTGGTGTGATACTCGTACACACACAGGCATCCACAGTTGCAAACACGGAGATGTAAAACCTGAGAGTTGGTCCTATAGGCTTTCAGTGATGACCACAAATATGAGACGTACTGAGACAACCTTGTGATCTTAGTGATGTTGAACAACACATTAATCCTATTATATTGGTTAAAAAGCATTTGCTAACCTAGAAGCATTCCATACTCAAACACATTGAGCCACAATCTGTGATTTTGTAGTTTTTTCTTCTAAAAATCATGAACTTTTCCATCTCATTTGCACCATATCTTAAATTACTAAGATATTAATAAATTACTGTTCTGTCGTATGGCAATTGTGGTGGAATCAATATTTGACTTTTTTGGGGGGTGGGTGAATAAAATGGACAACCTTTTGCTTTGTTAAAGCTAATTACATTGCATTTTACCCAAAACTCGATTGGAAATGATGACATGAGATGAGATGCACCAGGAATAAATGGATGTTTCACCCAAAAATCAAGAGTCAAAATTAAAAGAACCAATTTAAATGTATTATTTACTGAATCAGAAAGATTCGTTCACAATTTCAGCTCACTCAGTGATTCAGTCTGTTTTGTTTAGTTTGTCTAAAAGCAAATACAACTCCCCATAGAAAACAAAAAACTAAAGAAACTATTTTTCACTTCACCATAGTGTTAATGTGCAGAACATACTGGCTAGCTTTACAGACTGCAGAAATTATTGTGGGTTTTATTATTTTTCTGGTGTTTTATTATTATTATTACTATTTAGATTTATCAGCACATAACAGAAAATATGATGATGGCTTTGAAAATGTCTTTATTTCTAGTAGGTAAACTAAATGAAACATTGACTAACAAAATGTTTTTTTTTTTATGGAAAATAGGGTGAAATTTCTACCTAAAATTCTACTTCTAATTCTAAACAGCTAAGATCACTATGAACTGTGCTCATGAAGTTTGTTTGTTTGTTTATTCTCACAGAAGATAGAAATAGCATGAGGGTGTTAATAATGACTGAATTGACATTGTTGGGTTAACTACTCTAAAAATCACCCCTAAACATAAAGAGGCCACCCAGGACATCCATTTCCCACAAGTCAATGGTTGATTCCGTCCAATTTGTGTGAGAGATGGACATGTTCCAGAGGAGTTAGGGGGATTCTCATTCTCAGTGTTTTATTGATTGCTTTGAAAACACCAACTTAAAACTAGGCCAGATATTACAATCCATCCTCCAAGCCTTCACTAAACCATCCTCACTAGTCTTAGTTCCATGTGATTTAGTTCACGCCTTGTGTCCTGCAAGTCATTCTTCATTATCTTAGATGACCTCGTCAGACCCCAGTGAAGCCTCATCCTTCTTTAGAGTCTTAAGCACTTCACCAGTTCCCTCTATTGAGCCAGATAATGCCCTGATAGACACAGATGGCTAAAACTTAGTCTTTTCACAGACATCGTTCAGAGAGATTGTATTATCAGGATAAATTAAACCATGGCATATATATATATATATATTGTTCTCAATGGAAATACAACCAGAAGCAAGACGTTGGACCTGAATCTCTTCAGCTCCTCCCCAGCAGCGTTGGAAGCTTGTGCGTGAACAGAAGGAGATTTTGGTAGAGTAATTACTGTTGGAGCTGAATTCCTCCATTCTCCCTCACACCATCAAAGCCCTTGACTCAATTAACCAACGTAAGCGGATCTCCTGAAGAGGGAAATTTGCCCAGGCGCCACCTTTTGAAATGCAAAAATCGAGCAGCTCTCGGTATAGCCAGATTTGTCGGCTTTAGCATCAAGCGTGCAACAGCAAGCGGTGCTCTTGCTTTCCAAATTACAGGGACTGAAAGCAATGGTACTAAATTATCTATCCAGAACGAATAAGCACAGGTGCTGAGGAGAACGTGCTTTTGGTTATCATAATTTACATGCGTCAACTTATACCGTACTTCTAAGAACTATAGCCCAGAACTATCGCGTCATAGCACCTGAGGAAAGGACGGTTTACTCTATATGTAATCCTCATTAGCAAAGCCAGGAATGGGGAAATACATGCTATGTTTTGGCTTCAGTTCAGTGTGCAGGCTGCATATCTAGATAAGCAATGATAATTATGGCAGGAATCACCCAGGGACAACTCATGGATGTGTGCAGTTCGATAGTGTTGTCTTTACAGCAATCAAATGAGAGTTTTGGGGGAGCATTATCTGCGAAACACAGGCTTTTTGTGCCTTTCCTCCAAGTTTGTGCCAGCTGTCTGATTACCAAATAAAGCCAGTTAGACCTTTCTGGTTCCAACTGTTCTTCTACACTTTGAGGCAATCATATTGCAGTTATGGCTCCAAGTACCTAGAAATCGAACAGATGTCCCAAAGCTTGGGACACAATAATCTCTGTACACTCTATGATTTTAAAGTATTTTTGCTGCCTTATGGGTGGATTCTGACTAATGTGTGAATTGAAAAAAAAGAACACAAAAAATCTTGTTTTTCCATGCTATTGAACAGAAGGAAAGGATGCATGCTATGAAATTGATTTCGGGGTTTTATGTCCAGATGAAATATTCTCTGAGTAGGCCAGTCACAATAACTACATTTGTTGGACAATATATTTTCCATAGAAATAATTTGCAACAAACAATATTATTGTCATTTAAAAACCATGTTACACCATTGATCATAAAATGATAGCATAATAATACATGTGTCTAATGTTCCAACAAAACATTATTATTTTTGTCTTTTGTTAAAATTAATTACTTTAATTAGTAAAAATGTATATGTGTGTGTGTGTGTGTGTATATATATATATATATAAATATATATATATATATATATATATATATATATATATATATATATATATATATATATATATATATATATATATATATATATCTGTGTGTGTGTGTGTGTGTGTGAGAGAGAGAGAGAGAGATATCTAAGATATCTATATATCTTAGTCTGTTTCATTCAACAGGGTGAAACAGTGTATGCAAGACAGAGAAAGAGAAGCTTTGTCACCTTATATAAGACATAAAGGTCATTGGTTTGTGTTTGATGTGGGGCATAAAAGATAACAGCAGCTGAACAGAATTATAAGTGGAGAACATGCTTGAGCTGCCTTGTTTTTACTAAATATCATCAATTTCTGCACATTTGATATTCATAAAAAATTTACATGTACATTATAGACATATTGCTTATGATGCTGTGGGTGGTTACCAGAGCGATATCAATGCATTGTGATGTGGTTGTTTTATTGATGGTTGCTATGGTGATCTGAGTAGTAGGTGTTTATAAAGAAGAAATACACATTACTGGTACATCGATATTGCTCAGGTCCATCTTTGAATATATAGTCCTTTTTTAATCATGTGAAAATCATAATGAAGTGTTGTGAGTTTTTCTGGTTACTGTACCAGCAAAATGTTATATACAGTATGTTTTGTTATTGAATTGGTGAACTAGATTCTGAAGTAATTACTGTACGTGTTTATAAATGTGTTTATGTTTTATGTAGATCATCTTTAAGGCAGAATAATATATGTATTTTCTGACTCATGCCTGCTCCCTCAGTGTGCATTTGTGAAGATTATCGTGATGAACAAAACATGTAAGAATCACAAACTTAGTTGTGTTGCTCCCAGAGATTTTTCTGCAATAATCCAAAAGCCAATGGAAAAACCCCAGTGGAGACAGCGGGAACTGATGCAGAGCATGAGTAATAGTTGCTGATAATCAACAGAGTGTCTGGCTCTATCAGCTCATTTGAGCCTAATGCCATTTGCTGAGATGCATAGCAATGCAGCCTGATGAAATTAGCCTTTCTGCTGTGAGCTAAAGCAGCGAGCCCTTAAACAAGCCCAACTGGATTACCGTGAACAGTATCATGCTGACAACCCCATCAGTACACGTCAAGACCCACCGGCCAGAGCCTGGAGAGAAACATCGCACTGCACTGGGTTTTCCCGGCATGTTTACGAGTTGCATGGCATGCAATCATGGCCTCCACTGGTCAAATGGGTGTCCCAAGCAGAACTTTAACTACATAAACCAGATGGTTTGCTGGTTTCAGCTGGTTTAATTGGTGTTCAGCTGGTTTAATTGATGTACTGCTGGGTAAACTGGACAGCCAAATGATCTCCAAAATGTAATAAAAATTCAATAGCAAAAACCCCACTATAACCAGCCTAGTACAGTCAACATGGTAAATAGTTGCAACCTGAAAGTGTCACTTTTGTCACTTAGTGCTATGGATAAGCTTGACCAAAATAAAATACTGCTTTGCTTTAGTAGGAAATACTTAGCAAACTTTTAGTCATAATGGTGTCGACTTGTATTGTTCCCGGGTGCAAGAATTCAAAGAACGATTAGCGAGAGTGATTTACTTTCGGTTTCCAGTGAAGGATCCAGCGTGCTGTAGGCAGTGGCTAAGTTTGCAAAGAATTGTAAATATGGAGAGAATGCTTTGTCAACTTTTCAAACTGAAACAAACTGTTCTGTCAGTTCTGTCAGATAATGCGGAAGTACAATCTGTAGTTTTCACAAAAAACAGCCCTGGAGCTGTCAAATGTCCTTTTGCTGACAAATACACATGAACTTCTCAGTCCAGGTAACACAGAGAACAGGTAAACATTGTTCGCTTACATATACTACCGACATTGTAACAGTACAAAGCAGGTTGAAAATTACACTTTAAATCGTGCCCTTGTGTATATGTTCCTGTGTATGTGCATTCATATCACAGTGTTTCACTGTTTGAGAGAATAATATGCTATTTTATGTGGAAGCTAATGAGAAAAATAGAACAGAATGGGCGACACAGCAAATTCATAGTCCAGATGTTCAGTATAAAGTAGTGCCAATGTCATTGGGTGCTTTGCCAAAACAAACACACACACAAATCTGTGTTAATGGGCATACAAATGATGGACAAATTACCATCTACAAGCAGGAACAACAAATGGGTAACAAACAGTTACAATTATAGAAAGGCTAAATTCTGTGTGTATTTCTCTTTGTTCCCGAATGGTTTATCCGTCAGTAATAGCAAACAGATAAATGCATCATGTGATGGCAGTCATTTTTCATATTAAATTAAGGGTTCCTATGGTGTGGAGTTATTGCTACCTTTTAAACAAATGCACATGGATAGTGGAGGATAGATAATGTACTTGAGCTGTGATTTTACAGTATATAAACACATACACATACCTGAAATTACAGCCCAGCAGGAAGACAGATAAAGGTCTTTACACATTAAGTACCAGCGCATATTTGATTGAACTTTACAGTATGTGTCACAAGAAGCTGTACTGATCTTCTTGATCAGGTAGTATTCAGATTCATAAGTCTTAGATGAAATCCAATCTCCACTAAGAAAGCCTTTGAGATATTACTCCCATGAAAAATATACTTAGCCAATTACTTTCAATGGAAGTCATCCTGAACAAGAAAAGAAGTGTGAACCACATCCCTCTGAGGCATTTCTTAAACCTGAGAAAAGGACTGCCATACATTTCTTTAATACTCTGTCACAGAAGACTTATCTTTTGCAATAGGGCCTTTATGAAGCTGTAATTATTTAATGTAAAGGATTGATGGAAGTCTAGGATATGCAAGGTATCTGGAGAAAATACTAGCAGCTCACAGGCATTTCACTTCAAACACGCATTGTAATTTATGTCGAACATTCCCTCCATATACTGATCAGTGGGATTGTCTTGAAGTGAAAAGCAACATGAGAGCTTCAATTTGTAATCTCATAATTCCTGGTCTATTTGCAAAACTACTTCCACGTTTTTATTACGGCTCAGGAGATTCCAATAACATAGTTCAGCGCACATGTTGTTATTCATGAGAACATATAGGGCTGTCAGTTGATTAAAACAATGAATCATCTGCATTAATATGAATTAGCTGTATTGATTTTATAATCTATGCATTAATAATAAATAAAATACTTCAGTTTGTGTGCCCATAAAATCTTAGCGTACATGGCAAACGCTTTTGGCTTGCTGTATGCTATAGAGGCGCTCGGAGAGGATATTCTACACGAGCTCCGATTTGCCTAACTCGATCCCTTATGCCTTAACCTAACCATTTCTCTATATAAAACAACATAAAACACACAACTGCTGTGTGTGTTGAACAAACCTAAAAACTTGTCTCAGTCACAGAGAACTCAGATTTTATTTCAAGACCACAACTGTGGGGATATCAGTAAGTTGCAGGTGCATTGTCCGATTTATTTGTTAACAAAATTAATAGGCTACTATAGTAAACTGGGATAGAAACAGAGAAAAAAATATATATACACATCACCTTTATGTCTGGCCTGAATAAAGAATGACAAATCACTGTTTCTCCCAAGAAATGTCTCTGAACTAGGAAAATAAATTAAATTGTTTTATACTGACATTTAAACAACAAGATGAAAATGGCACAGGAAAGTTTTTATCAGTACAACTGTTTGTCCCTACATACTCCCATGGCTACCTCCACCTATTTAAAAAAATATATAATAATAATAATAATAATAATAATATACAGTGTATAGTTTATATTATATTATATATAATATAATATATAGTTATTTCTTTGACTGAACCCTCAATCCCAGAATCCAGCAATGATTCTTTGGAAAGGGAAACTCTGGAGCATTAGTCATAACCAAGAAGAAACGATCTATTCTATATGTCTCTCTCTCTCTCTCTCTCTGGCTCACACAAATCAGGTTACCTGCATTTCCCCCCAATGCTGTCTTTTATAGATCATCCCGGCATTGGAAAAATGAGGCTTCTGCTCGCTCCTGTCTCACCGCTGTGTTAATGATTTCCTGAAGAGAAAAGATTGCTCCCTAATCAAACCTGCTCCACCAATGGATCATCCTGCAGGGCTGGAACAACCCCATTATGAGTGATCTTTAGGGCAAACCTGTCTTAGCTGGGAGAAACAACATTCAAACAGAAGGGCATGTTTACATTTGCTAACAGGATAAAAGGTCGATAAAGCCGCCATTGAGAGAGGAAAGAAAAAAGAGAGTTTTCAAAGACACGCCAGATCAAATATTGGACAATTATTGTCTTTTTTTTGCTTATTTTATTCTATTTTTTACCTCCAAGTGCAATGTAAATATCATAGTACAAAAATATGGTCCTGCAACTAGAAAAGTGTGTGTGGGGTGTAGTACAACCAAGGTTTAAGTCTAAGAGAACAGTTGTATAGTCTTATATGAGCACAGTATTGTGGTACTGATATAGTACTTTTTGTAAATGTCATACTGCAGTTTGTCTCTCTCATACACACTTTTCACCTGCTTCATATAAACACAGTTCACCATTAGCAGTTCAGCTTCTTGTTCCTCCAGGATTTAAACAACAAACTGCAAAAAGGCAACATGATTCCAGGAAGTCTTATTTTTATTATTGCATGCAGGGGGAATCAACTTAAGAATGGATTGAAGTTCTTCTTATAGTTGCTGTACACTATACGTTTTAGAGTCTATTGTAGCGAAATTGAGCAACTCTATAGTAAATGTACTGAGAAAATGAGAATTTAGAATCAAAATGTCATGACATTCTGCTGGGTAAGAAATAAAGGGTTAAAATGCCCGGTTAGTGGTATAGTCCAGTGCTTCAGCACCTCTGTTGTGAGGGACACTCCAGCGTTTGATCCTGTGGGATTAGCTGTGAGCCAGTGTGATCTGGATTTAGCCGAAGTCACTGCAGAAGAGAAGCTGGTTCACCATGGGAATCTATAAAACCTCAGAACCCTCAGCCAAAGCATGAAATTGGCTTTTTTATTTATTATTTATTTTTAGCCAGTATGTTTATTTTACTGGATAGATAATGTTACATTCAAAACAGTTATGGAATCAACACACTGAATGATAGAGTAGTTGGACTTTGCTACAACATGCATTGCATGTATAGTGTTTAACTACTGTATACTTTTATTATTTATATAATATTAAAACTTGATCACATTATGATTAAGACTATATACATTATACAGAACCATTTTTCCACTGTAAATGGTTTGTTTGTTCGAGAGTAAAAGGTTATTGTTGTATTTTAGTTCAATCATGACAACTCTTGAAATAGTTTTAACAATTGTTCAATATGGCAATGTTAATGTATTTGGTCTTAATGGACTAGATCTTCTACGCTACTACTGCTGCTGCTGGTGGTGATTATTGCTGAGAATGGACTTCTTACTGCTAATAGACACACAGACACACTGTTGTGAGCATGTAAGATATGCCGCTGCATAAACAGACCTATAAATCCTGTAGCAGATCTAGACAGGTGGAGCTGGGGGAGGTGGAGGGGTTCAGAGGAACTCTGGTAGCGCTGCAGGACTACTGAACCAACACTGAACTAGACTATTTATATGTTGAGCATCAAACTCATTGGCTGCAGGCTAAAGTAAAGGCCAACCAGCTTGTGCCATGCGGGAATTATGTGATTGCTTGCAGATGGCATGTAAAGGTCCTATCAGCCTGCGCCCTCTAGAGTTTCATTACTGAACTAGATATTTATTTCATACATACATACATAGTAACACTTTACAATAAGGTCCCATTTGTTAACATTGGTTAATACATTAGCTAACATGAACTAAAACTGAACAACAGATAAAAAAATAAATCTTTTTAACATGAGTTAGTAAAAATCTAATTGTTCATTGTTTGTTCATTTTAGTTCACAGTGCATTAACAAATGTTAACAAATGCAACATGTATTAAATGTTGAAAAGACTATTGACTAACAAGGATATGGGATACTGATTAAAATAAAACGACCTGGTTAAACTAGTCATAATGATTTTTATTTGGTTTCTATAAACAGCCTATGTGTTATAATCATATTTTTCTTACCTCATTGTTCAAAACATATAAATGCTGGCCAGTTTTAAATATATATATATATATATATATATATATATATATATATATATATATATATATATATTTTTTTTTATAACTGTGTCAATGTGAATATACTGTAAGTACTTTAAAACAAATGGATTAATATAATTTATAAATGCTTCCATTATGGTGGTAACTTCTCAACTATGGTTATTCCATATATATGCATATACGTACAGTATATGGTGAATTACTGCGTTATATTAAACTGGGAAGGGTCATAGCACTTGCATATTGTTGTCCAACTGTTAGTTTAACTACTTCTATTATTCTCATTTGTAAGTCTCTTTGGATACAAGCATCTGCTAAATTAATAAATGTAAATGTAAATATAACTTATGCCTATCTAATATTAAATAAAATGAAATAATTTTAAAAGTACAAGGACAGAAGGAAGGATTGCATTGAGAGAGTACAAAAAATGCACATTTATCAGTCCATTTAGTGTTCAATTGCCTATTTTGGATGTCATGTTTTATGATTTAAACTCATGCATGCCACCACTAAAATATTTATTTTAACTGTGGGGTGATCATTGAGAATAACTGTTCACTGTAAAACACTTTTTGATTGTACTTGGTATTTCGGCTTATTTTTAGGAGTGCAAGCTACAGTATATAATCAACAAAGCTATGACCATAGCCTATACTAATTATTTTAGGCTCATAAAACTGTCATCACATTTGCAAGCAAATTCATTATTAGTATAGCAACAACAACAAACATTCAAACCCTGTTCATTTGTTTGGTATTTCCATCCATCCATAATTAATTTCATTAATTTTGTTTTCATGCCAATTTCTGGTTCAGAAATTAGGCATTAAATAATGATAAACAATGCAGTTGCAGCGGTTTAGCATTTGTGCTGATCCACTGAATAAAGAAGAAAATAACAACAGAAAATGCAGTATAGATTACAAGATCAAGAGTACTTGAGTGGAATATAATCCATCACCTCAAATGGACCAAATGTTACTAAGATGCTGTTCTGAATTGTAATCAGAGGAGAAATGGCTCAGAAATTGGAATTGCTCTTGTTCATGCGGTGCCATCTTTAATATCTTATTAATTATGAAATCAAGCAATAGGTTGTGTTATCAATTGCAAAGGAAATGCTTAAAGTATATAATGGGTTTGGGGAAAATGTGCTGCGTTCCATACTTTCATAAAAACCCGCCAGCATGCTATGTTTTTTTTTAACTACGTTTGTGTTATTTGAATACAGTACATTGAAGAACACCAGTGTGATGCAGTATGGTGTTCCACTGCTATTGCACTATGACAGGGTTTTTTAAGATGGGTCCATGGAGCTCAGTCCGTGGAACAGTCAAAAATATTGTAAAAAAGTAAAATCAATATTTATAAATCAGATGGTGGGCAGACAAAAAATACAGTGTCAACTGTACATCAGGAACAGTGATATAGTATCTAACATAAAAATCAGAATGAAGCCTGGAGCAGTATTCACAGTTTGAAAACGCCTCGGTTACGACTGTAACCTCGGTTCCCTGAAGAGTGAACGAGCGTTGCGTCGAGAATGACGCTATGGGGAACGCTTTGCGTGATGACGTCTTGAAGCACATGTAAAATCAGTCCAATGGTGTGGCGGAACGTCAGAGGCGGGTGACGTCACGTACCAGGAAGCTATAAAAGCTGGCCTGAAACAGAAAACGAAAGCTTCGTATAGTCTGAAGTCGGGCTGACAGGCATGAAGGAGATATGGCAGGGCGAAGCAACGCTCGTTCCCTCTTCAGGGAACCGAGGTTACAGTCGTAACCGAGGCGTTCCCTTTCAAGGGAACTCGCGTTGCGTCGAGAATGACGCTATGGGGAACGTCTATACCAACGCCTCCATAGCTACAAGTGTCTGTCCTGTGTGAAATCTGGTGAGCAGCACTAGGAAGACAGAACATGAGACCCTGGAGCAGAGTCTAGATCCAGAGAGTAGAACCTGACGAAAGTGTGCGGTGAGGACCAGCCTGCCGCATCACAGACGAAGCACTAAATCGCGCAAAGCGCGCTTTTCCCTCCACAGAAGCACGTCGCTAAACTAGGGAATGAACTTGCGCTCCCTGGGCGGTTCAGCGCAAAAAAGGAGGCGTGTTCCGGCGCAAACGTTCCTTCATGCTATTTTGCAGGTTTAGAAAACAATTGCGCCACTAACCAGGAAAAAATAGTTTAAAGTCAGTGGCGCGTTGTGCATGTTATTCATATGCTATTTTAAGGGCGCATGCTTGGCCATAATGAATGTAGCGTGTGCACAACGCGCATACACTTTGATTCTCTCATCTACACAGAAGCAGCAGTTTTCATTTTTGCAAATCATACATTATTATGATAGATAGATAGATAGATAGATAGATAGATAGATAGATAGAAAATTTATTATAAAAGCATACATCTAGCTTACACATTTACCCAAATTATCATACACCTTTTTAACCGAAGTTAATTTGGGTGGGTTTCTCCATCCCCAACGTCCCTGACGAGAGCGTTGCTCTCCTTGGCTGTGAACCGCTCCTGGCGCGCGCCTGGCAAATCCGCCGTTATAATAGGAATCCGCTTTAGAGCAAAGCGCGTCTGCTCTTAAAGGGAATGTGAGATGACGCTCTGATTGGTTTATTTCACGTTACGCCCAAACCACACCTATGAATAATGAAGCTACTTCAGACCAACCCATTTTAGATTTGCGCCTGGCGCAAGAGTTATTTATTCCGCTGGGAAAATAGCAACAGCGCCAAGACCCGCCCACAAAGTTACTTGCGCTTTGCGCTTTGACACTTGCGTTTCAGATCGTTAAAATAGGGCCCATTGAGTGTGAGTATCACCTCCCGTTATATAACGCGGGCAAGGATGAACACACACTCTAAACTGCTGCTTGCTCGCCATACTGAATATATATATATATAGACAGACAACACCAAATAACAAGGACAGATTTCAACACAGAGCGCGACTGAAGACTCAGAAAGCTTTCGTTTTCTGTTTCAGGCCGGCTTTTATAGCTTCCTGGTACGTGACGTCACCCGCCTCTGACGTTCCGCCACATCATTGGACTGATTTTACATGTGCTTCAAGACGTCATCACGCAAAGCGTTCCCCATAGCGTCATTCTCGACGCAACGCGAGTTCCCTTGAAAGGGAACCAACATTGTCTCAAGTTGGTAGAATGAGCATTTTAAGAACTAGAGATATTTTAACTGAATATAATTCTAGCATTATATAATTGCCCAAGGTGAATATCTAATTCAGTTTAAAGTTGTTGACAAGGTTTTAAATGAGGGCACATATATGTTATCTATTATTTAACTCCTATCAAGGGTAAAATTATAACTGCAGGAGATGCCAGTTCCGAGAAAGAAAATTCTCCGGGAACCT